>NC_058131.1:702883387-703128715 GCF_016433145.1 Gracilinanus agilis
TATATATATATATATATATTTATAACTTTATAATTTCTTTGAAATAATCCATCAACACTACTTCAATTCCCTGGTAAATATAGGAATTGCTCAGCACCTGAATCCACTACTCTAGATAAATGTTGACTTTGGCTCCCCCACTCTGTCTCTATGAGGCCGAGAGATTAAGTAATTCTTGGCTGAGGTGTTTTCATAGACTCTTTTAAAGCTTTTGAATAAATGTATGTATTCTTTATAAATTCAGTTAGCAGTGATGAAAGGGGGTTCTAGCCAGTAGAATTTGAGAAAGGCACAACCCAGTTCCTAGTCTTTAGGAAATCAAAAAGAGTCTCTTCTTTACTATATCATTACAGAATGAGGAGTAATTATAGATGCTCCAAAATCTTCCTCAAAGCATTTTTTAATAGATAGACATGTTTTTGTCCAAGGCTTTTCTCAGGTAGCACCTCCTCTGTGTAGTCTTTCCTGTTTCCTCCACCTGAAAGATTTCTCTCTCTCTCATCAGTTTTCCTAAGAGTAATTTGTCCCATCCCTATTCAGCGCCTTCATTCCCTATCTTCTTTTATATTTGCCTGTGTATGTATCACAGCTAGGTGGCACAGTGGTTTGGGTGCCAACCATAGAGTCAAGATGACCAGAGTTCAAATCTGACCTCCAACACTACCCTGGGTAAATCATTTAGCCCTTTTCCCCCTCAGTTTCCTTATCTATAAAATGACCCAAAGAAGGAAATGGCAAGTCACTCCAGTATCTTTGCCAAGAAAACCATAAGTGGGATCAGGGAGACTTGGACGCAGCTAAAAAATGGTTGAACAAAAACAACAGTATGTTTCATATCCATTATTATGTCCTTGTTTTCTTAACTCCTTGAGGGAAACAATGACAACATCTTATCTTTGTTCCTCTAGGGGCACATGAGGTAAATTGCTGAGAACAGGTAATGTACAAATGATTCGATTTTTTTTGTTTGTCTGTCTGTTTGCTTGTTTAAAAAACGCTTACCTTCTGTCTTAATTGTGTATTGGTTCTAAAGCAGAAAACCAGTAAGGGTTAGGCAATGGAGGTTAAGTGACTTGTCCAGGGTCACACAGCTATGAAGTGTCTGAGGCCATATTTGAACCCAGGACCTCTCATCTCTGGGCCTGACTCTCAATCCATTGAGTCACCCAGCTGCCCCCTAAATGATTGTTTTAATGCAGTGCTTGTTGAGATTTATGAATAATTCTTTGCAATAAATAAAATAAATTCATTCAGTTGGCAAGGACATATGTTGATAAGGCAAAACAAAACTAAGTCCAAGATTTATTCTCTTTTCTTTCTTAACCAGTAATAAAATCACTTGAAGTCATTTTCCAGCTACTATTTTTAAATCCCAATGTTAGAGTTTGGAATATATATACCTTTTTTCTATATGAATCTTTTTTTTTCTCATCCTCTTTTTTTTTTAAGCCCTTACCTTCCATCTTGGAGTCAATACTCTGTATTGGCTCCAAGGCAGAAGAGTGGTAAGGGCTAAGCAATGGAGGTCAAGTGACTTACCCAGGGTCACACAGCTGGGAAATATCTGAGGCCAGATTTGAACCTAGGACCTCCCATCTTTAGGCCTGGATCTCAATCTAGTGAGCTTCCCAGTTGCCCCATCTCATCCTCTTTTTAAAAAGAATTTCCTGATAGGGATGTCTCCCTCAGATCTGAGGAAAGATATCAAGGGAAATCTAGGAGATATAAAAACTATATCTAAATAAAAATATATTATTTTTAAAGGGTCCAAAGATAATTACATATGGATTTTCCCCAGTACCCTTTGGAGTGCACACGTTTCCTGTCTTAAGTTTCAGAAAAGCCAGTCTCTTCTTTGGGAAAATATGGGAAAGCTGGAACATAGTCTCCCTCCAGAGCATTTTTCTTCCTTCTGAAAATCTTCCTTTCTTATCCTAATGTCACAGCTCAAAAAAAATAGCATCTCAGGTTTGAAATGAGAGCTTTGCTGTATTTTGAGCTTCAAGGCATCTTCAAAATAAGCAATTCTAAGTCCCTCATTTTAGAGATGAAAAAAAGTAGGCACAGAGAATTTGTGACATACCTATGATCACAGCTAGAAAGTGCTACAAAGCACTCAGCTTATACCAAAGTCAGTAGAAATATCATTACTCCCATTTTGAGGTTGAGGAACATTAAATTCAAGGAAGTCATTTGGGAAGAATTTTAAGGAATGAAAATGTCAGAAATAGTGTTATCAATGTCTTCCATTGTTAAATCAATGAGCTTTTTTGTTACATCATACTTTTCTGAACAATTTACCTATCTGACATAAGAATATGTCTGTTCTCTATGGACATCCCCTTTGAGTGAATCTTATTTCTAAGAGTTTTTCTTTGTTTTTAAATAGGGCAGGCCTACGACTGTTAAACCTCAATTACTTACCTCTTCAGACTGTGTAGAACATGACCTAGAATATTTTTTAAAAATATAATTGGTCCTATTTATCTAAAGCAAGATCAAAACATAACACAATAATTCCACGCCTTCTAACATAAGTCAGTTAAATACAATTGTTCGTTTTCTTTGCCTGTAACAGCTTAAAATCTAACAAGTAACACAAGAAATAATGAAATACAAACTATATTTTACCTAGCTGAGGGCATTATCCATTCCTATTTTCTTTTTCTTTTCTTTTTTTAAAACCATTACCTTCCATCTTGGAATCAATACTATGTATTAACTCCAAGGCAGAAGAGTGGTAAGGGCTAGGCAATGGGGGTCAAGTGACTTGCCCAGGGTCACACAACTGTGAAGTGGCTGAGGCCAGGTTTGAACCTAGGACCTCCCATCTCTAGACCTTCCATTCCTATTTTTAAAGCACTTTCAAAATCATTTTAATAATTCTTGCTGCCATTAATGTGGAACTTTGAGGTTATTTTGTTTTTTTTTTTTTTTTGCTTTTACTCGATTAGCCCCAGGAACTGAATTTTTTGTTGATATTCTATCACTTCAGTTATGTGTAACACTTCATAACACCAATTGGGTTTTTTTCTTGACAATAATACCAGTAGTGATTTGGCATTTCCCCCTCCAGTTAAATTTATAGATGAGGAAACTGAGACAAACAGGGTTAAGTGACTTGCCCACTGTCACACAGCTTGTAGAAGTCAGAGACCAGATTTGAACTCAGTAAGATGGCTTCCTGATTCCAGCTCTGGCATTTTATACATTGTGCCACCTAGCTGCCACCACAACCCTCCCTCTAAAGCTGCTTTGTAATTACTATGCATATAGTCATAACATGATTATATATGCTATTTATATCATTAGAATATAAGCTCTGTAAGGTCATGGACTGTTCCAATTTTTTTCTTTATATCCCAAGCACTTAGAGTGATTAGTATTTTGTTACTTAATTAATGCCTACTGATTTATTGACTAATTAATAAATATGTTGCTTTCTTAATAAGATTGCATTAACTTTTTTCTAGAATATTTCATCCATAACTGTCCCCGCTCAAACTAAATGAGTCAGTGTCTATGTTTCCCCTTGTATATGACCTCAGAAATGAAAAACCAATCAGATGCATGAAAGGCATTGGTAATTTTCATGGTGGGATCTTTAAGGACCAATGATCATGCCCCAGTGTCTCCTATTAGTACTCAACCCTCCCTTCTGGGTAATAAAATTGTGCTGTGATAAAAAGTCATTAAGCAGCCATTGGCTGTTTCTGAAATCCTTAAGTCCCAAACTTCTGCTGCTCAGATGCATCTGAAACTCCAAACCTGCTGAACATTGATATGGCCATTGGATGTCATCAGTGTTCTATCTAGACCCTGATGAATCATTTATATGCCAGGAAACACCCTGACAGTTAAAGGCAGCAATCCATGCCACATTGTGGTCATACCTTGGTGCAGTTCTTTGCTAAATGGTGTGGAAATTGTAACAAAAATAATTTTTACTAGACAGTACTAGAAGATCACTACATGATAACATGATGGGAAATTAAAAGAAAAATTGCTGCATATGCCTAGAATAAAAGCAAGAACAGAACCAGCTTTGAAATTATGCTAGAGTGATAATGGAAATTCTATCAATGACATTAACTGCTCTAATAATGAAGAAAGAGCCTTTAAATAGCTACTGAATTGTGAGCAGTCAGCATCATCTTGGAATTTCAATTCACTCTGTTACCAGGTATGGAGCAAACCAACTCAGATAACTTAGGAACTATATCTGTCAGAGAGCACTTTTGATGTTTTTTGATCCAAGAAACAAGCCAAGATAGTTCAACATAAACATTTAATCTTAATAGAGACGATGAAGAACATAAAAAAGCATGTCAGTCCAGAGGATTTTTTTATTCTAATTATTTAACCAGACTGGTCTGATTTTTGAGGATAGCATTATAGTGATTACATCAATTGTTTTACTGTTGAATAAAATTTTGCATATATCCACATACTTTTGAAAGATGTTGGTTCAGAAATCTATAGAATGAATAACAAGTGAAGAATGCATATTTCCTAAATCATGACATGCATTTGGATAAGGTGTGTGTGTGTATGTGTGTGTGTGTGTGTGTGTGTGTGTGTGTGTGTATACAAACAAATGAAGAAATGATAGGTTGAGAATATTGACAGATTGAGAGATGGTACCAGATAATCATGTGAAGCAAAACCAAAGCAAACAAAACAAAATGCAAGATAGGCCTGGAATTGGGTGAACCCTCTGGCAATAAATTTATTAAGCATGAGTTGTGAATGATGGTGAGCTCCACAGATGACTGATGATCTCAATTGAAGGTACTTCCAAATCAATTGGTTCTCAGGTCTATTTGTGTATTTGAGAGTCAAGATTGTTTAAATAAAAATTAATATAAATATGACAAGATTAAAGGTAATATTGAGGGTGAAAAATCCAAAAAAACAAATCTTACTGAAAAATAAACACAGTGGTCTTTAGAACAACTAGAACTAGAGAGAAATTAGAGGTCTTCTTCTCTAACAAACTCATATTATAGATGTCAAACCTAAGGCAAAGAAAGTTTAATTAACTTTAGTTATTTTTTTATTTTAATTTAAATTTTAAATTAATTTAATTATTATTAATTATTATTTATTATTAATTACATTTAAAATTAATTAACAATGGTCACATGATTGGATTTTTTTAGCACATGATTGGATGTTGAAGGTAATATTTTTTCTTCCTTTTTGATGATGATCTTGTGATGATATGCATATTTTATGACAAAATTCAGAACAAAATATTTAAGCTTGAATTAAAATAGGCCCTTCAATAGTGGATTAAGATTCATATTTTTTTTATGCTCAATTGAGTGCTACCTCTAGCTATTCAAAGATGGGATTTGAACCCACATTCTATAACTTCAAACCCACCATTATTTCCACTTCCCATTTTTGTCTATTCATGGCTTACCCCATTCTTATCACTTTATCTACATCTTAAGCCTTAATTAGATGGAGCTGGAAAGATTAATTTGGTTTCATTCAGTATGACTATGCAAGAATCCATTAGTTCTGTGGTTCTTGAGGTTGACCTCTTCACAAATTGGTTATTTTCTTCCAAAAAAAGTTGAATGTCAACATCATGAAGGCAATGACTTTTTTGTTCTCTGTCTTTTTATTTGAATCACATGCATGTGGTAGGAATTTGATTTTTTAAATGTTCAATTGGTTTAGATTTGATTTTAAATCATAATATTTTAAACTATGTGTGGCTATAAATGAGTCAAGTTTACAGATTTTCAAGGACTTTGTATATAGACAAGAAAAAAGAGTCATATTCACCTTTTACCTTGAATGCTAATGGTAAGAAAGGAAGCAGTATATTGTTCCTATCTAGGTCCTCTGTTTGCCATTAATGGTTTGTATAGGAGCTGTTAGTCCTCATTAGGGTGTGTTAACACATTAAAGGGGTGATAAATTTTGATTCCTTCCTGGCTCCATTGTTATCAATCCTTTTATTACCCTCTGGATGTACTAACACCCCTTAATGAGGACTAACACCCTCTAATATGTGTTTGTCCAATAAACAAACAGTAAGGCTGCAAAGAGAAGGTCAACACAGTTAGAATCTTCAGTGTGTCTCTCCCCTTTGGACATTAGCCAGTTGTTAGAATCTAACCACAAAATCTATATTATTTCTAAATATGAGGGGAAATAATAAAACAAATGGGAAAATATAGATCATAAAATTAAATGTTTAGTGAGAGAAAAAAATGCAAGCATCACTTTTTCCCCTACAACACACTATATCCCCTACATTCAAAGAAAATTAGTGATAAAAAATATTAAACATTAGGCAAGGTTATTTGAACTTTATACTGTACCTCAATTTCCTCATCAGTAAAATAGGAATAAAAAGATGACCTCTGAGTCCCTTTTCATAATTTGATCACTTATCCTGTGATTCATAGGAAGTTTGAGAAAGTTATAGATAAATTACTTAATAATAATACATAAGTCAAAAATTGTAAAAAATTGTTAGGATGTTTGACATATGAGGCTCGTGGTGGCATGAGGTGATATTTAAGATCCTTTCATACAAAATTACCATCAGAAACATTAATGAAAATTGTTACTATATAATTTCTGATTATTTTATTTCTACTAATATTTCTTTCACTGTATTGTAACCCAGTTTAGCAATAAAACATAAACCCTCATAACAAATATCCATGCCCCATCCAATTTCCATATAGACAATATTCAAAAATATAAATTTATTTTTTCATTTTAAGTAATTCTTTTCTTTGCAAGGAGTTGAGTGATGTATTTCATCATTGGTCTTTTATTAGATGCATGGCTTTTTTTTTTTTATTAACCAAAATTCTACAGTCTTTCAAAGTTTTTGGTTTTCTGCAATGCTTTGATCATTGAACAAATACTATACTCTCTCAGTTCTCACTTTAGTCTGAATCAGTTTATACAGGTCTTCCCAGATTCCTCTGAAACTATTTATTTCATTGTTTCTTACAGCACAATAATGTTCTGTTACATTCATATGCTAAATCTTGTTTAATCATTCCTATCTTGTTAGTGGGGCACACCTTCCAGTTTGGGGCTACTGTGAAAAAAGCTGCTAAGGGAATTTTTTTTTTAAAAAATGTACCTTTTCCTCTTTGCTATATTTGGTGTATATTAGGTCCTTAAAAAATAAATACATTGATTGGCCAAAAGGAAGACACATTTGAGTTTCTTTAAATGACTAGTCCCTCCCTGTTTTCCAGAATGATAAGATCAATTCAAAGTGTGCCAATTTGTCTTTCCTTCAGTGACTCTAACATTTCTCTTTTTCCTCTTTAGCAGTCAAGATTGAAATGGAACTACAGAGTTTCTTTACTTCACATTTCCCAAATTGTTAGTAGTTTCCATGATTTAATTATATTGTCAATAGAGATGATGTAAATTGTCCATACATAAATGTCATACATATATGTCAAGGCCAGAACTTCAACCTCAAAACTTTCTTACTCCAAATCCAATACCATGCCATTTAGGATAGGGATAGAGTCTTTCATTATTGCCTTTGTACTCTAAACACATATGCCTGGTTGTTGGTCATGTTTTTTTAAACCCTTACCTTCCATCTTGGAGTCAATACTGTGTATTGGCTCCAAGGAAGAAGAGTGGTAAGGGCTAGGCAATGGGGGTTAAGTAATTTGCCAAGGATCACACAGCTAGAAAGTGTTTGAGGCCAGATTTGAACCTAGGACCTCCCATCTCTAGGCCTGGGTTCTCAATCTACTGAGCCACCCAGCTTCCTCCTATTGTTCATTTTTGAAGAGTATCAATGACATAATAGGGTGATATCTTGACTTACACTTAAATTGAGATAGTGCAATAGGGAAATAGGTTTTAAAAGGAGATTTAGAGATTTAGCCAGGCAGGCTGACAGGAGCTGTCATTCCAAAAATTCCAACCTGGAACACAGCAAGGGAATGAACACAGAGGACTCTCTCTAAGGGCAGTTGGGTTTTGAAGGAGTTGGAGAATTCATAGCCACTGACCAGAGAGGCTGTGGATTTGGGTATCTCTGTGCTTTGAGCATCATCTGCAAGAGCTACATCTCAACCAGCAAGATCTAGAAGAGCAGGTTGAGAATATCTGCCTTGTTTGGTGGACAAGCAAGATCAGTCTCCCTGACTTCTCTGAGGATTGATTTGGTGGGTACCTGAGCTCTTGGACTAATTGATACATTTGAGCTACTGATCAAGAACATCTGCCTGAGATCCCATTATTCCCTTGTGTCCTGGATGCCTGTCATAGTATTAGTGTGGGGATTACCCAGACCTCTAACCCTGAATTTATTCCATAGGTATTATGTGTAGTCTGTCTACAGTTATTTAGGGTAGTGTGATTTAAATTAGCTATTAAACTGTATTTTTATAACTTCTTCTTGTTTCATTCCACAACCCAAAGGGCTCAATGTCATTTAATAGGAAATCCCTGGCTGAGTTGCTCTGAAGTGACAGTTGCTTCCCAACTGTTACCATCCATTCCCAAATCCTGTGTTTGAAGGTGTGAAGGTGATTCCCCATTAGTATTTGTTCTTAGTCAGTTATCCCTTGCCCAAGCAGTCCTCCTTTTCCCCTTTCTCTAAACCCCAGTGAACCCAGTGTTTAATATTACCCATAAAAGTATGACACAGTTATACAAAATTTTTCGAGTCTCTATATAATAGCCTGAGATAATGTCTTCAATATATGACCATGACACCCTTAAGTGCCTCCTTCAGATGTCTCAATGACTAGTGGAGCAAACAGTTCTCAATTGTCCATTGCTCTAGGATAGTGATGGGCAAACTTTTTAAAGAGGTGGCGAAAGGAAAGGAGATGCTCATCTGTCAGTCTGTTTCTAAGGCAACTCTTTTGAAGTTTCATTGTATTGTAGCCTACTTATTGTATTTGTCAGATTAGGAATAATATCACCCTGGCCAGATAAAACATTCAGGGGGCCACATCTGCCCCGCAGGCTGTAGTTTTCCCATCACTGATCTAGGGGAACTGTCAGTGGTGAATTTGAGGTCTATTGGTTTAGCTCTCCTGCCAAGATAGTTTTATTGGGGTGTGGCCCTCTTCCATGCTAGAGCTTTGGAGCCACAGGCAAGAGTTGGGTGAAAGAACAACTCTGAAAAAGGCTCAACAACCTTACATACCGGAGATGCAAGTTCTCCCTAAAAATAGGTGACACAATAGAATACTGGAACTTGAGTCATAAATACTTGATGGACTCAGGAAGACCCAAGTTCTAATAATACTGCAAATACTGAAGAACTATGTATTTTTGATTTAAGTCCTTTGGGTTTTTACTTATGTTCAATGTAATATCTTTCATTTCTCTACACTTTAGGCTAGTTACTTTGTTTTTTCCACCAAAATTTATTCAATTCTTCTCTGGTGGCTGTCAGTTGTCAATTCAGGTATGTGGTCATTTTGGAGAACACATCCAGGCATAGTCCTATAATGTCCTCCTCAAGGGACTCTTCAGTCACCTCAGCCCATCCTTTCATTCTGTCTCTTCCTTCTGTTTTCCATCCTCCTTCCCTTTTATTCTTTTCTCATATCCATCCATCCCTCCTTCCTTCCTTCCTTCCTTCCTTCCTTCCTTCCTTCCTTCCTTCCATCCCTCCTTNTCCTTCCTTCCTTCCTTCCTTCCTTCCTTCCTTCCTTCCTTCCTTCCTTCCTTCCTTCTTTCTTTCCTTCTCTTTCTTTCCTATGCCAGCATTTGCCACTGAGACCATGGAGAGGGGTCATTTCACCTCTAAGAAACTGATTCCTTATCTACAAAATGCCCAGTAATAGTACCTTTTATTAACTGATCTCTAGAGTTAGTATCAAGATAAGAGCTCAGCCTAACCAGAGGGCTTGAATTTTCTTCTTAGCTTAGGTAATCACTACTTCCTTGCTCTTAGAAAATTCATGTACACCCTTAGGCCCTCAAGTTTCCTAATCTATAAATTCAGAAAGTTGCTATGGCTCTCAATCTATGATCTGATGATGCTGACCACATAAACCTTTGTGAACTTCAAATATACTCTAAAAATATCTGCCATATTATAATATTGTGCCATGTAATATATGTATGTCATAAATGACATATCTTCCATAATATAGATAGAGCTGTAATATATATGCATATATACATATATAATATTATAAGAAAGTGCATTAACATGAAATTTTCTCACAATCAGAAATAGGAAATCTAAGAAGGTCAGCCATCATCCCTTTTTGCCATCATGACAGAGTTAAAACAATTCGAATAAAGCCAATGATCATAGATATCTCCAGGCATCTATACTATGAAGATAGGCTTTAGGATCCTCTATAATGATAGAAAGCACCTTTTAGCTACATGTCTCATAGCTAGCTGAGAAGTTATTTCTGAGGTCAAGAATTATGGCTGACTTAGGAGCAGATGAATTCCATTCTCCTGGTTTCTAGCTAAACCAACTATTTTATCAGTTAATAATTTAATATGAAATAAGTCAACTTTGTCCCTGAAAATAATATTTTATCTACAATCATTGCTCCCATTGGAAAAAAATGAAAACCTTTAAACTTCTTCACTGCTGGAACAGATGGCAAGCCAACTGTCTAACAACTTAAAAAGATAAAATAAAGAGAAGAGACAAGAAAAAAAAAGCTTTCTCTTCTTTAGGACATCACCTTAATCATACTGGCAATTAATATAATAAGTACAAATATTCCCAATGGTTTGTGTCTGCCCTCATCAATATAGGTTTCCTCCCCTTCACATCTAGTCATTCTATGCCTTTTCTGGTTAAGTTTTCTTATCAATAATGCATAAAATTCTTTGCAGAGCACTGGGCCATCTTGGGATATCAATGCAGCAATTGTGTATCCATCTATTATATGTAATTCTCATCATATGACCTGCACATCTCCATATACAGATAGGCATGCATTCATTGATGTTTACATAAGTCTTTTTTCAGTTGTGCATCATATAGTCATTCATAAAGCATTTCTTATGATCCAGTGAGCCTACCAACATTAGGAATATAAAAACAAAATTGGGAAAACAACAACATTTCCTATCTTTAAAGGTCATATTATTAAGGAGAGGAGAGTAACAAAATTATTAGATATGTAACACATGTTATTATCCTAATTTTATAGATGAGGAGACTGAAGCATGATATAGTGACATAGCTTAGTCATGTTTATACATAAATAAAGGTTTAAATCCAATTTTTCTGATGTTAAGAAGAATGTTTGCTCCACTAAAATACAGAGGGATTCTTCTGTATGCAAAGCTTATTCTTTACAGTGATTTATGTTATTTAAAATTCTCCTAGAATTCTGAACCTTTTAAGCTTATTGCTAAGTGACCACAAACAGTTATGGTTTCAGTACTTTGCCAGAAACCAACTGCTATATAAATGAGTTATTATAAAAATACTTAAATTTCAGTTTAATTATCAATAAAATTTCCATTAAATATCTACATCACAAAACACAAATCTCAATAAACCGTGTTAGTAAATATGTTTAAAATATGCTCACTTCAATTCTCTTTCAGTAGAAACTACCCTGCTCATAAGATGCTATGTTCTCACTTATGGATGATATGATCATAAGAATAAAGATGAATATATAGAAGGGGCCTTGGAGACCATTTATTCTAATGTACTATTTTACAAATAATGGGGAAATCTCAGAGCTAAAATGTCCCTAAAATGCTTTGCTAAGTTAGCAGGGATTCTGTATGATCCTTTAACCTTGGGAATGTGAATCTATAAAATGCAATGGCTAAAACTTGAGGTTTATTTCATACAGAATGGCATACTTGTTAGCACTGAGAGCCGCCTTTTTTTTCAGTGTGATGGTAAGGTTTGGGGTTTCTGATCAAGGAATATGGTCAAAGGTCTTGGCCAGAGCTCAATATAATATAAGAGATATTTTCTCCTTAAACTGTTACTCCCTGGTGGCTTCAAGTACCAAGCATATTCCTAGGTTCAGGGCATACCTGCAAGCTGGAGGAAGTCACAATGACCTTGGGCATAAACATATCCTCACAGAAATTATTCTATGTGTGTAATAAAATTATTTTTAAAAAATATTTGTCTATCAGGCTAAGACTGAGAATCTGATAACCAAATTGACAATATATTGATGAATTTTTTCCCACAGCAGTGCTCTGTAACTAATTGTCAAATCACAGAAGGTTTCAAATCTTTATGAGTAAAAAGAGCAACTGCTGTGATATAATCATGTCTTTGAAATGTGGAAACACTGAACTTGCTTCAGAAGTTACATGACATATTAGATTGAGAAACATGTCCTTAAACATTGAGCAGAGAATTCTTAGATTTGTCTTTATCAGAGATCTGTAGTAGATGATTGCATTTGATTATATTGAATAACTAAAAGGTTTCCTGGATGAATAGAATAAATTATTAGAAATGACCAAACTTCCATTTTCCAATTATTGAATCTTTTCTGAGTGGATTTTTATAATGGAATTGGAGATAATGACATTCAGGAAAGCAGAAATTGAAATTAATCAAAGAAATTGATTCTATTTCTAAAACCATATTTTTCCATGATATCTCTCTCATCTTTTCACTAACATTAGTAGACTCAGCAAGTATCCATATTCAATATCAGATCAGATCAGTTTATGAAGAAATAAGTTCCATATTTCTTAAGCTCCAATAGACTATTCAACCAAGGAGGGGAGAGATTATTTCTACTCTTTGCCATCAGTTTAATATACATATGTGCTAAAACTATACTTATTCAGGTTACCCTAACCACACTACCTCCTCCTAGTCAGTATAGGAAGCTTATAAATAACCAGTATAAAATAGCAATATCATGAAGTAAGATTACAGAAGGGAAACAAGAAGTCTTGTACTAATCATCACAAAGATCAAAGGTGCATAATTTACAAATCCTATCACATATAAACCAAAAATCATGCAGGTATATTTGCAAAATTGAAGGAAGTGACCTAGACTTTGCTGGCACAGTCTTTTGGTTCTGTGATATGTGAACCTCATACAAGTTCCAGACATCCGCAACAAGACCAACAGAACCTCAAATGGTGTTGAAAAATCTGAGATGATGTGAATGTGTTAACTGAAATAATTTTACTGATAACTTTACAATGATCCAGATATGTTAATGAAGTAACCTCAAGGTGACACAGAGTTAGTCTATTCTGCCAAAAAAAAAAAACATAATTAAATGAGATCTTAAATCCCCGTCCCACACACCAACCCTCCTCCCCAAGGCCTCTTCATCTCCATCAAGTCCATGATGCTGAATTCTGTCTGTGGTTCTATGAGCAATTCATTATGCCTTTTCCCCTTCCCATCCTCTTCCCCACATTGCCTTCTTTCCTCTTCTATTAGATTCCCCCACCACCACAATCTACCTCTGTACTCACTTTCCCCACCTATCTCTATATTGTATTTGTTTTTTGCCCCATACCCTCTGTTCTTTATTAAAGTATGATTGAAATCTCACTTCTCACTGCATTGATCATCTTTCTTACTAAGTACCCAAAAAGCAAGAGCCCCTGTCAAATTTCATAATTTTATAAATTAATTAGCAATTCAACAAGTTGCTGACAAATCATACCCTTGACTCTGCACATTGCACCATGATCCATTTTATATAATCCCTTCAAAATCTGACCTTTGGTAATTGTATAGCTTATCTAGTAATAATCCCAGACATTTAAATAGTGATTTAAGTTATGGGAACTTCTTTATACATATCCTAATTCACCTCATTTTATCCTTATGAAAGCTCTAGAAGACCAATGCTATTATTATAACCATTTTGAAGATGAAGAAACTGAAGTAAAGAGAGGGTAAGTGATTTGCCTGATGTCATATAACTAGTAATTATATGAACCAGGAATTGAACTCAGGTTTAATTTTTTCCTAACCCCAAGTTCAGTACTCTCTTCATTGTACCACCTAGCTGTATTTCTGAATAATCCTGATTACAGCTATTATTCTCTAATTTTTTTTCAGAGTAGTAAAGGTTCTGAGCAGGTGGTATGATGGATAGAGTTCCAGGATTGGAGTCAGGAAGACCTGACTCCAAATCTAGCTCAGATATTAGCAGTGGGACCCTATGCAAGTCAATTCACTCTATTTGCCTTATTTTCTCCATTTATAAAATGAGTTGGAGAAGAAAAGGGCAAAGTACTTCTGTATCTTTTTCAAGAAAACGTTAAATGGGGTCCTAAAGAGTCAGACCAGTCTGGAACAACTAAACAACAACAATAAAAAGTACTATGAACTCTCAATGTGGAGCTTGGATAGATATACTTTTTATAAAGGAAAACTCTGGTCTGACATGGAATGACAAATGTTCCTTCTCTGTCATTTAAAATAATTTGACTGAGTCAAAGAGACTTGTCACCTGTAAAATATGTCAAAGAACATCACTCCAGCCCAAGCTTCTTTGAAGTTATCTGGTCTTTTATTTGCACGATAACCTTGATTAGAGTTTGTCATGGAATAGCATAAGAACTAATTGCAGATGACATGTTACAAGCCATCCTTTGTGTCAAATTTTTCTTGATTTTTGATGGATCCATCTGACTGGACCACTATCATTCCACCTTATTTTAAAATGTTTTCTCCTGGTTCAGAACCTCCCAAACCAGTGATGGGCAAACTTTGGTCCATGGGCCAGATGCAGCCGTTCTCCTTCATAATATTTCAGTCATCAATAGGGCTTAGTATCACAAAAAATACAAGAATTTTGTAAAATGTTTCATTGTTATTTTTTAATGAATTATGTTGGCCCGGCTAAAGTTTTTTTTTCCTTTCCTTTGGCCCCCTCTTTCAAAAGTTTGCCCATCACTGTCCCAAACCATCAGCCAAAAATGAAGCAGGCAAATAAGAGAAAGAAATCTTTCATATAATTTAGTGCCCTTTTGTTCCTCTGCCATCATATGCTTGGGTTTCCAAATCTTTTGAAGGAGAAGAGAAGATACTGACAAATGTTAAAGGTTACTTAACCATTGTGATTAAAACACTTTTAAACAATCTGTAATTATTCTGAAGCTATAGCTTCATTTCCTACTTTATAGCTGCAATAGGGATAAGGTTAAAAAGTAAATAAATAAACAAACAAATAAACAAAATCCTATTGCCACCTATCTGCCAGTTAAAGAAAGGGGAGTAGTCTTAATTTGCTAGGCTATCATTAAGTCATAAAGTATTTTTTGTTTCATTAATATATTTGTTTTTCATTTTGAAAGATATTGTCCATGTCTAGGAGCACAATAAGACAACAGTGGTCTTGATGTTAAATCTGTTTGCTCCATAATTAGGTGGAAATATTAAAGGCCACTACTGATAATAGAGGTTGAAGTGATCAAATAATGTCAAGTGTATAAGGGAACATATAGTGTGCTTTTGAAAATTTTAAAACATTACATAAATGTCAAGTTTTAATTTCTTTTTTTCCTTCTCATTAGAAGGTAAACTTTTGTGACATCCATGATCTTAAGTGGGGTTAAAGCTGCCTCACAGAATTCCACAGTGCCCCACAGAACTCCAGGAGAGGGGGCAGTTGGGGCAGTTAAGAACCTGGGTATAAAAAGCCAAGGCACCCAACTTGCAAGGACACTTTGGACACTGCTTTTGGGGTTCAAGGGAGGCTGGGAAGAAGTGTAGCATTGCTTTTTGTAGCTCATCTCCGACTTCAGGGAGCAGTGTTACTTTGCTGGTTTACTCCATAGAGACTATACCAGGCTGAAAGCACTGGAAAGTGCTACTTCACTTACAAGATCTCAGCTATCTTCAATCAAGTTAACCTTCACCATCTTAAACTTAATAACATTAGATTAGGAGAAAGGTTAGCTAGTGAGTGAGATAAAGTCAAGTTATTCAAAGCACTTTCTTCCCCTTTGGGGAAAGAGAAGCCAACACGTTTATTGGAGATTTTAGAGAGCTTACCTCCTCCTCATTCCTAAAATCCACCTCCCCTCTCCGTTTCCTTGAAATTAATAAATCCCTTTCCTAGTTGAATGTAAGAGCCTGTGTGAGATTATATCAAGTTCTACTTACCACCAACATACATTACCTAGGCAAAACCATCATCTAAGCAAGCACTGGAACAGCTGTTGACCAGAGAGCAGTTCTGCTGATTGAGAAGACAACTTGAACCTTTTATCTATCTCAGGGTTTAGGGAATAATCTTTAAACAGTGGAAGCTGATAATCTCAGTGGGATCAATTCCTATCTATCAACCAACTAGCCCTGGATTAGTCAAATCTGCTCAGTCTCCATTACTTGACCTGAAGGGGATTCAGTTAACAGTTATTCCTTCTGTGTAACTGTTTCAAGAGGGGGAAGAGGAAGAATTCTATCCAGTCCTGCCCCTCCCCTCTGGTAGCATAGCAGCATCCTGCTTGCTCTGCCTCCATTACCAACCATTACAGATCTGAGTCAATTCAACACTTCATTAGAATATGGACTCCCTTCCTTTTCTATGTGAACTCACAAAACTTAGCATATAGTAAAATCTTATAAACATTTTCATTGATTAATAAATATACTTGTTGTTTTTACTTATTTTTCATGTTTAACCTTACCTACTACTGATTCATCACATTTTTTTCAGATGATACAGATATTATAAGAATGATTTTATTTGCAGAAAAATTTCCATTTATCTGCCAACATAGTGGACTTTTTCCTAGTAGAATGAAAGCTTTTCGAGCTCAAGCCTTGTCTCAGTTCTGTTTTGTATTCCAAGTGTTCAGAACTCTGCCTGGCTTTGAGTGGGTAAATAGTACATAATTCATTGATTGATTGCTGCAAAAAATGGGTTAGAGATCAATTTAGTGTACAGAATGGTCACTTAAACCACACCCCCAGAATTAAAAATAGCAGTTGACAACATGTGAAGTTATTCATAATAAACTGATGAGAGAACTCATGATTCACCTGTTCTTGATATGTCAAATAATTTCAAAATTACAGCTATAAAGATGAAAATATTATTTCCTGTTGAAAAAAGAAAATCAGAAATATATTCAGGACATCAATGAGAATTACAATGGGTTTGACTGAGAACATAAAAGAGAGAAGAAAGTAGAATCAAATATACATAAAATTAAGAAGCATAACCCATTATGTGCACTAAAATATTTAGGAGAATATGTTAAAGGAAGTGCTAGACTTAGAAGTATTTTTGTGAGAGACTGACAACTTTTTAAGTATTACTATTCCTTTTTAAGTTCAAAGTGTTTTGTGAAGCCCCCTAAGATAGGCTGCATATTTTGCTGAAATGAAATAAAGATCAAAATGGTAATGCCTAGTGTGCATATAGATTTGTGAACCTCTTGCAATAACCTAGCAGCCCACAGCCCAAAGGTAGAAACTCAGTGATTTAGACTTTGAAAAGTTTTTAGAAAGACTTATGAAATGGAAGGACACTTTTTGAATAGTAGTCTAACCCTCAAGCTAGAAAGAAATATCTGAAAAAAATTCATGCTTCTTAAATAAACTAGTTGCTAACAATATGTGAGAATTCTCAGAGTATCATATTGGTGAACTCTATAGATCAAACTATGAATGTATTTCAGATATATTAATGGCAAAAAGAGCTGAGGAATGAAAAAGAAGGGAAAAAAACAGAAAGAATAATTCCTAAGTGAACTGCTCTTTTATATTAAAGAGAAATGAAATAAAGACACTTATGTTTACATTTTTAATGACCACAGTTCTGTTCTGAAGGACTTCCCCCTAAAATTTGTGCAAATGACAAAAATAGCAAGAACAAAAAAATCACGACTTGCTGTTAGGTCAAATGAAAGATATACCTAGCTTACATTAAATGTAAATGCACTAAAATGAATAAACTTTAATTCCATAGAATATTTAACTCAACAAAACTAAAATAACTTGAAATTGGGGCAGCTGGGTAGCTCAGTGGATTGAGAGTCAGGCCTAGAGATGGGAGATCCTAGGTTCAAATCCAACTTCAGACACTTCCCAGCTGTGTGACCCTGGACAAGTCCCTTGACCCTCATAGCCCACCTTTACCACTATTCCACCTAGGAGCCAATACACAGAAGTTAAGGGTTAAAAAAATAACTTGAAATTGAGGAGCTGTCCAACTATTATATTGCTGTTACTATATCTTTACCTGTCTCTATCTGTCTCTGTCTCTGTCTCTGTCTCTGTCTCTCTCTCTCTCTCTCTGTCTGTCTTTCTCATACACATTCATATACATATACAGAAAAGTAATATTACTAGAAAGCATGAAAAAAGAAAGTCAAGGACTATGTATTATCCTAAAATTATGTCCATCATTTACATTCAAAACTTAAAAACATATGCAGACTGAATGAGTGTCCAATTACTAAAGGAAACCTCAAAAATTTCTCCAAGTGTCACATAAATAAGAAAAGTACAATTGGAAATGTTTCCATCCTTTCTGTATCTTAATGGATAATATACTATAATTTTTTGTATCCACCATGTTTGCTTCCAGTTTCCATATGATTAAGCACAAGTAAATTATTTGGAGATTTGCTAGGCATTTGAGAAGCAATATAGCATCGATATAATGCTTATGTTGATATAGCTCTTTGTTTTAAAGAGAATCTTAGAATCATTAAAAACTCTGTTTACTTTCTCAAATTAAACAAATCTTTTCTGTTGTACCCATTCAAATATGAATCCAGTTTATTTTCCACCTTTATTATAGGCCTCTGGTATATCTCTTTATATAGAGATATACCAGCCTTTTCAGTTGTTCAACTAATTGAAAATCATAGTCTGAATAGGAAATATGTTTCATCCATTTTTACCTCATCTCTGGAAAGTGTCAATTTTTTATCAATATTAAAGCAACTACTTACATCAAAAATAAGGTTAAAGTTGGCACAGGCTTCAGCAAGATATAGGAGATTCCTTCTCATTAGGGATTTCCAATCAGAAGCTTGAGGATGACTTGTTAGGTGGGTCCCACTGGTAATTCTCATTTGTGTGCAAGTGGGACTAGGTGGCTTTTGAAGCATCTTCTACTTTGAAATTCTGTGAACCAGTACATATGGCTTTGAATATGACAATCTATGGGAGGCAGCCAAAACAATATTCAAATGTTAACATATTGCTAACCAGTTACATGAGGAAGAAAGACATTTAAAAATTATCCATTGAGTTTATTATTCATACTAAGAAAACTTACAATAACACTAATGTAATAAGGAGAAAAAATGTACTAAGATCTGAGAAAATATGAAAAACATTGGAAATATTAATAATCCTATTACTACGAGGAGGAGGAATATACTGTATATGTATTTGTATTTCTATCATTCCCAAGTGACTGCTGCCTGTGTTTAAAGGACAGATTGTTCTTCTTGCTTATAAAATAAAATAGTGAATATTGAATCTCACAGGTAGTAATTAACAAAAGACTTTGAACCGAAGTACTCAAACTATAAGTGCATTCCTATGTCTACTGTACCCCACTGATTTTTCCTAAAAGTAGGGGATGTTAATAAAGGTATGAATAATCAAGCAAACAAAATGAATTAATGAAGCATTTTGATGGGCAAAGTATTATGGATAGCCCTGGCAATGCAAAAGTCAAAAATTAGTCTCTACTCATAAAATTCAGATTCAAAAAGGGGAGATTATGCAATAATATATCTGTATAAATTATTGTCAAGTTATATTATGCATAATATAAGTTATGTTATATTTATATAAGTCAAATTAATATATAAGTTGATACAATGCACTTTATGGAGGGAGAAACTTAAACACTAAGAGTATCAGAAGAGGTTTCATGAAGAAAAGTACTACTTGACAGAAGCAAGGTAATCCAAGCTGTGAAGTTCATTCTATATATAAAAGGAAGCCAATGCCAATATTTTCAGATAGAAAATAGTCATTTGCAGTGAATAACAAATAACCAAATGGGGCTCAGAAATTTTAAAAGTTTGAAAGGGAATCCTCAATAAGATTTGAAAAGTAGGAAGGAGTCAGGTTGAATATAACTTAAAAATTTTTTTGTATTTAGAATATTTTTCTATGGTTACATGATTCATGATTCCTCTCTTTCCTTCCCTCCCACCTCCCAGAGCTGACAAGCAATTCCACTGGGTTATACTGTATCATTGTTCAAAGCCTATTTCCATGTTATTCATATTTGCAGCAGTATAATGATCTTGTAACATCAAAACCCTAATCATATTCCTATAAAACTATTTGATCAATCATATGTTTTTCTTCTGCATTTCTCTTTCCATAGTTCTTACTCTGGATATAGATAGCATTCTTTCTCCTAAGTTCCTCTGTATTGTCTGGGTCATTGCATTGGTGCTAGTAGAAAAGTCTATTACATTTAATTGTGCCACAATGTATCAGTCTCTGCATACAATGTTCTCCTGGTTCTTCTCCTTTCACTCTGCATCAAATCCTAGAGGTATTTCCAGTTGACATGGAATTCCTCCAGTTCATTATTCCTTTCAGCACAATAGTATTCCATCACCATCAGACACCACATTTTGTTCAACCATTCCCCATTTTATGGACACCCCCTCATTTTCCAGGGGTTTTTTTTGCCACTATAACGAGCACGGCTATAAATATTTTTAAAAGTATTTTTCCCTATTATCACTTTCAGTTGTATACAACTTTAAGAGGCAAAGATAGGAGATAATCCTATCTTTCAATGAGATCAAAACATATACAAATTAAATAGAGCAAATTATCACAGATAAATATTTATACTTCTGATCTCTTTTTTTTAATAATCCAAAAGAAGTAAATGTCTAGGAAAAGTTCCTAAAATACAAAAATGAAACAAAAAAATGATTTCTTAATGTGACCATTTTCAGAAAGAAAAACTATATAGCACATTAAAGGAATGTCTTGCAAAAGTAACATCATACCCAATTAGACTGAAAAATGAATGGCACCCAATTTTAAAGGATGGAAATCTTCTGTAAGGTATGAGGTTTTTCAAAGCATAGAAAAATGTGGACGACTACCTAATTCCTAGCATAGATCAAATAAGGTTTTGATCTGTAGACCAAGATAAGATCAAAATGAGAAAGAAAATTATGGGGAAATGTCATTAATGAATATTTATGATTAACCTTTCAGACCTTCATGGATCTATCTGCTCATTTACAAGAGAAAGCATTTCTGCAATATAGATTATAACTCATTTTTCCTTCCTATCCTATTTGACCTGTGCCTAGGATCTTCCAAATTTTTTCCATATTTTTATAAAATTGATGATAATAATCCATATTGAGATGTACCTATAGAAATAGATATACATATGAGTGTATATATACAAACAATTGCAAGTTATGTGTGTCATTATAATCTGTGTACACATAAATATTTATACATATATGTATATATACATAAAGTATATATCTTATTCAAGATATATCACATGACTTTATATTGACAATGAATATCCATTTTTAATGTGTTATATATTATATGCTATAAAATGCTAATCTCTATTTTCTATTGAGCTATTTCCCAATTTTCCTGGGAGTTCTTTTGAAATAGAGATTTCGTCTATAAATAGATTATGTGTATAACTTTAGAGCAATCTGGATAAGTGAGAAGAAGAACTGAAAATCCCTGGTCATATTCACTATTTATTACTATATTTTAAAATTTCTAATCAATATTATTTTTTGGATTTCTGCTTTATAATATGAGATCTCTAAGTATCAGTCAACTTCTTTTGCATGTTTCCTATTATTTCCCTTGATATGTTAGTTCTTTACTATTTTCCCTCCAAATTCCTTCTATTACTGGTTTGTTTGATTAATACAAAAATTCAAAAGCTTGTTTCTTTAACTGACATAACATTAAAAGTCCAATTTAATTTAATGTAGTTATTTTTGTTAAATTGGCATAGCCAATAAGGAAAATGGATATGATAGCAATTATTTTATTTTTTCATTTCTATTAAGAGTGCTATATGGTTGGACTTATGTGTATCTTGAATCTAATCAATAAGTTGACTTAAATGTATCATATTCATTTTATAATTGTTTCGAATGGAATTTATTTTTCTTTCATATCCTGGCTTTCGTAATTGGTATTGGGAAATGCTGATGATTCTATAGATGTATTTAATATCCTGATACTCTACTGAAGACATTAATCATCTCAATTAGTTCCTTTCCTGATTCTCTGTTGTTATTTTTTTTTTAGTAAACCATTATGACATTTGCAAATAGGGGTAATTTTGTCTCCTCTTGGTGGATCATTATCCCTTTAATTTCTTTCTCCCATATTGTTCCTAATGCAGCAATAAGTTATACAAAAAATACTCAGGAATGGAATAATACTGATTTAATACTGTCAATGATAAAATATTCTATATTTTAGCAATAAACTATAGCTTTTGCTTTTAAAGATATGTTACTTAACATGTTAAAGAAAAGGCTTCCCATTTCTATTCTTTTAATACATGGATGTGACAGTTCATGGAAAGATTTGCCTATGAAACTGATATGATAAAATGAGTTATTTGTGGGTTTGATATGATCATGCTACTTTTACTCATATCAAACTATCCTGACACTCCTTATATTAATATAATGTGACAATAGCCATTTTGATATCCTGATGTATGATTTTTATAAGCATACTATCTTATTTTTTCATCTATTAATTAGTAATATCAGTCTATAGTTTTCTTACTCTGATGTATTTGGCCTCTCTAAATTCTAGCCACATGGAATCTTGGCCTAGCTGACTTGGAGACTGCTTAAGACTACATGAATCATGATACTTTAATGATTTAGAGACTGAAGATGTTTCCAGTTATAGATTTGTATGTGTGTGCTGGGGAGTGGAATGTCCTGAGAATTTAAGTACTATTGTATCCTTATTATATAATTATTCTGTTTTAGGGTAAAGTAAATAATCTCATTTGTTAAATGTTCAAGGATGTGCAAGTGCCTCATTTCATTCCTAACTAGAACATCAAGAGGAAGTTGTTATTAGTCATAGCTATAACAACATATATCTGAGAAAATCATTGCCATGACCATCTAGCAATAATCATAAAAGCAATAGTAGTAACAGGTATTTATATATTGCTTCAAGGTTTATAAAGATATATATGTGTGTGTATATGAAAGTATACATGTATTCATGTTTATACAACATGTGTACATATATTAAATTGCATGTAGATATTCATGTCATTGTTGTTGTTTAGTCATTTTTCAGTAAGGTCACAGAGCTAGAAAGTGTCAGATTTGAACCCAGGTCTTTTTTCCTGGCATACTCAGCACTCTATCCACTGTGCTACTTTCCTGCCCACAATTTTTTCATTAAAACCTCATAACAACTCAGTGCATTTAGTACCCTTATTAACCTACTGAGGAAACTGAAGCTAAAGTATGTTAAGACCTTTGTCCAGAGTCACACAACAGTATCTGAAGTCCTATAGTCCTGATCCATTCCAACACTTTATCCATTCTATGCCAACTAGCTCCCCAAAGAAATCCCCATTTGTAGAACCTTATGGAAAATAGAAGGAACTGATGGAGTCTGAATGTGACTGAAGCAGACCATTTTTCACTTAATTTATTCCATGAATTTTTCTCTAGGATAAGCAACATGTGTCTTCTTTCACAGCATGATGAACATAGAAATATATATTGTATGAGAGCACATTTGCAACCTATATCATATTACCTCCTGTCTTGGGAAGGGGTCAGGGATGGGAGCGAGAGAGAGAATTTAAAAGGAAATTGCCTTTATTGATTTTATATTATTGATCATAAACCAAGTGATCACATGCAATCCTTTAGGTAGGTAATTGCAATTATGAGTTTTAGAAAAAGTTAGAACCAGTTAGTATAAGATGTATTTTATGGGGGACAGCTGGGTTGCTCAGTGGATTGAGAGCCAGGCCTAGAGATGGGAGGTCCTAGGTTCAAATCTGGCCTCAGACACTTCCCAGCTGTGTGACCCTGGGCAAGTCACTTAACCTCCATTGCCTAGCCCTTACTACTCTTTTGCCTTGGAGCCAATACACAGTATTGACTCCAAAATGGAAGGTAAGGGTTTAAAAATATGATATCAATTACAATTATAGAATATTAACCATGATATTAGAAAGGGTATAGTTTGTTGTATTAGGGAATGGTGAGTGCTTAGCTGGCCTATTAGATCATAGGAAAACAACATTGGTATGTCTAGGTACTGTTTGATCCTGTGAATATTTTTACTCACATCAAGTTCCCCAGATTACTGTGGCTGCTTTGACTTAGTCCTTCCAAAATTAGTATGATAGTTCTGGACTAGTAGTTATAAGATTAAAATTTCTTTATAATATACTTTATCTTGACTTTGTACTATAATTTATTACTTCTTATCAAATATTACCAGAACTTGTTCCCAAATGTTATGTTTTTAACATACTTTGAATATTTTGTCTTGTTAATCACTTATGTTAATTAACTGTCAAAAACCTATATATGAGGGTCTTTTCTACAGGTTTGGTGTGCTGAGACTTCCAGCTTCAATTTCCCATAAATAAAGATAGGCCTTCAGCTCAGAATGGGCCCAGAGATTAATTTATTTATTAAAGAATGTGAATTGCAAAATGTGATAAAATGATTAGTAGAAAATTAATTAATTAAATTAATTTTTAAAAGAACATTATGAAGAATGAAGAAGAGGATAAAAGACTGTGATGAATATCAACTCACAATATAATGATAAGCAGTTAAAGGGTAAAATAAGCTGAAGAAATCTTGATTTGATACCTTAAACCAAATACCATTGCAATATTTTTCCCTTAAACAGGAAGAACAAGAAATATGTTAAGAATACATAAAAATGAAGCAGTCCTTGCTCTTAGGGAGTTTTCCTTCAATTTCTAGGGTATATAACCTCAAATATAAATACAAATTAGAAAACAAACAATTTTAGGGTCAGGCTAAGATAGTTAAAATTAATGGGATAAATAGGAATTGCCTTATTTAGAAGGTAGAACTTGAAACGATCCTTGAAAGGACTCAAAGAGGTGGAATGAAGCAGTACAGGAATCTAGGTATGGAGTGGAGGAAGTTTGCAAAAAAGCAGTAAGTGGGAGTAAGATGTAGGAAAAAAGGATGTGTCTTTAGTCTGGCTCAGTAATGTAGGACCCCCAATGTCATTTCATAAGAGATCTGGTTGAAGAAACTTGGAACAACAAAGCCTTAATTGAGAAATTATATGCTTCTTACAATATTTGAAGGGTTTTAAACCAGAAGAGAAATCAGAATTGTTTTGCTAAGTCCCATCAAACATAAATAGGGTCAATAAGAAGATATAAGAAAAAAAGACTCCTACAATTAGAATAAAACACAGAAAGGAATAATGATACATAGTAGTGATCCCCTTCTACCTCCCTTTATTGAAAGGATTCAAAAAAACCTAATGTTAGCTCAAAAAGAAGGACATAGAGGAAGTTCTTGGATATAGGTTGGACTAGAAGATTCCTGTGGTTATTTCCAAATCAGAGATTGTGCAACTTGTCCTGTAAAAGAGGGAGAATTTATGTTTATTGAAATCTGCTCCAACAAAAGCATTAGAGCTACAGCTAATAACCAATCCTTCTTTGAAGATTATATGAAAGCATTAAGCATATTTCACAGACTGGAACATTCAAGAGTAGAATATAAAATTTCATAACCAAAGAGATAACTTTACATTCTCCTTTTAAAAATGTGCACTGTGTAAATCAGGAAGCTACATACATAGGTCTGTTTTGTTTTTAATATCTGAATTTAAAGAAGTATAAAAGCCACAATTGCCTCCTAAACCCACAGGACTTGCAGAAGAAATAAATAGAGCTCTGGATGAGTACTTCAGCAATGAGGCCGGGTAGGGAAGCTTTGCTCTGACTCTCTTTGCATCATTTCACATTTCATTAGGTGATCAGGATTGGTGGGATTATGCAGAGTTGTATTTCCTTTAAAAATCATTGAATCCTAGCCAATGCATATGATCACTCATCTATGGAGTCATTCAGCTAAACGATACATGAGATGCCAGAAATAGAAAACAAATTCCATTAGTATCCCTGTTCTTACATTTATTTACAACAATATTGACTGGCTAATGACAATATTTAAAAATGAGAAGTTATATCTCTGAAAAAAGTGGACATTGTTAGTAACAAGTCATAATCCAAACACATGAATTCTGGAGAAATTATCATTTAATAGAGTAAGATGTCTTCTGAGAGTCAATGAAATTAATTTCAACTCTTTGTTCTAGTCAATCAGATTCAAATCAAACTGTGAATCTGGTCAAATAAATACCCCATTTGCCCTTTTCTGTAGTTGACTCTTCTTTAACTCAACTATAAGTATATTTGAGACAGTTAGATGGTCTTGTGGGTAGTTCTAGTTTGCCAGGAGGCCCTGGCTACATGGCGTTAGGCAGGTCATTTAGCCTCAGATTCTTTATATGAATAAAAGGACTTTATAACAACATTTACCTCACAGAATTGTATAGATCAAGGGAATGAGAAAAAGAGGACTAAAAGAATAAGCACTTATTTAGTGCCCTCCATGTTTATGGTACTGTGCTAAGCATTTTTAACATTATCTCATTTGATAACAATTCAAATTGTTGATTTGTTGTCAAATATTTGATACAAATTTAACTTTACATAAAGTGTAGTTTGAAAAATGACTTGCAAACCTTAAAACATTATATAAATGTCATGATGGTATTGATGATGGTCCTTGCATCATAATAAAATTATGACTCATTCCCCCTACGACAGAATTGGTTGGTCCTAGATCTTCCCATAATTAGCAAACGAGCATGTGAAATTTACATAAAAACATAGTCCCTTACCTGTACCTGTACATGAAGTCAGAACACCAAATCATGGGATGAGGAGTCCACATGGCCACCTGAAGGTCTGACTTAGGAAATGGTCTGGCAGGTGATGTGTCTGTAAGTCAGGACTCATGATCCAGACTATCCAATCAGACAAGCCCAGGAGGAATGACATCACTGACCTTATGAGAGTCAAGGCCAAGTGGAAGTTCCCTCTCTCTTTTCCTCCTAATAGAACCAGAACTTTTCTTTCTCTTCCCAAAAGTCTCTGTGATTTTCTCTTTCCCTCTACTGATTTTGGCTAGCTTGCCACCACTTGAAATGGAAACTGAGAACTGGAGAAACATAACACAGTATGGAGACTTTCTATAGTTAGACTGACCAGGGAATATCTTTCTCTCTTTCAGGCTTCTTCTGTCTAGTTTTCTTCCTTGACTTGAGTTTCTCTCCTGGGCAGGCACTGCTGGTCTACTTTATCTGGTCTAGCCATCTTTCTCAGCCAGGTTCCAAAGAAGCCAGATGCAATTTGGTTCTGGCTTTCATCTATCTAGTGGAAAGATTTCTAAGAAATGACTGCTTAGAAAGGCTAGGCCAGAGTAACATCTGGGAACCTGGAAGGAAAGAGTTATGGGGCAGCTTGGAGACTTAATTACATTGCTCTTTCTTTCTCTCTCTCACCTTTACTAATAAATAATTATATTCAATATACAGTCTCCAAGATTAATTTTAATCATTACATAGACTATGAACAATTCATTTAATGACTCCATCCTTAATTTTCTTCTTCATGTTCTTCCAAAGGTCTAAAATTCTATGAATATATGTGGATTATACGTTCTAGTAGAATAATTATGAATCATAGAATAATATGAAATTAGATAGTCCTATAGGTTAACTCTGTGTTCCTCTCATCTTATGCCAGTATCAAACAGGCAATATGTAATAAGTATCAGCAACTACTAGAAGTTGTGATGTGATTTGAATTTAGAAATTCTGACCCTAGTTCCAGTGTTCTTTTCCTTTTTTATGTTTTAATTCAATTCAATAAACATTTATTAAGCACTTATTATGTACTAGGCACTGTAGTAAGCACTGAAGATACAAAAAAGTGGTAAAAAAACCAGTACCTGCCCTCAAGAAACTTATAATCTAAAGGGTGAGACAATATGTAAAGTAAGCTCTATATAGGATAAGTGAGAATTATCTCACAAAATCTAAAGGTTCCTGGGTAGATGGTTATGTTGCAAAGTGGATACAATGCATAATGTGAATTAAGAAATATGTGAATTCTAATATTGCCCCAAATATTTACTACCTTTGTGATGCTTAAACTCTCTTAGTTTAAATCTCCACTTCTGTTAAATGGGGGAAGGGGATTGAACTCATTTATCTCTAAAGCTGAGTTTAGCTCTAACTCTATTATCTTATTATCCCAACATAACGTAACAAAGGTTACTAAAAATATAAATTTGATAAAAAAATACTGCAAGTAATTATGAGGAGAAAAATTAATGAGATTAAGTAAATAAAATTTTACTTCAATGATGTAAAAATCAATGTAAAAAATAAAGAGATGGCATTTAAAGCATGTGTTGAAAAAAGATGAGGAAAATATCAATTGGAATGCATATGTGTATGCTCAATGGAAGGAAAATATTTTAAATGTTGCTATATAAATTAGAGCATATAAAACAAGGAAGTTATGAGTGATGTTTAGGTTATAAGACAGAATTGCATGCCCTTAATCGCTGCTATTGATGAGGCTGTGCAGTCAGATCTTGAGCTTGGAAGTAATGAAATGTATTGAGTGATGTTCATAAGATATTTGTTCTGGGATCTAGAAGATAAGGGTTGGGGATAACTAGGTCCTACAAGGAGAGAAGAAAGTCATGATAGAAAACAGAGTGGCTCAGGACTGAGAAATATTGGGAACAGATCTGTAGTTAGTCATTCCACTTTCAGCCTTGATGATATAGGAAGAGGAGAGAGAGGGAGAGAAAGAAAGAAAGAGAGAGAGAGAGAGAGAGAGAGAGAGAGAGAGAGGGGGAGGGAGAGAATGAGAGAGAGAATGGGGGGAGGGATGGTGATATGAAACAGTACTAAAAAGTAAATTGCAGTAAAATTGTTTAAGGCTTTGAATGTCAATTCAAAGTGTTTCCTTTTGGACAGGTAATTGGGAGCTATGTAAAGTCTTCTAAGATTATATAATTGAGATAAAGAAACAACTTTAGATATGATCTAGTTTTGAACAGAGGTGACATGATAGTATCTGCACTCCCATGAACATATATGACGGTCTAGTCTGCAGGATGCATTTGAGAGAATAAGATACAAACAATTATAAGAACATTACAACTATCAATGTATCAGTGTAAGAAGTAATGAGACATATATTTTGCCTCTAATCTTAAAATCCTTTACTGCCTTCTCCTATGCAAATCCTATCTCCCTTGCAAGATTTAGACAAAATAAGTCATCCTTGCAACTTTCTAGCCCATGTTAATTTCCTTTAAAAAATGATTTTCATGGGATTTTAGAGTAGATGGGGAATTTAGAGAACATTTTAGTCCAGTCCCCTTTTTATATAGAAAAGTTAAACCAGAAAGAATAGGTCAACATCACACTATTTCTTTTAACCCTATATTTAACCCTAACTAATATCCATTTATCAACTGTAATTTTCAAACTACGTATACAATCAACATGTGAAAGTTTTCATGTCCCAAACTGATCTCATTTTCTCCCCTTCCAAGCCTTCTTCTCTTCCTGACTTTTGTGTTATTTTTGACAGGACCAACTTCTTCATTGGCATTTAAGTTTACTACATTGGTGTCATACTTAACAGTTAATTTTCACTTGATCCCTGCTCTATATAATTCTATTACTGTCTTGTTGAGTCTTTACACATGAAACCATTCTTAAAAGAACACCTCTTTCTTCTGATAGTGCCACTAAGCTGTTATAGCTCTTCCTATCATTATGCCTAGACAATTGCAATAGTCTTCAGGATGGTCTCTCTACCTCAAATCTCTCTCCATTATAATCTCACTTCACTCCAATATAATCTAGCCTTCATGAAATTATCAATGTTTTCTTCCTAAATTATATGTTTAATACAATAAACTTCATTGGACCTATAAGGGTAAGAATTAAAGGTTGGACTAAATGTATAAAATTGTGGTCACCAAAATACTCAAGTCAGGATGACTTTTTTATAGTAGTTTATTTACAAAAGGAGAAAGAATGAAAGTAAGGAAATGAGAGAGAGAGAGAGAGAGAGAGAGAGAGAGAGAGAGAGAGAGAGAGAGAAATTAGATAATTACTCCAGGCAGATCTAAACCAGGAAGCCTTCAGAGGCCCCAGCAAAGAGGGGACCAGAGGTAAATTAAACAAGGGTTTTAGCCATGAGGCCTTGTAGAGAGCCATTGGAGAAACAGGGTCAAAAATTAGGGCCTGTTATCTGGATTCCCTACGTGACCAATCCAGGCTGACAGTCTTTGTGTTTGGTCCTGGTCACCTGAGCCTTGAAAAGTGCTGGTACCAGCAGATAGGTTAATCCAAAAAACAACTTGACCCCTCCAAGAGGCTGTTAGGAGTCATTTAGAGAAATAGAGTCTGTAATAGATGTTTTATCTGGATCCCATTACAAAATCATCAGCAAGTAAAACTGTGTGTATGATTTTCTGCAGTGCATGTCAGATACAGATAGAATGGGCCATCTAAGGTAAAAATCTAAGGCTTCTCTTTTGACTCATATTTAGATCCCCACCTTTCTCAATATTCTTATTGGAAAGCTTTGAGTCCTTAGCAGACCAGCAGCTACTGAGTTAACAATTTCTCTTCTTGATAATTAAGAAAGCTGAACCCTAAACAATATTACTTAGATAAGGTGGAGCCAGACAATCTAGTCCAGACTTTATCTGACCAGATCCAGTTCTGTAAATCAGGAAGACAGGACTAAATTAGTAAAAATCTCCATGAAATATGTTTCTCTCCTAGAATTAACCTCCTACTAATGGGTGGTTGGAATTTGGCCCTTGTCCTTGTACCTATATCTCTACTTTTTAGACTTTAATGAGTTGTGTATGATTTGTAACCCCCTCACAGCAGTGACTCTTTCTTTGTGTTCTTTGTTTGAAACCAGTATAAAATAAACCCCAAAACTTCATAGCGGTTAGATCAGCTATGGGCTAAACAATTAGTCTGGTTGTTCTCATTTTCTTTTTCCTGTCTTATCAATCTGACACCACTAAACACCACTCAGGACCCCTATGATATAGAGAGCTGGCTCTCTATAAGGCCTCCTCCAAGATGAGGGGCCTCTCTAGAGGCTAGTACCTCCAGAAAAGCCAGGAAAAGGAATCAGTATTTTCACTTATCCATGTGGTAGTACTAGAGTAAAATCCAAGAGCAGTCTGAGGTCCCAAGCCCGAGCTCCTTCAAGGCCAAATTCAAAGGTGAAAGACCTCCTCACAGGAAGTTTTTCCCACTTTTAAAGACCATTCATTTTGTCACTTCCTGTGCCTTCCCTTTACATCATGTGGACCAATTACAGCTTTAGCTTTGCTTAGGACTGCCCAGGGGGAAGTCAGTCATTTTTGATTTATCACCAACTATAGCACACTTGGGTCACAGACCTCCTCATTTTTAAGGATAAATGGATTTTTAAGGATAAATGGATTTTTAAGGATATATACACTGTAAATAGTTTTTGCAGGAAGCCATCTAGGGCAAACTGTTGCCAGTAGGGGGTTCAGATTTTGGAATTCCCAGAGCTGTAATGAGCTGGCATGAAACTGATAAAGAATGTTAGAGCACCCTTATAAATAGGAGCTCAGCTCTAAGCCAAGTGACTCAGTTGTGAGCTAAGGTGGGAGGCAAAGGGTGGAAAGGGAAATCTCTCCAGTCAAACTCAGAAGCTGCTTCATAAGCCAGGGTTAGCTGTTACTCTTTAGGGACAGTTACCCAGGTTCATTCATCATATATTGCTAACAGTGAATATTCTACTATCATCACCCAGATTATTTTATAACATCATCAAGAAGACCACTACTGAAGATCTACTAATATCACAAAGCTAGCCAAGTCAAACTCAAACATCCAGCAAATTGACCTAGACCTTTTGATTGCCAAGTCAACCAGGCTGGCTGCTTCCATTTGTGGCTTCCTTCTGGGGTTTGCTGAAGATTTATTAGTTAGTTAGTTAGCTCAGTCTATCCCTTAACACCTCTTTCCTAATTCCATTTTCCCTTAAACCTGATTCAACCCTTAATAATTCCTGTTATCATCTATTAAATTAGTTATTGAGAAATAAGATCTGTCTTCTGAACTGATTCACTAGCTTCAAGATTCTCTCACTGAAGGGTGACAGTTAAGGTGCTGCTTTCACTGGGAAGCTTAAATAGGCTAAACAGAAACATTTGTTCATCATCAAAATCAATATAATTTAAATCTCCTAGTTTTCATTGCAGTCAGATTGGAGTAATCATTATCATTAAGAAGATACTATATCTATATCATCAAGATACAGATCACATCCTGTTGTCAGTTATAAGAATTCTAACCACTTCCTTAATGACAGAGTAAGGGGAGGAGCTGTCCACCTGCTTAAATTATCAGCCTGGTGATTATAAATCTTATCTTTTTCCAGTTTTCAGTTCCTGGACTTTGCAACATGCTTCTGGAGTTTAAATTTAAAAGTGGGTAAGGAGAGAGTTAATCCCATCTTCAAAGACCCAAGGTTAAAAAAAAATTCCTGGCTTTCAAAGTCCTTCATAATTTTATCCCGTCCTACATTTCCTGTCTTCTTACTCCTTGCTCTCTTCAATATATTCTGTAATCCAGTGTCAGAAATCTACTTGCTGTTTTAACTTTGATACTCCTGATTACAAGCATTTTCTCTGGCTCTCCCCCGTACCTGGTATTTTTTCCTTTATCATTTGTTTATCACCTGACTTCTCTAACTTCATATCTCAGCCGAAATTCTACCTTCTCCAAAGAACTTTTCTCAATTCTCTGGATGTCTATTGCCTTCTATCTGTTGTTTATCAATAATCTATTCTTTATCATATTTGTACACAGTTGCTTTCATTTTGGCTCCCTCCTAATGTTGTGTAATACATGATAGCAAAAGCTGTGGTTTTCCCTTTCTTTTATGCCAAGTAGTTAGAACAATGAATGACACTAGTAGATGTTTAATAAATACTCACTGATTTGTCTTGGCATAAAATATGTCATGTGAATTAAAGAAGTCTTTCACCAAACTTCATATATTCTAGACTTGAAATTAAACCATAATATTAAACATTAAACAACACAAAAGGTTATGTGGGCTGATTCCAACAGACTTCAATAGACTTGCTATTTGGTAGTAAGTTGATAAGCTCTTATTTTCCTTCTGATTCTCTTTCCACCATACCAAGCCCATCCTGGTCATTTATAATTCAGGTGGTTTATAAGATAAGTAATTAGCTTCATACTGAGTAGACATTAGGGTTGACAAGGATCTATAACTAAACTCCTTAAAATAGTAATTTCCATAGTAAATAAATGAGTCAGAAAAGAGATTTCCAGTCTCACAGTAAATAGTGCAATAAAATCTTCCTGATAACTTTTTGGCTTCCTGCAAATTTAGAGTCATGGATCAATAAGTATGGAAAGAAAATTAGGGGTCATCTAGTCCAATCTCCTTAATTTATAGATAATGAAAATGAGTCTTGGTAACTTTGAGTTCACTTGTTTACTTTGTTCATTCTTCATTCCAAAGAGGACTTATGCGTGAATTGGATTTAAGTGAAGCAGTTACACAAAGTCATCATCATCACTCTTCCAGAATCAACAAATTCCAGTGACAAGACAAAAGTCAAGACAACTGGTGATGGCCCAGGATGCAGTGGATAATCTTGGAATCTTCTATGTCTGAACAAATTCTAAGCACTCCACAATGCTTGCTTCAGCTGCCTTTGTGGCCATTAGACCTAACTATTCTCATCTGCCCATCCTTCTGGTGGAAAGTCTTCACATGCTCAAAGTAGCCACCCCACTAACTTGCTGATGGGTCTGAAGTCTGATGACTGCCTTGAACCTGGTTTAGCTTGTGTGCTGAGGTAATTTTATGGCAGAGAATGACCATTTCACATGCTATAGTTTCTTGGAGCCATAGGTGAGAGTTGGATGAAAGACAAGCTCAAAAAGTAAATGAGAGTACAGAGACTTCCTGGTTAAGAGGGCAGCAGAGTAAAAAGCAGCTGCTTAACCTCTCCTAACTGAAACATATAGGACTCCTCAAGAAGACATAAAAACAAATCCAGAGGAACGAAGGGACCCCACAACAGGGCACAGGATTGGAGGTACGTGGAATTGGGGCATTTCCATGCTATAAAGGGATGAAACAGCTCGCACTAAAATGTGAGCTGAGCAACTCCCTCCCCCACCCCACACCACCTACAGTACCAAAGCCAGCGCACAAAAGTTAGAGCAATTTTGGGGCACAGAATAAGTCCTTGGCAGCTACCTGGGGTCACCAGGGCCTGCTCCTGAGAACAGCAAGACTTAAGACCCCAAGAGGCTAAAGAACATGTGGACTTTGAACACAGACCCTGAGCTCAGGCACCTGTGCGGGCGAGGATGCAAGTGCAAACATGGATCCTGAGGGCAGGCAAGGACTCAGATCCCATAATTCATAATTTCTTCTGCACCCATTTTGTCTTTCCCACATTTCTCTGCCACATAATTGTCACTGCCCTTATCTGTTTTTTCAACAACTAAGGCTGCTTTCTTGGTTCATAAGGTACGAGGTCTGGCTCCTTGGGACAGGTATTCCTCTATTTTCGACAAACTAGGGGAATTACTAAATTTGGCACAGTCATGGTCAAACCATCTGGCCTTTACTTTGTCACTGTTTCTGTTGTTGTCCCTGTTGTTGTTACTATTATTGTTGTTGCTGTATCTGGAATTATAATAGGTGTTTCTCCTGTTGTTGTTCTTATTGCTCCTATTTCCAAAATTTATTTGGGACTTAAACCTACATTCCCAAACTACATGGCTAAGTTTTGAGTATAGGAAACACCACTTGACCGAGTTGTTTGCACTGCTAGAAGATTGCCTAGGCCTGCTCTGGCTCCTCTGATTGTTGGACATTAAAGCCATATTTTTAATCTCCTCTATTTCCTTGGCCTTCTGAGCTTCTTTCAATTGCCTCTTGAGCTCAGCAATCTCCTATCCTTTTCAGAGGTCTTTGATGTTTTTGGTTTACCATCTCTAGATTCATGGACATATGCAACTGTTTTCCTTAACTCCTCAATGGGCATGGTCTCCCATTTTGAGCAATGGAACTTGAAATATACCTGGATGTAATTCAGACTCCCCTTAACACATTGCCTCCTGACATGCTGAATGTTATCCTCAGCAGTCATGTCCCTGACACTCATGATAGTTTCACTAGTCTCTAATAACCTGTCCAGATAAATAGTTGGGTGTTCCTCCTCCCCCTGCCTCAATATTTCAAAGGACCCCCATGCATTAGATTTTCTTACATGTAGCTGATAGATCATATTGTCATGAGAAGACAGCTCTAAATCTTGATGGTGTTCTGGCCAAGAGGCAAGATTGGGGTTGCTTCTAGTTTTGGTAATAAATTTTGCCTTTTCACTAGGGGTGAACAATTCTGAAAGTAGCAATTCCATGTCCTCAAAATTTGGGTGGTAAAGCCTCACTGCCCGTTTAAATTCCTTTATTGATTTGTGTGGGTTGACAGAATTGGGGGAACCTCCTTTTCAAAATTTCCAGATCACTCCCTGTAAAAGGTTTGTAGGCTTTCACTTGAATAATGCCTGCATCTGGTTGTACAATGGTTCTGTTGGTGATTGGAAGGATAGTTACAGGAGCTGCTTCAGCCCCTGCAACCTCTTGTTGTTCAGGGTTCTCATCTTTAACCTGGTGTATCACATCACCCCCCTTCTTTGTTGTGACAGTATTTTCAATGATCTCTAGCTGCATTATCATTTTAGCATCCAAGTCCTTCCCTTGCCTGATCTGCCTGTTAATTTCAATCAAGTTCTTCATGTGTTCCACCATTTGCTCTAAAATTGGGTTTGTAATTTCAGCTCTTCCAAAGGTACCTGCCAACACCTTTCTCAAAATCATAAGGGCCCTGTAGAAAGTTGCAGTCATGGCTATCCCTGATGGCACATATGCCAAGGCATCACCCACAGATATTGTTAGTCACGGGTATCTATCATAAATTTCTATAATCTGCTTAAAGAATTGGGGAACTGTAATCAACCAAAATGTGGCACAAGTCTGCCAAATCCCATACGTCAGGACCCCAGAGAACCCCAGTGTAACAACAGCCCTGTTGATGAAGCTGGCCATATTGATCACTTCCCCACTAGGTTCTGAAGTAAAAATACTAGGCTGGCTGGTCAAAACTGTTATGTTTATAATAACAGAAAGCCATTCCCCAATTGATAAATGGGCAAGGGACATGAACAGTCAATTTACAGATAAAGAAATCAAAACTACCAATAAGCACATGAGAAAGTGTTCTAAATCTCTAATAATTTTGGAAAGAGCTCCAAGTAAGGATAAAAAAAACCAAATAATAAGAATTCTAGAACAATTAAGAAAGAAAATGATAGAAATAACCAATAACTTAGAATACTAACATTTCCCTTAATAAGGAAATGCAAAACTTCAAAAAGGAAAATAACTCCCTAAGAAAAGTAGAAAGCCTCAAAGAAGAAAATGGCTCTCTAAAAATTAGATTTGGACAAATGGAAGCTAACTCCATGAGGCAGTAGGAAGCAATAAAGAAAACTTAAAAGAATGGAAAAGAAAAAGAAAATGTTAAATCCCTCCTGAGGTCAGGGTAGTGGGTAGGAACTCTCCTGGAAAATAGATGTTGGCAAAAGAATTAAAAAATCATTGAATTGCCTGAAAGTCATGACCAAAAATATTCATGACAAAAAACAAAACAAAACAAAACAAAACAAAACAAAAAAAAAAAAACATGGCCTGGACAGCATATTGAAAGAAATAGTTAGGAAAAATTACTGTAATATTCTTGAAAAAAAGGGAAAAATAGAAATCAAAAGAATGCTCTGATCATCTCCTGAACCAAATCACAAAATTAAAAATCCTCGTGCAATTCCAGGAGTCTCAAATCAAGGAAGAAATGCCATAAACAGCTAAAAAAGAGTACTGTATAACCACAACCAGGATTGCACAGGACCTATCAACTTCTACATTAAAGGATATGAAGGCATGGAATAGGATATTCTTCAAGGCAAAAGATGCAGGCCTACAATCCTAAATTACCTACCCAGCAAAACTGAGCATAATATTCCAGAAGAAAAAAATGGAAATTTAATGAAATAAAGGAATTCCATGCATTCATGATGAAATCTTCAGTGAAAAAAAATTGATTATCAAATGTGATACTCAAAAGAAGGATAAAAAGATAAACAGAAAAAACTCAATAGAATTAATAAAGTTAAATCAATCTCACTTCTATGTGGAAAAGTGGTTACCACAAAACTTAAGATTCCTATAGTAGAAGAAATACCTAAAGTACTTGATATACTTAAAATAATCAGGGGAAACAATGTGGTTAAAGGGATTACATTCTTTCATGGAAAAGTGATAAACAGAATACTTAAGGCTTTTTTTGCTTCCTTGTTGTTGTTGTTGTTGTTGTTGTTATTGTTGTTGTTGTTGTTGTTGTTGTTGTTGTTGTTGTTGTTTTTTGGTATGTGAATATGGGATTAACTCTACCCTGCCCATTTTTAGATTTAATCACCAAAAGTGAACCCACCCTACTCAGCCCTAAGTATGGGGAGGTCTGAAACCCATGTGTACAAAAGTAGGTGACAAATCAGAATCAACTGACTGCCCCCTGGGCAGTCCTAAGGAAAACTTTAGCTGTAATTGATACATGTAAAGTGGGAGGAAAGCACAGGAAGAGATGAAAGGAATGGTCTTTATAAATTACAATAGCCTCCTGTGAAGAGGATCTCTTTCACATTGAACTGGACCCTGGAGGAGCTGAGGACCTTGGACTGCTTCTTATTTCTCCTTAGAACTACCAGTGGGTAAGTGAAAGGGCTGAATCCCTTCCTTGGCTTTCTCCTGGAGGTACTAGCCTCCAGAAGGGCCCCTCATCTGGTGGAGGCCTCATGCATAATATCCTTGTTAATTGACCCTTAGTCTCCCCCAGCTGGGGCTACTGGAGCCCTGCTGGAATAAGCCAGGGCTTGAGCATATAGTCTAGCTCATTAAGCTAAATATCTTACTCTATCCTCTCTGAAATTCTTACTTTCACTCTTTCCCTCTATTTTATGAATAAATTGCTAAAAAAAATCATTTGGAATTAATTAATTAAATTCCTGGTTACCACTCTATAATATATTCAGTGAAACCAGAATAATTTTTCCCCTTTAAAGGTACAAGAGATATTTAAGAAACTTAAGATACTTTAATGTAACCAAGAGAAAAAATGGGGTTAAATTTATTACATTCCTAGTAACAAGGTGATGACTAAGATGTTTAACATATCTATGATGCTAAAAATACCCAAGATACCTAAAGAACTTAGAATGCTTAAGGAACTGAATATACTTGAGAACTTTATCACTATTAGAGCAATGAATAGGAATACATATAGACAGAGAGCAGGGAACAAATTGAATATAATCAAAAATATTTAAAAAAATCAAGGTATAAGAAAGAGTTATGCACTGGGAAAAGAAAAGATAGAGAAAGTTCAGAGTAAAAAACCTCACATGAGGATGTTTGTAAGAATCAATACACTGGAAGGGAAAATGAGGGTAGCAAGTGATGAGTGAACCTTAATTTCATCAGAATTGACACAAAGTGGGGATAACATACATACCAATTTGGATATAGAAATCTATTTTACCCAGCAGGGAAGTAAGAGTTGGGAAAATGAAAAAAAAATGGGAGACAGATGAAAGATACATGGAACTCTAGGAAATGTGCAAAGAGATGCAAAAACATTTGTCAGCAATGGAAGGTTAAAAGGAAAGAAAGAGATGGATAAATGGGCATGGGGGGAGGGCAGAAAAAGGATGGAGAGAAATACACAATAAGGGCAACAAACCAGAGCTTATCTATTTTTTACTTCATTCCAACTCCTGACTTGAACTCAACAACAACTAGCTACTTTTTTGCCATCATCTCACTTGAATTTCAAATCTCTGTTAACAGTTTTGTTCTCCTCTTAGTCAGAATATTTTTCTCCATGGTAGAGAGCATAGAAGAAATGTAATTCTGCTTTCTTTGTTATCATCAACCTATGCCTTTCAATCAAAGATTTTTAAAGCCTCCTTTGTTTTCTTTATCATTTTTCATCAATAATTGTTCGAAGTAATGTGGAAAAAATCAGGACATTAATACATACCTGGTGGAACTGAGAACTGACACAATCTTTATGGAGATCAATATGGAAATCATACTGAGAGGGCCCTCAAATGGTGCATACCCTTTGACCCAGCAACACTGTTGGAGCAAGAAATCTCACACTGACACCTTGGATCATGGAAAGGCAGATTAATTAACTTCTCCTTCATTTTTAGATTTCCAGTTTTCACTTTAACTGGAGATTTTTAATTTGTTATTTTTCTAGTGTTTTTTTTATGTTTTTGGTTTATTTTTTGTTATTGTTGTCCAATTAATTGAGCTGTTTTTCCTCTATCTTGTTAACGTAAGCCTTTAGAGTTATAAATTTTCTCCTGAGAATTACTTTGGCTTTATCCTGTGAATTTTGGTATGTTTTCTCCTCATTTCATTCTCTTTAACAAAATTATTCATTGTTCCTATAATTTGTCTTTTGGCATACTCCTTATTTAAAATTAGATTAATTTACAATTAATTTTAATTTGTCTTCCAATGGACTATTATTGACTATCATTTTATTGAATTATGATCTGAAAAGGAAACTGCTGTTTTGCATTTTTTTGTTCATTCAAAAATATATAACATAATTATTTTTTGTGTAGGTACCATGTATTGAAAAAAAGGTAGGCATTCCTTTCTATTCCCATTTGATTTCCTCCAGAGATCTATTTAAATCTAATTTTTCTAAAATTTTATTCACCGTTTTTCAACTTTTGTTATATTTTTGGTTAGATTCATCTAATTTTGAGAGTAGAAACTTCAGATGTCCCATTACTATAGTTTTATTTTCTCTTTCCTTACAGCTCATTTAAATTTTCATTTAAAAATTTGGAAGCTATACCATTTGATAACTATTTGTTTAGTACTGATATTACATCACTTGTCTATGGTACATTTTATCAAGGTAATCTTCCTTATCAATTTAATTTGATTTATTTTTGCTTTAGCTTTGTGTGAGATCACAATTGCTGGTACTACTTTATTTATTTATTTTTACTTCAGTTGAAACATAATAAATTTTGTTCCATTCTCAAAACTTTCCTTTGTATTTATGAGTAAACTTCAAATGTCTTTCTTGTAAGCAACATATCTTAGGGTTCTGTTTTTAATCCAATCTGCTATAGCTTTTTGTTTTATGAGTTAGTTTAATCCATTCACATTCACTGTTATGATTAATTGTATATTTCCCTTCACCTTATTTCCCCATTTGATCCTCCCCTTTCTCTTTTCTTTCACTCTGTCCCATCTCCAAGTGTTTTGATTTTAACCACAACCTCCCCACTTTACCCACCCTTCTATTACCCCCCCCTTTATTATTCCCCTCCTACTTATCTATAGGGTGAGATAGTTTTCAACACCCTATGAGTATTCTTTTTATTAATTCTCTCAGCTAATTTCAATAAGAATATGGTTTAAACATTATCTATCACCATCCTCATCATCTCTTCCCATGTAAGTTTTTTTTTCATACATCTTTAAGTGAGATAATTTACCCATTACACCTCTCCATTCCTTTTCTCTCTCAGTGCAATCCTTTGTTTCACCTCTGTATTTTTTACATAATTTTATCCTATTTAACTTAATCCTCTATCCTCTGTCTATGTATATTCCTTCTAAGTGCCCTAAAAATGAAAAAAAATAAAGGATGCAAATATCATCTTTCTATATAGGAATATAAAATGTTTGACCTTATTGAATCCCTTAAATTTTCTCTTTCTTGTTTACCTTTTTATGCTTCACTTGAATCTTGTACTTACACATCATATTTTCTGTTTAGCTCTGCTCTTTTCATTAGGAATGTTTAGAAATCTTCTCTTTTTTTATTAAATGATCCATTTTCCCCTCTGGAAAGACTATATTTAGTTTTGATGAATAGGTAATTCTTGGTTGTAAACCTAGTTCCTTTGCTTTCCAGATTATCATAGTAATGAGCCTTCTGATACTTTGGGATAGGAGTTCTTTATCCTGTATAATCCTGACTCTGATCCCCTAACATTTGAATATTTTTTCCTAGCTACTGCTATAATTTGTCTTTGGCTCAGGAGCTCTGAAATTTGGGAATTTATTTCAGGACATGATTGGTGGATTACTTCAATTTCTATTTTACCCTCTTATTCAAAGATTATCAGGGAAGTTTTCTTTAATAATTTCTTGCAATATTATTTCTAGGCTTTATTTATTTTTTATCATGGTTTTCAGATAGTTCAATAATTATTGTCTCTCCTGGAACTATTTTCAAGGTCAGTTTTCTTTCTATTGAGGTACTTCACTTCTATTTTTTTTCTTCTTTTGATTTTGTTTAATTTTTTTGATCTTATAAAATTATTACCTTCCATTTGCCCAATTCTAATTTTAAAGAATGATTTTCTTCAGTGAACTGTTGAACCTCCTTGTCCATTTAGCCAATTCTACTTTTTAAAGAACTTTATTCTTTATTGGATTTTTTTTACCTTTTATTTTCTATATATGGCAAGTTCTGCTTTTTAAAGTTTTATTTTCTTTTGCTTCACTTTCATTTCTCTTCCCCATATTTCCTGTCTCCATTATTTTATTTTTGAAAACCCTTTTGACCTCTTTCAGAGCATGAGGTTAATTGCCAATTTTCTTTCATGTTTTGCATGTTGCTGCTTTGATCTCACTGTCCCCTTCTGAGATGGTGCCTTTCTCTTATTTGCCTTTATAATAATTTTCTGTTTAGAGTTTTGGGGTTTATTTGAAGTGTACTCATTTTCCTAGACTTTTTCTTGATTTTTATTTTTATCTAAAAGGTGGGCTCTATTCTGAGGGTAGAGGAAGTATCCTCTAAATGTTCTGTTTTTCCCATGCTGCTATCCTCAGCTCTAGTTCTGGGTTTGTACAATTTTCAGTTCTTCCAAAATAGTATAATGGCCTCTTGTCTGTGTGCTTTGAAAGACACCTCCAGTTGTTGATTCAGTCTTTCCTAGGGCTTGCTTATGAATTGCAGAGCCCAGAAACCTGAGTTCTATCTTGTGCCTGAGCTTGGGGACTCACCTCATGCTTGTACATGGATTCTGGATCTCCCCCTGGGCTTGTACCAGTCAGGCACACTTCATATTACCGTGAAATGGGGTACTTGGACTCATTATATATTTCAGAAGGGGCTCTGGGCCTCCTCTTAGGCTTGCATTAGACAGGCGCACTGTAAACTGTCCTTTTCTAAGGCTTGGAACCTCACTGCTGGTTTGTGCTAGGGCTTGGACCTTCAAGGCATTGGTGTGAGGGTAGTCTACTGTTGGAGTAGGCAGAATTTAGGGGACTTTGTGTTAGCCTTGGTGCAGTTTCAGAATCTGGAGCAGTAGGGCAGAATGGGGAGGCTTACTGTTGGATTGTGCTAGTATTCCTTGTTGCTCCCTTAATGTGGGCTATGTTCCTCTTTCACTCCATTGAAACAGATCTTCTCTGCCAGTCTTCCATGTTCTTTTCTGAAGGACTCCAGTATTCATTCTCAAGTGTTATTTTAAGATTGTTTGGAACTGATTCTCAGAGAGGGTCAAACTTTCTGTGAGTCTAATCTGACATTTTGCCTCTGTCTCTCCAATTTTGCTCAGATTTTGGGGGTTTTTCTTGGTTAAATTCCTAGTTCTTTTGCCATTTGGAATACCATATTACAGGCTCTCTGGTGCTTTAATGTATGAATTAATAAATTTTGTTTTATTCTGACTGTGGATTTATGTCTTCTATTTTATTAAATAACCATATTTTCCCTGCAAGATTATAGTCAATTTTGCTGAATAGTTGATTCTTGGTTGTAGAACCAGTTCCATTGCTTTCCAGAATATCATATTCCATGCCATTAGGTCCTTCAGTGTGGATGCAGACAGGTCCTGTGTTGTCTTAACTTTGGTTCCATGACATCTCAATGGTTTCTTCTTAGCAACTTGAAGTAGCTTTTCCTTGGTCTGGAAATTCTTGACTTTGTCTATAATATTCCTGGCCATTGTCAATTGGGGGTTAAATGCAGGAGGTGATCTATAGATACTTTCAATCTCCACTTTTCCCTCTTGTTCAAGAATGTTGGGGCAGTTTTCTTGGATAATTTCCTGGAGAATGATGTCCAAGCTTTTTCTATTGTCATGATTTTCCTATAGTTCAATAATTCTTAAATGGTCTCTTCTGGATCTGTTTTCCAGGTCTATAGTTTTATCAATGGAGTGTTTCATATTTTCCTCAATTTTTATATTCTTTTGTTTTATAGACTCTTGCTGCCTTGTAAAGTAATTTGCTTCTAGTTGGGTTCTAATTTTTAAAAACTGAATTTCATCCCTGGCTTTTTGGTTATCCTTCTCCTTCTGATCTGTTTTCCTTTGTAGGTCATCTTTCACTTTCTTTGCCTCATTTTCAAACTTGTCAATTTTGGATTTCAAGACACTATTTTCTTGTTTTATTTCATGTGCCTTTGTCTCCAGATGACTTATTTTGCTTTTTAAGTTCTTTTTCCAATTGTCTTCAGCCTCTCTTAATTGTTTCATGAATTGTATTTTGAGTTCTTCCAGAGCCTGGGTGAAATTAGTTGGAATTTCTACATTTTTGCTTGATGTTCCTTGTTTCTCCTCTGTTCCATTTGCTTTTTGTTCATTATATGAATAGAAACCGTTGATTGTAATTTCTTTTTTATTTTTCGGTTGTTTACTCATTTTTCCCCCTTCTTTGCCCCCTGTTTATTAGCTATAATCTTGTTCCTCTGATTATTTGATGGATCTGTGGATTTGGGCTATTCTCTCCTGAAGGGGCTTCTTTTCTGCTCTGCTGATTGACTAGATTAGGCTTATGGAGTACTAATGAGCCTTGAGGTTAGATTTTTCCCCAGCTGGCAGCAGAAGCTGAAGGTGTAGGTGAAGGTGTGGAGGCTAAAGTGAGCTATGATTCCTCCTCTATAATTAATATATTCTGTTGCAGTTTCAGCCTTCACCCTGGGATCCAAGTCAGCAAGATTCTTATGTTGACTCTCAGGGCAGTTGGTGGGGGAAGGGTATTGGAGACTGATCTTCCCTGACCTCTGAAGGCTTCTTATCTGCCCTATTGATAGACTAGATTAAGCCAAGGTAGAGCTGATCTGTGGAGCTGGATGTGCCTTGAGGTCAAAACCTTGAGAAGTGGAGGCCCAAGATAGAGAGTAGTAGCTGTGATTAGGCTGCCCTCTCCTCTCAGCCTCTCTTCTAGCTGCCTACCTGCTGGCTATGGTTAGAGCCCTAAGCCTGGGACAACTGTGGCAGCAAGGAATTTCCTCTTTGCTGGAGCCCTTGCCCTGAGATTCCAGTGACCACTGGAGACTCAGCACAGTAGGTGGGGGAGGGGTCCTCAGAACCTCCTTCTTCCTTTTCCTTAAACTCAAGAATTCAGGCTTCTTTGTGTACCTTTTAAGTTGAAATGACAGGAAGGTCCCCCAACTCTGTTCTGTTGTTAGATTTGGTTTTCTGTTCCATTTAAGCACAGAGGTCTGGACTTTTGCTTCTTCTAAGCAGCCATCTTGACTCCACCCCTCATTGAACCAATTCTGATGAGAATAATGTCCAGGTTTTCCCCTCTGTACCTCCCCCATATTCTCCTCTACTGTAAAAGCTTTTTCATGCCTTTTTTATGTGCAATGATTAAATCAATTTTATTTTTTCTCCCCCCTCCTCCCAATTCATCCTCTTTTTCATATCTTAATTTAATTTAATTTCATATAATCACATCACATTCAAAGTCAAACCTTTTCCCTCTCTCTATGTATACTTTTAACTCCCCTAATGACAAAGTTCTTTGGAGACACAAAATTCATCTCCCCATGTTGGTATGTACATAGTCTAACCTTATTGAAAGTCTTTAGATTTCTCCTTCATGTTTACCTTTTCATGCTCTTCTTGAGTCTTGTATTTGACAGTCACATTGTCCATTTATCCCTGGCCTTTTCAACAAGAATGTTTGAAAGTCCTCTATTTCATTGAATACACACTTTTCTTCAAAATAGATTATACTCACTTTTGCTGGGTAAGTGATTATTGGTTGAGGTCCTAGTTCCTTTGCCCTCTGAATATCATATTCCAGGCTCTCTGATCCTTTACAGTAGAAGCTGCTAAATCTTGAGTTATCCAGACTGTGGCTCCATGATGTTTTATTATTTTTTTCTTTTTTACTTCTTGCGATATTTTCTCTATAATTTGAGAGTTCTGGAATTTGATTATAATATTCTTGTGAATTTACCTTTTGGTATCTCTTTTAGGAGATAATCATGGAATTCTTTCAATTTCTAATTTGCCTTCTAGTCCTAAAATACTAGCACAATTTTCTTTGATAATTTCTTGAAAATAAAGCCTAAGCTCTTTTTTTGATCATGGCTTTCAGGTAGTCCAAAAATTTTCGATAATCTTTCCTGGATTTATTTTCAAGGTCATTTGTTTTTCCCATTAGATATTTTATATTTTCTTCTATTTTTTCATTCTTTTAACTTGTTTATTTCTTGATGTGTCATGGAGTTGTTAGCTTTCATCTGTCTAATTACAATTTTTAAAACATGCTTTTCTTGACTGAGCTTTTTTACTTCCTTTTCTATTTGGAGAGTTCTACTTTTTTAAAGAGTTATTTTCCTCAGTGAATTTTAAGAATTTCTACTCTTCAGTGCATTTTTGTATTTCTTTCTCCATTTGCCAATTCTGCTTTTTAAAGTACTCTTCTTTTCAGTGGATTTTTATACATCTTACCAATTGCCCTGTCCTGTTTCTTAAGGTATTAATTTCTTCAATATTTTTGGACCTCTTTTACCACACCATTGGCTTTTTTTTCATGTTTTTAATGTATCACTCTCTTTTCTTTTCCAAATATTTCTCCTACTTCTCTTATTTGATTAAAAAGTCCCTTTTTTAGTTATTTCATTAATTATTTTTGGGATGAAGAGCAATTCATAATTTTTGGAGGCTTTGGGTGCAGCAGCATTTATTGACTTTGTGTCTTCTGAGTTTGTGTTTTGATTTTCTCTGTAACCAAAATAACTTCCTATATTGAGTTTCCTTTTTTGTTATTTGTTCATTTTCCCGCTTTTTTTCTTTTCTAATTAAAAAAAACTGTTACAGTTGGACTCAATAGTAGTGATGAAGGGAGCACTGTTTTGAGCTTTAGGTTACTTTTGCAGCTGCTTTCTGACCTACCTCTAGGAATCTATCTGCTTTCAATTCTTCCAAATTTTCATGATGTAAGGATAGGAGCATTTAATAACTGTCTGGCCAGTGAGTAAACACAAGCTCTCTTTTCTTCCTTGAAATTATAACTAAGGTTCCCTGATCCCCTGTTGCAAGCACTGATATATGCTAGTGTTCCTCTTTACCCTGACACCCTGACCCAAGGCTGCAAACTGGATCTATGTATGGCAAAGTGACAATCATCTTACATCTAAAACCAGCAAATGGCCCCTGGTGTCTCCTTTCGAGGAGTTGTATGACCCCCTCCTCACCCCTTCAATCTGTTATTGAGAGGGCTAAAAGCCTTTGTTGCTGATTCAGCCCTCCGTGGGCTGCCTTAATATGCTGTTTGCACTCTACTTCCACCCCAGTGCAATGGATCTTTTGTTTGGGGATGAAAGAATCTTAGTGAACTTAGGGTTGGTTTCATAGTCAATGAGGCTGGAATTGAAGTCCTACCTCTGACTTATACTGAATATATGACTCTAGTCTAGTCATGTAACAACTTAGTTACATTTAACTTAGTAATGTAACTACATTACCTTTTAATAATATTATTATTATGGGTTATGCTGCCCCAGAATTCATTTTGAGTATTTTAAGAGTAATTTGATAGTAAGTTGGTGGGTCTATGTACTTTCTCTTCCATCTTGGCTCCACCCCTCAAACAGATAGTTTTGAATAAGCAATACTTTTAGGATGTGTTATTTCATAATTGAAGGCATTTCTACTTATTCAACTCAATTCAGTAAGCATTTTCTTAAGCTCTTGTCAGTCAGTCAACAAACATGAATTATGCACTTGCTATATGGCAAGCACTACTCAAAAAACACTGAGAAAACAAAGCAAAAAGATTTCACTTCATCTCAAGAAAGTAGAAATGGTCAGCAGAGGAAAGACTATAATTAAGTTAGATGATAGGTTTCCTATAGAGGCAAGACTATTTTTGGGACTTTAAGTAAGTTAGGAAATGGAAATAAAGAAATATTTTTCCAAGATGCCAGGCAGCCAGAAGGAACATTGACCATGAAAATGGCACTGTTCAGGATAGTGTAGAATTTTCTTTTATTTGAACAGATCTTTGAGAACTTCTGTTGTGGAAAAGCTCCCTGCCCATGCATATCCAAGAGCCATTCAGCAATTTCCAATGTTAGAATTTGGGACTACTGAGAGGTTAAGTTTTTTGTCCAGTATCATTCATCCAGTATGTGTATGGAGTGATAATTGTACCCACTGGAGATTCAAAGTAAAAAATTAAGGTAGATAGCATGATATAGTGGGAAGAAATTCTGAGGTAGAATTCATAGAACCTGCATTCTAATACTTGTTCTACTGTATGCTTGCAGTGTTACATTGGGTGACCCCCTTATATTACTTTGAGTTTCATTTTCTCGTAAAGGATATGCAATAGATTTCATTGACATTCCCACTCAATGTTTCATCTATTATACTCTATTTAAAAATTAATCCATGGCTTTAAGTAGCTCTCATTTATATGAAGATGAAGAGAAATAAATAATAAAGCTAAGAAAGTATGGAAAAAAGGAGAAGAATCTTAGTGAGCTCAGGGTTGGTTTCATAGTCAATGAGGCTGGAATTAAAGTCCTACCTCTGAGTTATACTGAATATATGACTCTAGTCTAGTCATTTAACAACTTAGTTACATTTAACTTAGTAATGTAACTACATTATCTTTTTTTTAATCTCTTTTTTTTTAACCCTTGTACTTTGGTGTATTGTCTCATAGGTGGAAGATTGGTAAGGGTGGGCAATGGGGGTCAAGTGACTTGCCCAGGGTCACACAGCTGGGAAGTGGCTGAGGCTGGGTTTGAACCTAGGACCTCCTGTCTCTAGGCCTGACTCTCAATCCACTGAGCTACCCAGCTGCCCTACATTATCTTTTAATAATATTATTAAGAGTTTCAGAGGATATATTGATCTGTTTATTCCCCTAAAAGTGTGACTTTATACCAATAATATCATGGGCTTGCTCTAAAATAACCTCTTCTACCCACAATATAAAATAAATGGGAAAGGAAAGTCACAGCCTTCTTTAACTTAGTATATCATGTTTGAGTTTCATCAGGGATGAAAAATAACCACCTGATAGCTAACATTTCTCCATTTATCTATTGTGACTGACATACTCAAAATCTTTCTAGCATTGTAGGATTTGCATAGCTATTATTCAATTAGCAAACCTTCCTCCTAATAAATTTATAGCACTTACACATATTACACTTTCCAGAATTTTACATCCATCCCACATGTTGCTTTCCTCTTTTCCTCAATTATTTCAGTAACTTAAATGGTGTCTTTAACTCATTTCAGTAAGAAAGGGAAAACACCTTTGGAAGGAAAAATGACATCCATAACAACTCTGGTCCATTAAGTCATTAAAATTTGAGATTTGTTTCTGTCATTACTTATCTCACTAATAGTAATACTAATAATATAATTTGAATATATTGGCTTCAAGTTTTGTAAAACACTTTTGTATTTATTGGTTCATTTGACTGTCACAAACCTCTAAGACAAGCGCTATTTTATTCCCATTTTATAGATAAAGAAATTGATTCTACCAAGAGGCATTTATCATAGGGTTACATTGCAAGTAAAGATCCAAGATAAAAGTAGTATTCTGGCCTTCAATATTTCACATATATTGCTCTTTAAATGAAGTCAGTGGCATTACATTTGACCAATGATTCATACTATGGAGTTTCTAACCTCTCTCTTTTGACAATTAGATTAATTGGAAGATCCAACTCTAGGAATATGGAAGTGTATCTATACTTTATAATCCTTAACATGCAAATCCCCTACATTCTTTTCCAACAATAAGAATATGGGAGACCAAGGTATCTATATTCTACTAAGCCCCTCAATTCAATTTCTAAGCCAATTAGGTAACAAATCATTGTTCATAGAGTCTATTCAGATTGTATCTATTTTGATTCCTTCTAATTATCTCTAAGGTTAGCTTATAATTATGGTATTAATTAAAATAATAGTAATAAAATATTAACAATAGATATACCTTTTTAGCTTTTTATTCTTCAGATTCTATCATGTCTCTTACCAAGATAGGATTATCTTCGAAAGATTCACTTAAATACTGATGATCAGTTATGATTTTGTTCCAACCTTGCTTTCCTAAATCAAAGCATAAAAAATGACACCAAGGAAACTGTACAGTTTGGAGTTGGAATTACAAAATCATAGAAATATACATTTGGAAGGAAACTCAAGAGATATTTTATCCAGCCAATGTATGAAAGGAATCTTTAATGTAACAATCTGGAATAATTTTCCTACACTTTTTTATAGAAGAGTTCTAAGAAAGGGCATTCACTTACTTCAATGAAGCTTAAACCAATTTGTTTCAAGTCATCCTTTTTTTTTAAAGTTTTATTAACACCAAGCCTATTTTTTTTTTAAAAAAGTTCTTTCATTTTATTCTGATCATAAAATGTCTAATCTCTCTTACATATGAAATCCCTTTGACTATTTGTAAAAATAGATCAGGAAACAAGAATTTTTTCTCATGAGTCAACTTTATGATATAGAATTTTCGTATTCTGTGTCACAATACTTTTTTAAGTTCCACAACAATCTCACCAGGGTCAGAATTGAATCTTGCTCTACTTTTAAACTGCAAAAACATCCAGCAGAAAACTTTACTTTTATTTAAAATCCACCAACAATGAATCCAAGAAACCTAAGATAAAACATATTACCTTCCTCTTGTCAAAGAGAGGTAATAGACTCAAATACAGAATGAGACATATTTTCAGATACATCAAATTTAAGAACTTGTTTCTGCTTTACTATGAATGTTTTCAACAAGATGTTTTTGCCTAGTGGGATGCTGAGGGAGAGAAAATACACATTTTTAAGTCAAAAGAACTAAAAGTTTTTAAAGGTTACTAGTTTTAAATGAATTTATTAACAATTAGTAAATTTAATTTAAACATTGTTTTGATAAATTTTCTGTGCTGTATGGCATACTGATTGTTGAAGGAAGAGGTGAGAGTTTATGCTAAGTAGATAGGGATTAAATTGAGTATTGCTTCTATATCCCTTGTCCATAGAGAATAGAATAAAACTGTTAGAGTAGAGAAACATAAATGAGACATATATCATTTTTTTGGAGAAGAGATTATCATCAATTTATGGTACATATATACCAGCTACTTTCTAGAATAGATCATCCTTTACTGTAAACATTAGAAGACTGAGAACCAGCTAGGCTGACCCAAGATGGTGCCTCTTACATTCTCAAATAAGTTTAGTATTTGGAAAGGAATGCTCTTCTCCCTTTACTTATCTTAATTAATTTTATATTTTCTTATGGAATAGAGTCAAATGACTGTGTTGAGTACATTAGTTCTCTTGGTGCATGCAATCTCCCCACATGGAAGAGGCTAGAGATCTTGTCTTCAAGGAAGATAATATAATATGAGATGAAATTTCCTTGGAGAGAATATGGAACATGCATAAATATTCTATAAATGCTTCAGCACTATAAGTAGCATGTTAGATGAAGACTTTTTGATTGGTTGAATAGCCAGAACTAGAAGGATTATTAAACAGATGTTTCTTGTAGGTATTTATCTGTGTTTGTGTTCTTTTTAATTGATGTTCATGCTTCTCTTTAACCCTAAATTATAGTAAACTAATTTCATTCATTTCATTTTTCAGAAGAATTATGGGTGAAAAATCTTTAGTCTCTTTTCCCCTTCCATCCCTCTCATTTATCCATGTTATGCTATTTGGCTTGATTTTCTCTTGTTGGAATTTACTTTATAAAAAATGGAGAGAGACATTCTCACACCCAAGTTTTGCAATTTGTTTAACATTAATGCCCCAAGAAACATGAAGTGATCTTTGGTTAATAATTCAGTCATATTAGTGGCTGGTGGCTAAAAATAATAAATAAATATTAGGACTCACCTTACAATAACAATGCTACAATTTGATGTAGAACTGTAGAATCAATGCTATTTCTAAAATCAGCTGAAAATTAAGTTACCATTCCCAGACGTCAACATGTTATAGGGAAGAGTGTGCCTGGGAAATGATTGGGGAAAAAAAAAAACATTTATACTTTTGTTCATTCTACTTCTTTGATGAAAATTTCAAAAACTATTTGTAAAAAATTGTAAAAATCTTTTAAAAAGCTAATTGATGTTAAGTATCAAACGAGAACTAGGATTTTAGTCATTGACATTTGCAGGGAAATAGGATGGGGCAAGCAGTCAATGGACAATGGCAAAACAAAAAAATGATATCCAAAATGAAATATCTACAAAGGCTGTAGGATAACCTAGAACACAGAAGAAAAGATATAGGGAAAGATGTCCCAATCTGGCTCTGAGAGTTAAATCTGGTGTATGTTATATATGTACTAGTTGACATGTGAAATTTAGAGATTAATTTCCCATATTTTTGTCAAGCCCAGAGATACAAGACTTCTTAAATCATGGTAAATGCTGTACCCGGATGAAATGACACATGCCAGATTTTCCACTGGAGGCAGTAAAGACTTGAATTCTCATGACACCCCATAGCATTTCATGAAGGGGAAATAAAAATGTGAACTACTATTTTGGCTCTTTGTCAAAAGATTTAAATTCATCATTTTGCCCAGACTAAATGTGCAATTTAATTGCCCAGAAATCAAATTATGTTAAGACCACCATTAGCTATTGAAAATTGGCATAAAGACCATTAACAGATAAAGTAGGATTTAAATTAAGTGCTTTATTTATTTATTTATTTATTTATTTATTTATTTATTTATTTGATTGTTTTCAAACTAACACTACTAGTTCAAAGGCAATGGGCATAGACATGAAAATCATGCAAGTTTCTTCCCATTAAAATTTGTATCAAACTTACCATTGTTTCTTATTATGACTACAGCCTTTTGGCAATTCACAGCCTCTCTGGTCTTCCATTTCCTATCACAGTCAAACCATGGCTAGATAATTTTAATGTATTTGAGTATATATATTTATATATGTACATATAATATATAAATACAGATATGCTGTGTGAATTTAATATAAAGTATACCACCCTCTTATTCCATCTGATTCACCTCATTAGGCAGGATACCATTGAATCATGTGACTAAAATATTACATGGCTACCTGAAGTCCTGGCTTGGAGATGTCCTTGTGGATGATATCTTTGGAATTCAGGATTGGAGACTCAGACTGAAGTTAAGCCTGTACAACCAGAGCCACTAAGGAGTGGTGAAAACAAGTTATTTAAGTGGATGGAGACGAAGCATTGTTTCTCTTTTGCTCAGGACTCTCTCCCTCCTCTGGAGCTTTTATTGATCAACTGACACTGCCCTTATATAACTGCCAGATCTTGACCAGAGTCCAGAGATGGGAGTTGCAAGGCTTGGGCTTGTACTATGGCTGGGAACTGGAACTGAGGAAGTGTGGCATGGCTTGGAGGCTTTTTAGTTCATGTGGCCTGATGATCTCTCCCTCTCTCTTTCGTCTCTGTCTCTCTGTTTCTTTGTCTCTCTCTAAAGAAAATTTTACTCATCATAATATGTACATATATATAGTATATAAGTACATACATAAATACAAGCTTGTAGGTATAGAAGTAGTTTACTTAGGAAGAGATATGGCTTTTTTAAAAAGAGAATTTTACCAAAAGACTGATCAGCAGATAATCCAGAAGCCACTTCTATTCTAATATATCTCTCCAGCTAATTTTCTGGCCCATGTAAAACAAAGATGAGACCAAAATCAGTAACTATAAAAGTACTACCATATTTCATAAGCTTAATTCCAGGGACTACCATGAAATTGTTCAAAGCAAACTTATAAAAGATGAATAATGGTCAAGATGGGAAAAGATGAATCACAGTAAATCTCAGAGAATATTTTCAGATTAAATTGAATAGATCTGAAAGAAAGATACTCTATAAACACACAGATAAGAGACCTGAAGCGGAAACTAAAGAAGTGTGAATAATTCAGAAATGTGGCATATAACAGGGACACAGATTGAGGAAATCCTTCCAGAAAGCATAATGCTATAGATTCATAATAGGAACAACTGATGTGAAGTGTGTAGAGTATGACTCTTTTCCCTTTGAATTAGCAGGTTAGAACTACCATAGTTCAAGTATACTCATGACAAAGAAATAGTAATTTGATATTATCTTCTTTTTTTTAAAAAACCCTTGTACTTTCGGTGTATTGTCTCATAGGTGGAAGAGTGGTAAGGGTGGGCAATGGGGGTCAAGTGACCTGCCCAGGGTCACACAGCTGGGAAGTGGCTGAGGCCAGGTTTGAACCTAGGACCTCCTGTCTCTAGGCCTGACTCTCACTCCACTGAGCTACCCAGCTGCCCCTGATATTATCTTTTTTTTTTTAAGTATGAATGGTACACTAGCAAGTAACACTGTAAATACACACATACACAAAACACTCAGAAGGATATCTCTCCATAGACATAATAGAGATATTTATATCTATAGAACCATATTCTACCTGAGTAATTTCTAGAAATTACTATTATTTGTTAAAATGATTTTGCCATGGATCAACTGTGATAGGAAATCATGGGTTTATAAAATTAGAGCTAAAAAAATCAGAGGCCACTACAATCTATTTTTTCTTATTTTGTAGAAAAAAAACTGAGACTGAGATTGGTTTTGACCTGCCAAAAGATCACATTGGTTGTAAATAATAGAAGTAAGATTGATATATAATATTTTCAAAAGGGGAAACAAAAAACATTCATGATCTTCATTTTGCCTATGCTCTTTGTCTTTGAACAACCATTATTGGTTATGTGTGTATTTTGTGACATCCATGACCCTGAGAGGGGATGAATCTGGATCACAGAATTCCATACTGCCCCCAGAACTCCAAGGGAGGATGCAGTTAGGGGCAGTTAGGGGCAGTTGGAGACCTGTTATAAAAAGCCAGGTCAGCCCTCTGGAAAGGACTCTCTTGGAACACACCCTGTGGGTTCAAGGGCAAGAGGGACTGTTTCTCTGACTGCCAGAGCTGAGTTTTCTCCATAGCTGACCTCTAATAGATCTTCAACAAAATCAACTATATACCTTCAATTTAATTGCATAGGACTTAGGAGAAGACTATTTTAGGGAGTAGTTTGGAGTCAAGCCATTGAGTATACACTTCCCCCTTTGGTGGGGAAAGTGCTGCTTACTTAGATATAGGTGATTTAGATAGCTTTCCCTTTCCTCTCATTCCTAAAACCACTTCTCTTATTCCTGTTCCCAAAAATCATTAAACCCTTACTATTTAGAAACTGAGCCTGGTTGCAGATAATTTGGGGTGATACTCACACCTTCCATAAGCCAAGTTCCTCTTTCTAGTGGCTCTGAAGTTGATTCTGTCTTCAGAGCCAGTGGGCTGCTCCTGAAGAAATCAAGCCTCACCTATTTCTATCCTGTGGGGAAATAATACTTACAGAGAAAGATTTTATCATAAGGGTTCTAGACTTTTCTGTTACCAGCTGAATTTACCTAGCCATATCTAGTCTCCATTGTTTGGCTGGAAGATATCAGTAACTGATTTTAACTGCTCCCTATGTGGTGGTGGGGGAAGATTCTACTCTCTCACTTTAACCCCTCCCTTTTGTCAAGCCTGTCCTGCCACTTCTCAGTTCAGGGACCTAGAGAAAATATTGTTAACTAGACTGTACCATCAATCATTCAGTCCAATCTTACAATATGTGTGTGTGTATGTTTATTCTCAATCTCTCTGTCTCTTTCTTTTCTCTCTTTCTCAGCCAACCTCAATCTTTCATTCTCTGTCTCTTTTTCTATCTTTCCATCCATCCATCCATCCATCCATCCATCCATCCATATAAACATTCATAGACACATACATACACATATATGAATATATGTGTGTGATTCATACTTGGTTTTCTATTTCCATTGGAATGTAAGCTCCTTCAGCGTAGTGAAATAGGGGAATGGGGAAGACAGGAATACTTGATATAACAGTTATACACTCAACTTAGCCAGGGAAATTAATTAAATATTTGTGAGTCCTTTGGGGTTATAATGAGACAGTAGGAAGCAGCATAAAAGGATTTTAGTAATGAAATAAGATAGGACAAGTGGGAATGGGGCAAACTACTTTTAACTGCTATAGGAGGGAAGATACAGGGGGTTTAGGTGGTCCAGGAAATCAGAGCTGGGAAGATAAAACTTACACTACACTATACTAGACTAAATACAAGCTAGACAGGGTTTTGGAGATCTCACTGCTTGCTCCAATGATGTTCTCTTCTGTCCCAGGGTCCAAGATATTGGTACAGTCCACTAACTTTACTGGGTCACTCCAATAGGCTGTCACAGACCTGGAGGTCCACCTTCTAAAGCCGCTGATCCAGACCTACTTTGTAGTTCCTCAAGTGGGGTTTCTTCAGTGAGATCAGGGCATAAGCTTCTCTACCAATGGCCCAACCTCCCAACTGTCCCATAGTTCAAAAGCTCTGTGTCCTTTCTGCCACATTACAAAAGCCCTTAGAATGTTCAACTCAAGCTTGCATTTTCAAATATACTTTTCTAAATTTTACACTTATCTCCCTTACCTTATTCCTTATTACAGTAGGGAATGATTCTGTGTAATATAAACATATTAATATATATTATAATATAAAATATATGAACATATATAATATGAATTTTATACACACATATATACAAACCACTCCACTATCTTTGGCAAGAAAACCCCAAATGACATCATGAAGAATCAGACATAACTGAAATAATTGAACACTAAAAACAAACATTTGTACACATATATACACACAAATTAGGTTGTCTTTTTCCATTTTAATATGTTTGCCAAGTACAGTAATTGATTTTGTTAGGTTTTATTCTATCATCTGTCTGTCTATCTATCAATTTATCTGCCTGTCTATAACTCTTCTCTCTGTATATAAAATTAGAAATATTTATAGAAAAAAAGAAACAAGAAATAAATATTTGTGAAAAATTTATTCAGTACATATATGTATATGTGTTTATCAAGCAATGGAAATCAGACTATTCAGATTTTAATGATTTGATTTTATCAAAGTTTATTCCCCTAATTTTATTATTGACAATGATTGATATATTATACATCTGCATCACAATCTCTTAATAAATTAATATTCTCTCAGATATTCTATACAGCATTCTTCAGGCTTCATAAAATGGAAGTTGACTAATTCGTTGAGAGTACACTTCCTTTCTACTTTGAAATCCTTGTCTGCAGGGATTTGACATGTATTATTCTGGATACTTCAGGCCAAAATGGAATGCTGCCAAATAGGATATGATTCTGATACTCTGTATAATGTCTTTGCAAAGGCCAAGACTTCAGTAATCACTACCACAAGTTATCACGGTGGGAAAGATCAAGAACTAGCCTTAAGACACATAGGTTAATAAATAGGTCTTGAGAAATTTCCTTTTGAATCATACATTTTCCTTTAGAAAAGCAGACAAAAAGGTTCAGTGTCAAAATAGTTCATTATTACATAAAATTTAAATTAGACAAATAAGATATACACTAACTCTTTCAGATTTCTTAAGTTGGCAAGATGCAATCTAATCCAACTCAAATCTACTATGCACCAGATAACTATGTACTCAGTGATGGTGATAAAAAGAAAAAGGTCAAAACAATTTCTCTTCTCAAATAGTTTACACTGTGCTATGAAAGAGGTACAGCAAGAACACAGAAATCAATAACAAATAAATACAAAAATCTCATTTATTGAAATATGTAACCAAGGTGATTGAAGTGTGAAGGACAAAAATCAAATTACTAAGAGATTTAAAAAATTGGTAGAAGGATAATTTGAAAATTTGGAAAGAGAAAAACAGAAATTTAAGAATGATAACATGTAATCTATGTCTTTAAGAAGAATAAGATTCTAGAAGAAAGTGAGAAGATAATGAATAGTAGTTATGATGGACAACTAGGCCAAGGAATAGACATAGATGATTGAGTGTCAAATTGTGATGACAGTAAATTGTTGGGAAGGAATGTGGACCACATGAAATAAGTGATATCCTATGAGCCTAGAAAGGTAGGCTGAATTTAATTGTGAAGAATTGTATATGTTAAGTTGAAGAGTTTACTAGTTATTCTAGAGGCAACAAATGAAGGATATTGAATGATATGGGCAGAATTGAGATTTGGGAATTTTTCCCTCCACATATGTGGAGGATTGATTAGAACAGAGAGAATAAAGCCCAATAATACAATTAAGAAGGTATTTACTAACTCTGGAGAAAATTGCTGATTTTTTAAACTCAGATGAGCAATGAGTCAGGAAACAGAGTAATGATTGCAGTTTACTGGACCACAGATCAAAAGTTAGAAGGAAAATATCAAACTGTCTTCCACATTCTTCAAATGAGGAAACTGATATGTAAGTATCTTAAGTGACTTACTTCCATCAGATAAAAAAGAAACATATCTTGGAGATATCTTAGAGTCAGCAAATGGATTTCACACCACACTGTCATCCTATATCTTCATGGTGTCAGTGCCTTAGTCACAATTTTAAGATGTAGAGAAATTTCAGCTTTCATTAGAAATCACTGAAAATAATGGAACTAATGAAACCAAGATTAGAAGATGAATAACAAATTGAGAAAAGTAATTACAAGTGTCTCTGACAAAGACTCATTTTTTTTCGAATATAGAGAAAACTGAGTTAAATCTACAAGAGTACAAAGCATTCTCCAATTGATAAATGGATGAAGAAAAGGGAGTTCTCAGATGAAAAAATTAAAACTACTTATAATCATATGAAAAAATGTTCCAAATCACTACTGAATAGAGAAATGCAAATTAATAAAACTTTGATACTCCATCTATCATGTTGGCTAATATAACCAAAAAGGAAAATTATAAATGTTGGAGAGGATATGGGAAAATTGAGACAACAGTGAATTTGATGAAACTATGAACTGATACAACCATTCTGGAAAAGAATATGGAACCATACCCAAAGGGCTATAAAACTACTTATATAACATACAATAGTTATTGCTCTACAATAAATGATGAACAGGAAGAGATCAGAAAAACCTGGAAAGACTTATGTGAACGTATGTAAAGTGAAATGAGCAGAACCAGGAGAACAATATGTACAGTAACAGATATTTTTTATGCTGATCATGTATGAAGGATTGAACTATTATCAGCAAAACAAAGTTCCAGATAAACCCAAGTGATTCATGAAAATAAAAATGCTACCCATAACTAATGAACGTTCCATTGGAATCTGATTAGAGATCAAAGCATGCCATCTTTCACTCAATTTCCTTCATGACTTCATGAGTGTGTGCTTATGTATTATATTTGTCTTCTGTCATGACTTGGGGAAAATGGAAATATATGTTCCATGAAAGAGCTGAATCAACCTATATTGGGCAATTTACTTACTTGCATAGAAGAGGAAAGCAAGGAGAGATTTTGAACAACAAAATGTCTAAAAACAATTGTCAAAAATTGCTTCTACATGTAATTGAAAAATAAATGTCACAAAAAAAACCTTTACAAATATTGCAACAAGAAGCAGCTAGGTAGTATAGGGGGTATATCATCAGATCTGAAGTTGATAAAACTTAGTTCCAAATATGGCATCAGATACTTCCTCAATATGTGATCCTAAGCAAGTCACTTGATCCCAATTACTTAGCCCTTGCCATTCTTCTGTCTTATAATTGATGAAAATAAAGAAATTAAGGGTTTTAAATTTTTAAATATGTGTATACTGGAAGCTATAATTGTTAAAATTAATGGTTTGGCTAAATATATGAAAATTATAAATATTTACAAAAGAGGTGGAAAGAGTGAAAGCAGAAGAATACAAAAGGGTAGAGAAGACATTAATCTATCTAACTAAATATTGTTCCAGTGCTTGGCACAGCCAAGACTTGTTAACTTCCAACTGGAATTAAACTCTCTCCAGAAGACATGAAGGGAAAATCAGCTATCCACTCACCCAAGTTCCCTCCAAGAAGGAGGTCAAGACAATGACTTGAGCTCAAGATGACTCCTGAGGCTGACTTTCTTCTTTGAGCCTTCTTCTTGAAGCCAACTTCCTTCTTGGAGTCCACTCCCCTAGTCTCAGAAATCCAGGACCTTTTATAGTGGCTCCTTGTCTCCTCCCCTCTTCATAGGGATCAATTACATCTTCCAAATTGTCTAGTATGCCCAGTGTCAGTGTTTGTGGGAAACAGTTCTCACCTTCGGGAGGGGTGAATACTCATCAAAAGGGTTCACAGTTTTTGAGAGTGTGAACTCTTAAAAGAATTCACAAGTTTCTGACTGTTTGAATTAAAAAAAAGGGTGGAACTCTCCAAATATCTAGCTGGCTTCTCACCTAGCACTAAGTAGGGTGTAAAGTCACTAAGTGGTTTGCAAACTCCTCCACCTACTTCAAGCTTGTGTTGATTCAATCAAAAGGTAGACAAAGGAGAGTTAATTCTGTCTTCACAATCTAGTGAGGTACTTAGTGTTAACTCAGGATAGACAATAGAGTAAAGAATTCTCTTTCACAGAGCTCTCTAATAAACATCAGAAATGGAACACATGGACAGAAATTGATAAAAGAAAACAGTCTGTGCTTTCTATGGTTAGGAAACATGTGAGAATTTTTTAAGTTGAAGAGATTTAGGAAATATTCAAAGAATGAACATTGAAGTACCATAAAAAAGCACCATCAAGGGTCAACATAACTACCTATTACATGATTCTGTGCTCCAGGAACTGCTATTCCTATCATATTCTCCATGGGAGGAACTAGCTAAAAGATTTTGTTGTTGTTTTTATTTATTTATTTCTGTTTTGTTCTCACAAAGAAATTCAAGGATTGGTGACTGGTGGCTGATAACAATAATAGCAGTATGAGAGAAATTCTTCAAAGAGGGGAGAAACATAGATTAAACTATAGGGCTTCTACTCTTAGGGAGAAGCATAAATAAATAAAATAACGTGTTCAGAAATGTCATTACTTGGATCATATCTTTCATTGGGAGGCATGGGGTAAGGCATAAGAAACGTATAGCATGTCACTGGTAGCATGATGTTCTTTCTAAAACATCTCCAAATATAAAAATTGAATAATGGAGTCCATTCAATATCATCTAAGCAATGGTGAAAAAGAAAAGCTATGTACTCCCTCTTCACTATTACTTTGACACAACTCAGGTGCTACATACCAAATACATTTTTTAGATTTATTGATAGATATTAAACATATATTTTTTGTACCTGTCGCATGCACCATCAGAATAAAGGCTGCTGATAGGCAGTGATTTATTTTATTTTTTTACTGTTTTGTCTTGTTTTGTTGAAGCAACAATTATATAGTCATTATATTTTAAAGTAAGTGAGATATGAGTTCAAGTCCCTCCTGTTGGTTATGTTATCCCAGAGCAGTCATTCAGATTTTCATTGATCCATAAAAATACAATTCCAATATGGTGAGAATTTTCCCAGTTTCACTGAGAGTTCATCTACCACAAGTTCCCTACAACAATAAATTGATGATTTCCAATAAATAAATACAACCCAGTACATTAAAGAGTCTCTAGTCGATATGTAATAAATGCTGAATAAAGTTTCTTGAGTTCATATGAACAGAATTGAGATTCGACCTAAAATCATTATGACCTTCCAATTTTAAATTACAAAGGTCAATTTAACATAAAGGGTGTAATGAGATGGGCGGATTATATTTATTCTACTTGAGTCCAAAGGAAAGGAGGAATAAAGCAATGAATGGTTAGATAAAAAGTATAAGGAAGAAAAATTACACATGATATGTGGGGAAGGGGTGAAGAGAAAGGCTTCATAACAATTACAACTTTTCCAAAGTGGACTAAATCGTTATGGAAGTAGGTGAGGAGGCTATTATTTTAGAGGAGAATTTTCTCTAGTGCAAGCTGAACTACATGAGCTCTGACTTCCCTTCTTACTCTGAGATGTGATGATTTTAGTTTATTCAATGGACTTAAACCAGCACTATACTCTAGTTCTTGTTTCCAAATTCAAAGATGAGTAGAGAAACTCATGGTTATTCTATAACATCCTCACCTCAATACTATGTTTTACCCGGTAACCTCAATTCCTTTAGAGACATTTAGAATGAAATGGATGTAAAAGGCATATATATAGTGTGCTGATTTATGATAATGATAATAAGTACCATTTATATAGTTTTTAAGATTTGCATATAGTATCTTGTTTGTTCCTTGCAACTCTATGAGATAGATATTTGCCCAATTTTATAGATGAGGAAAATGAGAAAATGTCTTGCCCAGAATCAGCTAACTGTCTGATGAAGGATGTAAAATCATGATTTCTTGCTTCTATCATTAGATTCAACTATACCCCTAACTGCCTATCATTATAAAAATTAGTACCATAATGGAAATGAAAGGCTCCAGAAACATCCCAATGTATAAGGTAAAATATTAACCTTGCAGTAAGTACCATGCTCTAGAGATCTTGGTCACAAGATCATTTTTTTCTGGATCTTGCATTCATGTTAATAACAAGCATGTATTTTAAAACATAGATACAACTTTAATAATCTTTTTTTTAACTTTTTTTGTGAATATTTTCTCTTCTTCCCTCCTAGCCTTACCTCCCTCTCCAAGAGTTCAGGTAATATGATATAGGTTGTGTATGTGTTATCATACATTATATATTTCCATGTTTATTATGTTGTAAAAGAAGACATATCACTTATATTAGAGAAAAATTCATGAAGGAAATAAAGTGAAGAACTGCATGCTTCAGTTCAATTCAATTCAATGCTTCAGAACTGCATTTAGATTCCATCAGTTCCTTCTGTGCTGCCTTTTTTCATCATGAGTCTTCTGGTTCTGCTTTCTTCATTTTACATGACTTCATATATAGACATGATTTTAAAGAATATCCTTTCTTTAAAAAATCCAGATCACGTGGTAAAATTTCCAATGATAATTTTCTCACATTTTATGATACATGTTCTCTCTCTCCTACTTCCCTTCCCTCTTTCCCAGTGGATCTCCTTACTAAAGAATTAAGGCAGGAAGTTTGATCTTCTGGAAAGTTTGGATGACTGTTTGGATTACTAAGATTTAGAGTCATAGATTACTAGAGCAAGGATCTCATTGGTCATTTGATCAAACCTTTTCATTTTATTAATGGAGAAACTGAGGTTTAAAAAGTCAAAGCAGCCAAACAAATTGTAATCACTAAAATTTTCATAATACTAAAGTTCACTTAGTGTTCTTCTCACAATAGCTCTGAGATAGCTATTGTATTATTCCTGTTTTACAAATGAACACACTGAGATTAAGAGAGATGGAGTCATTTGACAAAAGAAATGTAGTTCAAAATGTCATAGTCTGAATTTAAAGTCAGCTCTCCAGATTTCTAGGGAAGGAAAGGAAGGAAATAAATATTCATTAAGGGTTGACTAAGTGTTTTATAAATATTATTCAGTTTTTGGCTAACATCATTTCAATGGTGCTTCTCTAGGGCATTGGTAGGAAAAAAGGCATCGGGGAGTCCTATGCCCATAGAAAGCTGACTAAGCAGAGAGAGAACATTAGCAAGAAGTGGTGAACATTTTGGAGAACAGAACATATTTCCAACTTTCATATTAAGATTTCTGGATTAATTTGTGCCATTAAATGCTAAAATTATCAGAAAAATAACATAAGCAACATAAAAAATTCATCAGAGGCCAAATGAAGATCATAAGGGAAGAAAGTTTTCAGCTGTTAACATACCAATGAATAAAAAGAACACATGACTCTCTATACTTCAGCAAAATGAATCTCTATATTAGTGTAGGACAGTCAACTTATTCTGGGGCAGATATTTAAATGGAGGAATCATATGATCTTATTGGATAGAGAGATGGTTAATCTAATATTCATTTATTTTTGGTATCTTTGATGTCTCTAGATGGTTTCAGGAGAAAGGCATGCATGTAAATGCATGTATATTTGTACATGTTTACATATCTGCTATTTTATCATTATGGAAATTTAATATGGAAATTCACTCTACTGAAACAGACCAGCAAGCATTGCCTTTAGCAAGTGAAAACCTAAATAATTTGTCTGTGGTTACATATTTATAATTTGTCACAAGCATGACTCAAGCTGTCTTTATCACTCTAGATCTGTGATCCTATATATTAGAGGCACTGTGGTATGATTTAGAAAAGCACTCTTTTAGAGAGAAAGAATTGAGTTTAAGTTTCCCCTCTGAAATATATTAACTAAAAGACCCTAAGCATATCACTTACTCCTGTAAAGGGGGCAGTATCCTGTAAGGGATTAAAATTAAAGGGTTGGACTAAATTAGTTAAGAATATAGTTGTCAGGAATTACTCAATTTCAAAATGATTTTTATGGTAATTTATTTTACAAAAGGAGAGAGAAAGAGTGAAAGTAGAGAAATGGGAAAGAGAGCAGAGTAAGAGATTTAGCTTAATGAGCTACACTATGTGCCTCAAGCCCTGGCTTACTCCAGCAGGCCTCCAGTAGCTCCAGCTGGAGGGCCTAGGGGTCAATTAATAAGAGTTTTAGATACAAGGACTCCTCCCAGACTAGGCGTCCTTCTGGAAGCTAGTACCTCCAGGAAAGATCAAGGAAGGGAGTCAGCCTTTTTCACTCATTTATGTGATAGTTCTAAGGAAAAATAGAAAGTAGTCCAAGGTCCTCAGCTGGAGCTCCTCCAGGATCCAATTCAAGGCAAAAGAGAGCATCACAGAAAGTTCTGGCCACTTTTAAAGACCATTCCTTTCATCACTTTCTGTGCCTTCCTCCCACTTTATGTGTACCAATTATAACTAAAACTTTGATTAGGACTTCCATAGGGCAATCAGTCGATTCTAATTCATCATCCACTATGCACACTTGTGGGTCACAGACCTCCTCCACATAAGGATAATTGAGGTGTTTACATTTCTGGTGATTAAATAAAAAATGGGAAGGTGAGAGTTAATCCCATCTTTACACTCCTTATGTCTCTGGTTCCTATACAGAAATACTTTCAAGCTTCCAGAGACTCTATTTATGCCCTGATATATCTTTTTATTATGATTTTATTGTTTAAATATTTTTATTATTTTTCAAGATTACATATCATAATATTTAACACTCATTTTTTGACATTGTGCAATCCATGTTGACTCCCTCATTCCTCAAGAAGTCAGGTAATATAATATATAATATGCACATATGTTATCATACAATACATATATCCATGTTCATTATGTTTTAATTGAAGACATGCAATGCTTATTTACACTAAAAAAATTAATGGAAGAAGTAAAATAAAGAGTTGTACCTTCAATCTACATTCAGACTCTGTTCTTCTAATGAGGTGGATATTTTTTTCATCATGAATCTTTTGTAGTTGTCCTGGATCCTTGCCTTCTTGATAATAGTTAAGTCCAATTTCCTCCTGATTCTGCTCACTTAACTTTGCATTATTTCATGCAAGTCTTTATAGGTTTTTTGTGATCATCTTGTTTGTCATTTTCATCAGAGGATTTTAGAGTTTAATGATACTTTGGTGTTCTGTTGGTAAATGTTCCTTATTGTTGTAGATAAGGAAATGGAGGTTAAGGGTATTTAAGTGACTTGCTTACAATCATATGGGTAACAAAGAAGCAGATGTGGGATCTGAATTCAAAGCCATTAGTAACATTTCCATATCATTCCTTTATATCATATTGTTTCTATTTGATCCAAACACACTGTCTCCTCCTTGAATCCTCCCCTTATCCCCCCAAGTACCAGTGCTCCCCCTTGTCTCATTTATTCTTTTGTCTTGGAATCTTGCTTATTTCTTCACATGATCATGTTACAAGATAAAAAACTGATTTATATGTGTTCTGTAGTCATCTATATGAAGTCAAGAAAACTTGAGGAAGGCTAACCAGCACATAAGTAGTTGATGACATGGATAAGAATTGAACAGTCTTAGATAGGTTGATATCTATATCTATAGAAATGGTACCCACAGTGTAACTATTGAAGTATTAAAATAGCACCCTTGGGGAGTGGATACAAAAAAGGAAAATGGTTCTTGTCTACAAATAGTTTTCATATTATTTAAAGAGAGATATGGGGCAGCTGGGTAACTCAGTAGATAGAGAGCTAGGCCTAGGGACACGGGAGGTCCTAGGTTCAAATCTGACCTCAGACACTTCCTAGCTGTGTGACCCTGGGCAAGTCATTTGACCCCCATTGCCCACCCTTACAACTCTCCCACCTGGAAGCCAATACACAGAAGTTAAGGGTTCAAAAATAAAATAAAATAAAATAGCATCCTTTATACCTATTGGATGCCATAACCCTGGAGGGATAGAATAGGCATGTATTCTCTGTTCATCTTTGTCTACCTTATGTACAGAATGGGGCCTTATGCAATATAAACTATCAGACATAGGGGGATATGTTCCTTTATCTTTGTAGCACCAGTCTAGTGCAGTTTATGGCACAAAGTTGGGGCTTAAAGAGGCATAATGAATTGAATCCATAATAGATGCTTGATTGATGTATTGTTGATTGAAATTGAATAGATTTGAAACAGTTAGGTGGCTCCCTGCATAAGGAATCAGGCCTAGAGCCTGGAAATCCTAGGTTCTAATCTGGCATCAGAAGCTTTCTAGCTGTGAGACTCTGGGCAAGTCATTCAACCCCGCTTACCTAGCTCTTCTGTGCTGGAAACAATATTAATATAGATGGTAAGATGGAAGGTAAGGGTTTTAAAAAATGAATAGATTCATTATACTGAAAAATAAATGCTAATAGACAATTCCTTGGGCATGGTATTTAGCTCTATACAAGTAGTTGAAGGACTTTCCAAATTTTTGTCACACCAGAGCTTGAGACAAACATAGGGCCCTGTAACAAGAGCTAAGAACTTCTGAGCTTAACCATATCTTCAGCCATAACAAATAATCACCAGATTTTGTGCTAGTGTTGTGCATTATACATTTGTGCATCTATCATCACTTTTCAGCTGAAAACTGCCAGGATGTTTGTAAATAACTGCACTATGGCTGATTCTAAATGAAAACAGCCCTAGCACTTGGATAGAAACTAGCACTAAGATATATTCAATGTGTGAAAATATGTGAGATACACTGCTTTTCTTGTGAATAATCAGTCTGCCTTTTGGACTTGCTAAAATTTCACAATAAAACAATACAGTAGAAGGTTTGGCAAATCCCAGTGACAAGAGAAGCCACAGATTAGAAATAAAAACAACCCCCTGAAAATCTATAAATACTTTCCATCATAGACCATAGTTGCTCTGAAAGGGGCTTTTTGTGATCCATTTCGTCTCTAATCTGCATGTTAAGGAGTTGAGAATTTATGGTTTACAGAGCACCCTCAAGTAGACTGTGAAACAATAGACACTAACAGCTTTGAAGGGGCTATTACAGAGGATTGTGTCAAAAATATGTGTTCTGAAAAGTCCCTAAACATGTATTTATATAATTGAAGCTATTATAGTTTATTATATCAATTACACATGTACTGGAGAAGAAAGATTCAACGGCTTAAAACTACTCTCATTAGAGAGGTTGTCAGCTCTGTACATGCAAATGAAGTCTGGAGCTTTGGATGAAGTAAAGGAAAAGCAAATTAATGGTTGTTGGATTTTTTTTCCCCACTGCAGCCCATCCCATTAAATTATCAAGCTGGAAATTAGAATATAGTGTATCATTATGAGATAAAAGCAGGCAAAGACTTGAGGTCTACCAGTGCAAGGAACTACTTGGTTCTAGTATTCAGCTATTAGATACTCAGCAATCATGATTTACTCACAGAGAAGTCGCATTTCAAAAGCATTCAGGAGACCCAGAAGGGATGTATGGAAGCCCATAATTTGGTAGAAACTACATTTTAGTTATGTTATTTTTCTACACTGAGATATAATGTTTCTTCTTATCAAGTCAAGAACTAACTGAAGCAGCTTATGCTAGACACTGGACTTAGACCTAAGAAAGGTTCTGAGAAATAGAAACCATAAAACCAGGCCTCAGAAAAATGACAAAATGTGGGGTCAAGGCAAAAATGCAAAAAAAAAATAATAATTAAACTCAAATTCAAGGAACATTCATAGTAGGACTTTACCAGAATAGACATGTCACTAGCTAGAGGTCACTAGAGATTTGTTCTGTCTGGGAGATTTAGAGAGTGCAAATTTAATGAATTTTAACCTTTCAGGAAATAATAAGAGTATGTAGAAAATTATAGTTTGAGGATTTAGGTAAACTATGGAAACAGTACTCTGCAATCTGATGCCCAAGAGCCTCTTCTCTCTTTCCTTTCTAGGTGAAACAGTTTTGCTTGCACATCCTTCATAAGGAAAATAAGTCCAAGGCTACCCCTTTCCTGTTAGGGAGTATGATTGAAATATGATACAATATGTAATAATTAACAGATAAAACATGGAACATAAAATCTTTTTATTCATTTGCACAATTTTGAGATTCTATTCCCCAACCTATTATGGTAATTAATTTTCCTTCTCAGTCAGCAATTTGTCTTACTCATTTTATAGTATTGCCTTTTTCATATTATATGCTACAAAGTTCATTAAGGGTCATGTTTTATACTATTTGCCTGATTGAAGCTCTTCCCCTGGACAGCATATGTTCCTGACTTGGAATAGAAGTCCAAAGTTCTTTCAGAGGTACCATAACATCATAGCAGAGTGGCTGCCATCTTATCCACAATGGAAAAAGGATTCTTAGATATAGATTTTTCAAAATAGGAAAAATAAAATGTTAATTATGAATGGAATTCACTCTACTAGATAACTAATCAGAGGTGTGACTCAAAATATCTCTGAAGTGGCCCCTCACAATTGTCATATTGAAGAAACTAGATAAAGCCTTTGTACATTATCAAATCAATACTTTATTCATTTGGAAATGCATACTCAGGATTCTAACAAACTATCCCTTCTTGTCTAGGTATTAATGGGTTTATATAAAAAATGTGTATTGGTGGGGAAGCTAGTTGGCATAGTGGACAGAATATCAGGTAACAGTCAGGAGGACCAGATTTCAAATCTGGCCTTGGACACTTCTAATTATGTAACTCTGGGCAAGTCACATAATGTATTTGCCTAGCCCTTGCCCTTATGTCTTAGAGATGTACTAAGACAGAAAGTAAGGGTTTTTAATATGTGTATTGGGTTATTTCAAAGGCTTTCTACATCTATAGAGATAATTTTTTTTTCAAATTTTTATTTGTAATAAATAACAACAAATAATACTAATTTCCCCCTACTACTAAACTATCATTGTATTCTTGGTATAAATTCTGGTTGGTTACATTGAATTATTTCTTAGTGAGTTGCTGTAGTATTTTGATATATTATTTTAAGAGATTTAATTAGTATTCATTAGGTGTTTTGATCTGTAGTTATCTGCTGCTTTTTGTTTCTCTGGTTTAGTATTAAGACTATTTGTCATATATAAAAAAACAAAACATTTGATAGTCATGTTTTTTCTTTACTTTAAGAATAAATTATTTAAAATTAGTATGAATCCTGTTTATATGCTTATGCAATGTTTATGTAACTGTAAAATTAAATCTATTTGGGTATCAGTTTGTTAGTAAGTAGTAAAAGTTAGAAAACAAAAGCATCTCTTTTGACCCAATAATTCTATTGTTCCTTTATATACTGGAAACTATATTAAAAACATGAAAAGTAGCAATATCTTCAAAGGTGTTCATAGTAAAAATATTTATAAAATTAAAAAAGAAACATCTTAAAATAAAAGTCATTATATTTTAAGGAACATTAATATAATATTATGATGTAATTTAAATTGGAAAAAATAAATAAATGGAAAATAAAATAAAGAAAAAGATAATGAATTTCAAGTGAATGAAGAAAGAAAAGAATAGAGGATATTTTAACTAAGCCCTTACAAATGAATAAATGAATGGACAAGAATGGGTAAGTAAAAAACATGAGACATTAAAAGAGTGAAATACAATTTGGTAATAAATTTTATTAAGTGGATTTCATTTATTTAATTTTAAACAATAATAAAGACATTTTAATGGATCACCTTAATTATAATAAACCATTTAAAAGAGTAAAACAAAAATAAATCAATCACCATTTGGATGGTACAAACACATGAATCTAAAAAAGGGAAGAAACAGCCATAGGATGAGAAAGTTTTAAAAGAAAATAAGAATTTATAGGTTTTCTTCAACATCATTCAATTGCTATATAAAGCAAAAGCACTGGACTCTGTAGTGCTTAATCACAAGACAATGATGACATAAGACAGAATCTTATACCAAGGTATAAGGTCATGGCCTTAGAATACCTAGTATTAATGCTTCAAGACTCTGACTATGCCCCAAGGCTTTATGCAAGGCCCTCATCACTACTCATCTTTTCTTTGTACTTTCTCTTCCATTGACGAGGATTTAACTTTCTTCTTTATATAAATTATATATATATATATGTATATATATATATATATATTTCTAACGAACTATATCCTAGCCTCCATTCCTGCATAAAAAATATCTATTGAATATTTTAAGACATGAAACAGACACATCTCAAACTCAACATGTCCAAAAACAGATCCCATTTTCTTTCTTCTGAAATCATATTCTTCCAGATTTCTCTCTTTTTCACCAACATCTTTCCAGTCTCATATTTTCACAGCTTCTTAGTCATTCTGCACTCCTCACTCTAACTTATGTCACATATGTCATTGTTTCCAAATCTTACTATATTTCACATATAGTTCCATGCCTATATGGTTACTTCTTCCCACGTACACATTGTAGACATGGTTCAGGCTCATGCTTTTTTTTTTTGTCTATGCTATTGTCTATTTAATTCATATCATTCTTTTGCCTAACTACATTTCAATTCAAATTACATTGACCTGTATAAATAATCTTCTGAAACTATGTCTGATCATTTCATTATCATACCAGCTCAATGAAACCTAATGACTCCTTTTCACTTTTAGGACATATATCATTATAATCTGATCCCTGCCTATCTTCTCAGTTTTTCTGCAATTTACTTTCTTACTTCCATTTTTATAGAAAAAATGATATTCACACCTGATGCACTCTCTCTCCCATCTATATTCACTTTGTTTTGAGATCTAAAACATTCTGCCTCATCACCTTTGCCTCTTGAATCCCTCTCTTCTGTCATTAGAATGTGAGTTACTAAAGTATTACACCAAGTTTTGATTTTTCTTCATATCCTTAGGACTTAGTCCTGTGGGCTTGTTCCATAGTAATCGTGTAATAAATATGTATTGTGTGGTTTTTGTTGTTAAGTTTGTGAAGATTTGAAGTTCTTAAACTTTTGGGTGTGCTAGACTTCAGTGATAGCCTGGTGAATCCCATGCATACTTTCTCAGAAAAAAAATGAGAGCCTTATATAGTCATAGCACTCTTCTCAAAAATTCAAACACGACATTTTCTTTACTTCCTATTATTGTCCAGGGTACTATAATCCTTCTTTTTACCTAAACTTATAATATGAGAACCATCTTTGATGCCTCATGCTCAGACATTTCACATATGTAAAAAAGGGAATTTTTTGTTCTAAGTTTACACTTATGAAAGGGAATCCTTTATTCCCTTTGTCTATTTTGAGTTAACACTAACTTAAGTACCCCTACTTAGATTGTGAGGACAGGATTAACTCTCCTTCCTCTACTTTTGAATTTAATCAACAAAAGATTGAACACCCTACTTAGTACTAGCAATGTACTTAGAGAACTCACAAGCCACTTACTTAGAGAGCTCCACTCTTTTATCTTACTCCCAAACATGTGAATCCTATGATCAGAGTTCACCCCTCAGAAACTCAATCAGCCAGAAATCTTTGAACTCTTTTGATGAGTATTCACCCCTCCAGAAGGTGAGAACTGGTTCTCATAAACACTGCCCTTTGGGTAGTGCTACATAATTTGGAAACTGTGATTGGCCCCTGTGAAGAGGGGCAGGGACAAGAAATCACCATAAAAAGCCATGAATCTTGTGGCTTGAGTCAGTCTTGTGGAGATAGTCTTCTGACTGCAGAGAGGCTTTGAGGCAGCTTAGCTGGAGACTGTGGCTTAGATTGTTGGATTGGAGCTTAATTTCAACTTGGACTCTGACTCCTGGACTACATCGTGGGGTGAGTGAAAGGCTGACTTCTTTCCTAATTTCTAGAGAGACTATCTTCCGTCTTGGAGGAGACCAAGTGATTACTTACTACTGGCCTTCCTGATTGAGAGCTAATTAATCTCTGCCTGGATTAAGATAGGATAGATAACTTTTCTATCCCCTTCACATTTCTCTACTTTATTGTTTCCTCTCTATTTTATAAATAATTTCTGACTCAAGATATAATAGATATTAGTGACCACATAATTTCATAAAATTATTGTCCAACCATTAATTTTCACCTTTACACATATCTCAACTGCTGAATATTCTGTATTTTAGCACCCAACATATCTCACTTCCATTACCATCTCACACAAGCAATAACCTATTTCAATCTCTTATAACTTCTCACCAGGAATATTGCAACTGATAACTATACCCCAACATACTGCCTCAAGTCTTTCCTCTGTTAAGTCTATCCTCCACAAAGCTACCAATTTCATATTCTTTAATCAGAGATCTGATCACGTGATCCCTCTACTTGTTAGTATTCCCATACTACATTCTTTTCTACTGCATTTTCCATTGCTTCATATACATTCTTCCCACATGCAGCTACCAGCCCAATGTCTGGCAAGCATTTTTATTCTCACCTCCACCTCTTAGAATCCCTTATTCATTTCCAGCTCAATTACTGTCACCATTTAGAGAGGAATCTTATCCTCAGTGCTACTCACTCAAATACTGCTTTCATGAAAATTATATTTGCATTGTATTTATTATGTATATATTCCATTTATAGTCATATAAGGAAATATTATTTTCCCATAGTTAATGAAAGCTACTTGAAGGCAGAAATTGTTTAATTTTTCTTCAAGTAGATAGCAGTAATTGGGAAGTCATATCAAATGTCCAAATATCAAATAGAAAAATGAAGATGGAAAAGGGCAGCTAGGTTGGTCAGTGGATTAAGAGCTAGGCCTAGAGTCCTGGGTTCAAATATAAATTCATATGCTTGCTAGCTGTGTGACTATGGGCAAATCACCTAGCCCTTTCTTATTTTCTGCCTTGGAACCAATGCACAGTATTGATTCTAAGATAGAAAGTAAGTTTATTTTTTATTTAAATGCCAATGGGGGCCTTATTTCCCTGTTTTGTTTAAAACTGAATAGATTATTTTTGACATTTTAATTGGAAAATAATATTTTTTTTCCTTGCATTTTACTTTTCTGAGGTATTTGGTCTTTCCTTGTACAGTATAGCTTGATCGTCTGGTGGGGGGGCAAAAAAAATCCTTCGTATTTTCTTTTTTCCCCCTAACTATTTTTATCACTGCTTATCTGACAACTGAAAACTTACAAAGATTGAACAGCAAAAGACAATTGTTGTATTCCAGCTTTTAGCTGGTGTTATTCAAACCAATGTTCCATTTCTTCTCTTTCTATTGTACAGACTACAACAAAAGGGCACAGAGCTGGAATAGTAGGTAGAATAGAAGAAACATTTCATTTGTCCTTGCCATTCAAAGATACAAAATGAATTTTCTAAGACATCTCACATATTCAAAGCCTACTAACATAGGAACTGAGAAGTTACATTGCTATGTTATTAAAATAACATTAAACATCAGGTACAAATATTCTTTAAGTCCCATGTGTGACCAGCCCTGCTGGGGTCTTCAATGTGCTGGATCCCTAGTGGGCATAAAGATGGATAAGAGAGGTGGTATAGGATTGTGGGAAGAACACATGAATTAGGTATATAAGATATAGGTTTGAAGGCTAGATCAGCTAGTTATTGGCTACATGATTATGAGCAAGTCATTATGCTTCCGGGAGCCTCAATTTACTCATTTGTCAAATGGTCATGAGACTCTCTTATATGTTTATCTCCCCCAGATAGAGTAGTGAGCTCTGATTTCTCTTTGTATTGTCAGTGCTTAGCACACCATGGTGTTAAACCTTAGTAAATAATCATTCCATCCTTCATTTAACATTTGTAAAGTGTTTTGTGAACCTGAAATATATAAATGTCCATGATTACTTTCTCATAGGACAATATACATAGGTCTAGAAAAGATATTTTGGATGATGGAGTTCTACCTCCTTATTTTTCACATAAGGAAATGAAGTAATCATTACAAACAATGTGGAAGATCAAATAGATAGTAAATAGCATAGCTAGGATTCAACCATAGATCTTATGACTCTTTTTTTTAACCCTCAACTTCTATGTATTGGTTCCTTGGTGGAAGAGTGGTAAGGGTGGGCAATGGGGGTCAAGTGACTTGCCAAGGGTCACACAGCTGGGAAGTGTCTGAGGCCATATTTGAACCTAGGACCTCCCATCTCTAGGCTTAGCTCTCAATCCACTGAGCTACCCAGCTGCCCCCAATCTTATGCTCTTAATTGAGTACACCTTCACCTGTGCCATCTCACACTATTGGAAATATAGGGACATCATATTATAGGATTAATAATAATTATTATTATTCACTAATAAATGACAAGCCATTAATTATAATATATTATGTAATCATATAATAATGTAAATAATATATACTTATGATATATTATTATTAATATAAAAACAAATAGTATAAATTAATACCTGATATTTAGTGATTATTATGTGCCAGACACTTTACAATTATTATCTCATTTGATCTTCACAACAAACCTGGTAGGTAGGCATTATTATATTCTCTCTTTTATAAGTCAGAGAGCTGAGGAAGAGAAAGGTTAACTGACTTACCTAGAGTCATGCAGCTATTAAATGTCTAAGGAGGATTTGAAATCAGACATTCTTGATTCCATATCTCATCTTATAATTACTGTTCCACTGATTGGCTACATTAACCTAAAGCTAAAAGAGACCTCAGGCATCAATTTATCTGACTCCATTGTTTTACAGAGGAGAAAATTGATTCCCATAGAAACTATGGATTTCCCAACTGCATATGGATAGTCCTCATAAAAAGCAGGATCTATAATAGCAGAACAAATTCAACTGTATTATAGGATTTGGGGCATCTCTTCGCATAAAATTCTGGAAAAATATTTTTCCTCTATCTTACCCTTTGAGGCTTTCATGATAAAGACAAGTGATTCCCAAAGAGGGCACTACCACCCTCTGGTGGGTGTTGCAGTGATCCAGGGGTGAAGTGATGGCCATAGGTGCATTTATCTTTCCTATTAATTGCTATTCAATTTTAAAAAATTAATTTCCAGGGGCTAAGTAATATTTTTTTCTGGAAAGGGGGCGGTAGGCCAAAAAAGTTTGGGAACCACTGATAAAGACCAACTAATCAGCACTACTTTTCCCCTCCTTCCCTCCCTCCCTCCCTTCCTTCCTTCTTTCCTCTTTTTCTTCCTTCCTTCCTTCCTTGCTTCCTTCTCTTGATTAAATGGCTATATTTCAATATGGTGGGGTCAAGGAAAAGGCTCAAATAATTTAAATTTAAATGAAGAATTGTTCTCAATCATGATTAATCCTTTTGTACTAGAAATGGATTTTTTGTGCACCACAGAAAGAATTGCAGCTGCAAATGTTATAATTGAAGGTTATAGAAATTATCAATTAGAGAAGGAAAACACAAAGCATTTTTCCCTTTTTAACCATAAATATTTCTTTTATAAAATTTAAATTTCAGCTTCTTATTCAGATACCAGCATATATTAATAAACTGCCACTTGAAACCACTATGGTCAGCTTCCATAATGAGTTGTTGGTAACTTATTCAACTTCATTCCATCAGATTCCCTGGAACACCAAGCCATTACCTTTTATACCTACCTCTCCCAACATATTGCAATGAGAAAAATACATTATAACATAAAATATAAATTATAATGTTAAGCTAATTGCAAAGACTTGAGATCTCTGATTCCCAGATAGGATGAAAAAATACTAAGATTAGAAATATGGACTAGAGATGATTGTTTTAACACTCTTGTCAATATCTTCTTTTAGACAAAAGGAAGTGAGAAAATATTTCATAGATATATGTTACTCAGGAGGTTACATTTCATAGTGAAAAGGAATGTCCATCAATGAAGGAACCTGATTATTGATCAGAGATGTCCAAATCTTAAAGACAACATAGTCATTGATGAAACTCATTACCTTCCATCATCACTTATTTCTGATTCTCTGAACTCTGACAGATCATGTCCGCCATTAGATAGGCCAAAGGTTTTAGGTGAGAATTTGGTTAAAAGTAGCCTGAATTCAATGAAATCATTAATCCATAACAGATATGTGACTCAATCAAGTGTACACAATGAGGTCATGGATCATTGTATAACAATACCTTCGGATATTTATGACAAAAATATGGCAGGTGGCATTTTGCAAAAGGGAATACACACATACACATATGCACATATAACTATAGTTATATATATATAGACATATATAAATATATGTTTATTTATACATGCATGAGTACATTCCTTCTAATTATACCCACATATAAACATACATGCACATATACAAATTCATATATATATGCACATATGTATACACACATGCATTTATATATGTAGAAACATATTGTTGAGTCATATCCATTGTGTCTGATTCTTTTTGAATCCATTTGACTTTTTCTGGCCAAAAATACTGAAATGGTTTGTCATTTCTTTCTCCACTTCATTTCAAAGATGAGGAACTGAGAAAAATAGGGTTAAGTTTTTGGTCAGGGTTACAAAGCTAGTTAAGTGTCTGAGGTTGGAATTGAATTCAGGTCCTACTTAGTGAGACTTTTGAACACTATGCACTGGCTACATAGCTGCTTTTGATACAAATATATATACATACATGTGTATGTATATATACATACATCAGAGTTAGTTTTCTGTTTCAATCAGCTCAAATTTCATCTAAAAATGTTTACACATTTTTGAATATTTTACTGAACAAAAATCATTTATCCTATTCCTTCCAGGCATCAATTTATTTATATATAAAACTTTTCAATCTCTTACTTCCTTTACCACTTGTTTTAATTATTGTTCTCTATCAAAAATGTAATTTTCTGCCCCTGTCTATACCCATCTCTTCTACCTGCAAGGTGTAAAAGGGAATTCTTAGTTCTCTCTGAGTTTACATTTATGAAAGGGAATCCTTTATTCTATTTTTGAGTTAACACTTTGATTAAAAATAATTTAAGTACTCCTAGTTAATATTTCACCAGATTGTGAAGACAGGATTAACTCTCCTTTTTCTACTTTTGAATTGAATCAACCAAAGCTTGAACACCCTACTTAGCACTACATGGAGGAGCTCTCCACCTTTTCAACTCAATCAGCCAGGAAATGAGAATTTACACTTCAATCAGCCAATAATCTGTGAACTCTTTTGTTGAGCATTCACCTCTCCAGAAGGTGAGAGGTGGTTCCTACAAACATTCTCTGGGCAGTGCTGAGCAATTTAGAAGCTGTGATTGGTTCTTGTGAAAGGGGAAAGGGACAAGAAGTGTCCATAAAAAGCAAGCCCTGACTCCTTCTGGGCTGCTTGTCTTTAAGAAGATAGTCTGAAGAGATTGTTTTCTAGAGATAGTGTTAGATATTCTTTGAGGGAGCTCTGCTGGAGACTAAGGCTTGAATCTTGGGCTCTAAGCTTGGCTTATACTTGGACTCTGACTCTTGGACTACTTCCTTAGGTGAGTAAAAGGCTGACCTTTTTCCTATCTTCTGGAGAGACTAGCTTCCATCTTGGAGGAGGCTGCATGATTATTCATTATCAACCTTCCTGACTGAGAGCTAATTAATCTCTGCCTAAATTAAGGAGACCCAGAACAAAACACTTAGGTTGGTAGGATATATAACTTCTCTATCCCCCTAACATTTCTCTTCTTTATTGTCTTCTCCTTATTTGTAAATATTTATAAATACATTTCTGACTCAAAATATAATAAATACTGGCAATCACATAATTTCATGTTATCATTGTCCAACCATTAGCTTTAACCTTTACAAATGGTAGGGCAGTAACCTCCAAGGCATGCAACTTGCATCAAAATCACAGTTTTAGATTTCAGAGGGAAGACAGAAATAAATTAACCCAGCTCCTTCATTGTCCAGATAAATGAGATATAAAAATCTGAAGTCCTATTCTCAAAACCACCATAAGCAACAGAAATCAGTTTTGAAGAGAGTTATTTGTCTTCAAAATCAGTACTCAAATGATAGTTGGCCAATAAGAATCCAATATGAGAATCCCCCTCCTTCCAGTTGTAATAAATGAAATTCTAACAAGACTATGTTGTTGTTTTTTTTAGTATAAAAATTAATTTACTAAACAACAACTCAAAAAAAATCTAAATAACCATTGAATTTCCTCCAAAATTCAGTAGACATCAAAGATAAAAATGGGATGGGAAGGGCAAAAAGTGAGGTCCAAGAGAGAAAAGCAAAATCCAGATCAGTTGGGCAGGAAAGCAGGGTCAGAGAGTGAATGTATGGCCAGAAAAGAGTGGCAAAAGAGAACAACTTACTGTGATGCAACCAAATAGAAACCCCTTGTGATGCCATCACTCATTCCCTACCCAGGATATTTCTAATTGCAAATCAGTCATATAGAAAGTAGACTCAGAGCCCTCAATTCCACATCCTTCACAGGAAGGGGACTGTCCCTTTGATGATGCCAACCATTCTGTAAAATATTTTGCCAGATGGCCAGGCCATTGTAATCCAAAATGATGTCTGGCCAGTGCATGGCAGCTAGAGCTTGTTGACTTTAAAAGAGTTATTGTACATAGATAAACAAGGAACAGGTCTCAACCTTGCCTCCAATAAAAGCCATCCCAGTGAGATGCCCTGAGATCTGGGAGTAAATTACTTTAACCTGGAAGCTGGTTGATCTTCTAAACCCAAAGTTTAAGAAAAGTTTTATGTGAAAATTATAACAATTCAGTATTAATTTTCCACACATTCAAAGCCATGGAAGTATACGATGGGGAGATATTCATATACATAGGAGTCAAGGTAAAAAGATCCTGGCAAAGGGTCTCATTTTTTGGCCTCATTGAGTTATCCTGCTTCACTTCTGATCACAATCTCTGTCCAAAGGTCACTACCTTTGAATAAGAAGAAAAGACTTTTATTCAGATAAGGTTTAGATGAAGTAGATAAAGGCTTAGATAAAATATAAAGGGTAACTTCCCTTTATAAATGCATTTATAATTCTCCTGACGTAGTATCATTTCATGGGCTAATATATTTAGCTTTATTAAATCTAATCAATAAGAATTGATAAAAGGAATTATTTCCACTCCCCCATTAAGGCTTGCAGAGTAAAGACATATTATTGCTCTTCTTTGACATTTCAAGGGGATCCTCCACATTGACATGGACTGTAAAACAGGTGGGACAAACCTCAGTGGAATATACAAATCAAAAGCTGCATCTTTTTCTAATTCCTTTCCCAAATCTTTATGTCTTTTTCACATCTGCTTTTGCTATACATAGTACATTTTTTACCTTCCCAACCCCCCCTTAAGTGAGAAACCTGAAACAGTTGTTAGAATTTCAGGCTTCAAGGAAATAGGACATCTGGCCCTTAAGTTGGCCCAGATGGCAGCCATTTATGGAGGCCATTTAAACTTCACTTGTCATCCATTCCAGTGTAATCAATCTATGACATTAAGCTCAACCTGCAAATATTCTACACCAAATGCTTATGGTTCACTTCTAAACTGTCAGATTAGAGAATCATTGGGCTGAAGATGTCAGCATCATGATCATCAGTGACACCTTTCATATATCTAATATTTACTTTTTATCGAAAAATGGCATGTGGATTGTTCCCTTTGATTCTCAATACAATCCAGTGAAGGCATCTTCATTTTGCAAATGTGAAATATACAGATACACATAACACAAACTTGTCTGTATATGTATGTATTTGTATATGTATGTATTGTCACATTCATTTTCATAGATTCAAAACCACAGAGGATTTACAAGGGTTAGGCAATCCAACTTTACTGTTTTATAGATGAGAGAAAATTCAATAATTTTGAATGATTTTCTAAAAGTAACAGAGGTAAAATCTAAACATACTTGGATTTGATTTCAAGTTCTCTTCCTCCAAATCTCAAAGTATTATCTACTACTGCCCTAATACATAGTCAAAAAAAAAAAAAGATCAATCAGTATGCATATTGCAGCCCTGAATAATTGAGAAGAATGGATACTTTTGGAATTACAACCCTATTTGGTGTCTTGAAAATACAATGGAGGTTACAATCTTACTGAGCCATTGGTCTCAGAGTATAGACAATAATATTTTTAAAAAAATATTTTTTAAAACATGAGTTTATCTTGTCTAAGACATTCTTCAAAATAAAACATGTATGTCTACTATAAGTAGGACAAAGAATCCCCTAATTTTTCAATAAATGAAAATCCTTAAATCTTTGTAAATTTAATGATACTTTTAAAAAATAGGTTTATTTTTAGTTTTATATCCTCAGCCCATTTCCCCATTTAACCATTTGTGGCAAAAAAGATTAATCATAAAATAGACAATATCAGATCTATAGTATTATAAACATATATGTAAGAGTGATGTAAGTGTTGATTTTACATGCTCTTATATTTTTTAATATAGAGTAAATAGGGGAGCTGTGTGCTACCTGGCACAATGGATTGAAGTGTAAATCAAACTCTCTTTGTCTATCAATCAGCAACTTTTAATTTAATGAACAAATAACTGAAAACATCCCTACTTAATACTTTGTTAGCTATAAAGTAAGAAAATTCACAAGTCTCTTACTCAGAGAGTTCCACCCTTTTAAATCAATCAGTCAGGAACTTGTTATCAAAAACTTTTGATAAAAGTTTACACCTTCATAAGAAAGGAGGTAAATCCCACAGACACTGTCCCCTGGGCAATGCTAGGTAATTTGGAAGCTGTGATTAGTTCCCATGAAATGGGAGATTGACAAGAAGTGACCTGGAAAAAGGACTATAAAAGGCAAGACCAAAGAAAAGAATCATTCATTTCATTCCTTGGTTCTTTCCATGAGGAGACTTTCCTAGGTAAGGAGGATTCTGCATGATTCTGCATTGGAGGCTTTCTGGATAGATGACTGGGATTGAAGGAAGAGACACTGGTGTTACTCATATTGAAGAGGTTAATGGACTTCCACATGGAGATTGGGACCTGAGGGAGCTTTTGTTGGAGTTGAACTGCATTTCTTTGAATCTGTAATTATAAGGTAGCTAGAATATTTAGCTAGTAAATATTTTCTACTTCCCTCTTACATTTCTCTCTTTTGCTGTATTTATATTACATTAAATTATTAAGAGTGACTAACAGAATTTTTTTTTACTTAAGAATTTAATTATTTTATAAATGGTGACCACAATTTCACTTTTATAACTCTCATATTGAATCAAAACTAATTTTAAATATGACAGGGTAGAGTGCTGGGCCTGGACTCAGGAATCCCTGAGCTCAAATCTGACTCCAGGCACTTACTAACTATTGACCCTGGACAAGTCATTTTCCATTGTTTGCCTCAGTTACCTCATCTGTAACGTGATGGAGAAGAAAATGGCAAACCACTGCTTTATCTTTGCCAGCATCCTAAATGGGTTCGGGAAGATTTGAATACAAATGAACAAAAACAATAAAAAAATACTTATTAACCTTGGAAAACAATATGATCTGATACACATGGAGAAGAAGAATATAATCATAATCATTTAAAGACATTTTTCTTCATGTCCATTGATATTCATGCATTTTTCATCATAGTCCAGTTTCTGACAATCTGCAGTAGTAAAATATTGATAGTGCTTTTAGGATTTGGAAGTAAAGATGTAACTCCATGGGATTAGAATTGAAATCTGAGTCCCCATTTTTCTTCTCTTCAGGTAGAAACAGAAAAGTTTATATTTCAGGAATCTAAACTTAGAATATGAAAGCCTTATTCTATTTCAAACCAGATCTACATTATCTATATGATCCTCAGGAATTAGTGGTCTTTATTTTCCCAACTGTTACCTACATTTCATAAGCTATTTCATAGTAACAAATTATTGCTCCTTTCAATGATCCTGAATAATGGGTATAGCTTTGTAGAAGTTATAGAAATTGGAATTCAGAGAGGATAAGGAAGGAGCTTCTCTAAGGTACTTGAAACTACTGAGTTTTAATCAGTCTGGTAAAGGTAAAAGAATATTAGCTCAGATATCAGAGGAACTGGGTTCAAATATGGATACTGACTTGTGCAAGTCCCTTCATCCCCCTGGGACTCCATTTGCCCATGTGAAAACAGAGGACTGTGCTAAGTGGCTACTAAATTCCCTTCCATTTCTAATTTCAAGATCTCATAATCTCATTTCTATGTCCTGAAATCCTGTATAAGAAAAACAACAATATATCTACTCTCTTCCAGACACGAAATTAATGTCTGGAAATAGGAAAAAAATAGTTTCTTTCCTCAAGTAGCAAGATAAAATATATACAAACCAAAAAATAAAATAAAACATGTGTATAAAATCAATATATTGTATTAAGAGTAACAAAGTGCTTTACAAGTATTATCTCATTTGGTGTTCATTCACCCTTTGAGGTATATAATATTATGAATATAAGGACATAGGACAAATCCAAGTTCTTTCTATAGTAGAAGATGCGTACCCCCCCACTTTTGTTTTTTGAGTCACTTAAATTTATCCTAGATCTTTGCAGTCATTCATAAGTGATCATCCTATATTGTTACTGTGTACTATATTCTGTTTATTCTGATTTCACATTGTATCATTTCTTATGTTTTTCCAAGTTTGTTTTTGTGGTTGTCTTGTTTGTCATTTCTTATGGCACAATAGTATTCTGTGACAATTATATATCATAATTTGTTCAGGAGTTGGCTAATTATTCCATAACCAAGGGTTCAGAAAGTCCCTTTATCAACTTGAGTAGATTATATGACTTTTGTTAATATTTGTAGGGAACTACTATCACATGGAAAATATCTTACAAATTGCTAAAAGAATCAGTCTTTCTCTTTGGCTTCAGATAAAAATGGAAATCATCCAGCAGTTGAACAATTTAAGCTCAGGAATGGAGGAGATTACAAGTTGAGAATTGTCAACCTGTAGATGAGAGGAATATAAATTTGTGGATATATGGAATTCTTACTCTTATCTCCTCTTACCTCAATTCCCTTTTTTTGCTTAAAATGGGTGGTCTCCTGAATGAGTAAGAGACACTGCATTTAGCAGAGAGAAGAGACATAATATAGATTGACATAGTTATGGATGTTTGTGTGTGTGTGTGTGTGAAAATAGCTTGAAGGAGATTTATATTTTTATAATTTTTTTTCCAGATTACATGTTGATAAAATTGTTAATAATCATTTTCTGGCACTTTGTATTCTATGCCCTCTCCCTCCCTTCAATACCCCTTCTTTTCCAAAGAGGCAGGTAATATGATATTCATTGTACATATATTATAAAATACATATTTCCAAGTTCATCATGTTGTGAAACAAGACACCATCACTTACACTAGAAAAAAACCCATGGAGGAAATAAAGTATGGTATGTGTCAATCTGTATTCAGACTCTATCAGTTCCTTCTAGGATAATGTATAAATCTTTTTCTCCTGACCCAGCTTTGAGATGTCATGGATCCTTAAGTTAAATTCTCAATTGTTCATTGTACAGTAGTGTTGTTATTATGTACAGCATTCTCCTGGTTCTGCTCACTTCACTTCACATTAATTCATATAAGTCTTTCCATGTTTGTCATTTTTTTTCCCTGAAATTGTCCTGTTCATCTTTTCTTACAAACAATAGTACTACACAACTCATTTAGTCATTCCCCAATTGATTGACATTCGTTCAGTTTCCAATTATTTACCTCCACAAATTGATCTGCTATAAATAAATAAATAAACAAATATATATGAAGTGTAAATATATATACACACACACACACACAATACACACACACACACACACACACACACACACACACACACACACACATATATATAAAAGACCTACTCGTGGTATCGCTTGATCAAAGAGTATGAACAGTTTTATGGCCCTTTAGGTCGTTCCAGATTGTTTTCTAGAATTGTTGTATCATTTCACAGCTTCACCAACAGTGTTTTAATGTCCCAATTTTCCTACATATCCTCCAATATTTATCATTTTCCTTTTGTCATATTAGACAATATGATAGGTATTATGTGGTACCTCAGTATTGTTTTATTTTGAATTTTTCTAATTAATAGTTGAAGAATAGTCATAAATTAGCAGCAAGAAAGAGAGTTAAATTATGGGAAGGAATACAGTATGACTGCTAGGAACTAGCATACCAAGGATTAAGAATTGTCTTTGCCACACATGTAACTTATACATGTGTCTCACATTTTATTTTAAATTTGAGTCCACTTTTGTCCACTCCTTATATGGAAATTATAGTTATCAGAGAGTATTCCCACATTTATGAGAGGGATGTTGGTTTTTTGTTGATGTTTTTAACAATTTTTTCCCAATTGGATCTGAGTAAATTCCTTTATTAACTAATTGCATTTATTGGCATCTTTGGCTCCAACTGTTATGTGTGAGTTTCTGTTTGGGAAGAAATCCAAAAAGATTGGTACAACAGAATTCTGCCCTAAATTGAAGTCAAGTTCATCAACCTATCATTTAAAGAATGTACCTACTTTCTTTTTCTAAAAATAAATAATTAATATAGTGATTTGCTTATCTTAATTCTTGGGACACCTCTCTTATTCTCAAAGATTTCTATAACTATTAACAGTGATTCAACAATCATGTCAATAAATTTACAACATCCAGATATGTAGTTCATCTGGTCCTGTGGTTTAATAAGTCTTCACTTTACATAGTCTGAGTGAAGTTAATATATCTTCTTTTCATAAAAGTACTAACTAATTCCATTTTTACCAAAAGCCCACTTGAACTGTTTGCGCATCATTCTAATCACTTACTTTGTATTTTGTTTGCTACAATTGCAGCAAATGTAATGGGAAAAAAGGGGTTTGGGGGTAAATATATTAAAAGGTTAGGTCACCAGGGGATTGAACAATTATCAATCCCCAAATAAAGAGTAACCTCAAGTTAAAATGACTTTTATGGAAATTTATTTACAAATGAGAAGAGGAAGAGGAAATAAGAATCTAACACAGTAGGTAATTTGCTCCGTTCCCCTAGCTGGAGACTCAGAGGGCCAAGTCACAAAGTCTCTATTAAAAGGGAAATTCCTTAAGAGAAGTTCAGGAAGATTCAGTCTTACACTCACCATGTGGAATGCCCCAGTCATGAACCAGCAGAGCTCCTCAGGTCCCATTCACAACCAGAAGGCCAAGATCAGCTGACTGAGGTCTCTTTTTAAAGGGGCCTGTTTTACCTCACTTCCTGTGGCCTCCTCTTAGTTTACATGTCCAATCACAATAGACACTTTTCTTAGGACTGCCCAGGAGGCAGTCAGTAAATTCTGATTTGTTACTCTAGCACACATGGGTTACAGACCACCCAAAAATGGAGATGTTTTCACCTTTGGTGATTAAATTTAAGATGAGCAGTGTAGATTTAATCTAATTATCACACATCATGCTTTCTTTGGTGTTCTCAGTTTCCTGTACTCAGCTAGTGACATAGGATAGAAATTTACTTGAAGATTCAATTATCCCTATGCTACAAAAACTAATTACTTCCACATTTTGGGGATCAATAATTTCCACCAAGGTTTTTACTTATTTCACTAATGATGTCAGTGAAAACCAGAAATATTCATCCCTCTCTGGCCAAATTGATTCTGAACTTTTTCAGATTACCCTAGATTAGTCTTTGTGAAAGGAAATTCTTGGTTCTCTTTGTCTATTCTAAGTTTACAGTGTGAAAAGGGAGTCCTTTATTCTCTTTGCCTAGTTGGTGTTAAAATTTTGGTTAACAATAACTTAAGTACAACCTTGAACTAAGTAGAGGAGATAGCAAATCTAGATGTGAAAACAGAAAGATACTTGGAAAACTCCACTTTTTTTCTAACTCAAACAGTCATAAACCTTTCAATTCTCTTAAGAGTTCACATTCTCAAAAACATGTGAATCCAAAGGTGACAACTCAGAATTTGTGAATCCTAAGAGGAGAGTTAACACCTTTAGAGGTGAGAAGTCAATCCTATAAACACTGCCCCTGGGCAGTGCTGGACAATTTGGAAACTGTGATTGGCCCCTGTGAAAAGGGGCAGGGACAGGAAACCACCATAAAAGCCACAAAATTCTTCTACTGGGGCAGTCTGGTGAAATTGAATCTTGTGGAGAGTGTCTCTTGGACATAGTCTTTAAGGGAACTTCATTGGAGACTGAAGTTTGGGGTTTGCATAGTGCCTTCAACTTAGATTCTGACTCCTGGATTACTTCATTGGGTGAGTGAAAAGGGCTGACTACTTTCCTAGTTTCCTAAGAGATGAGCTTCCATCTTGGAGGCCTTATAATTACTACCACCCTCTTGGCTGAGGACTAGTATAGGTATTTTCTTTTATCTCTCCTATAGTTCTCCACTTTATTGTTTCCCCTCTATTTTATAAACGAACACCTGGTTTGAGATGTAATAACTTCAGCTACTACATTATTTCATATAATTTAGGTCCAACCACTAAATTTAACCTTTACATCTTTCAATGACAAATATACAATACATAGACATAAAAACACATAAGGAAGAAAATGTACAATTTGAAATTAGAAGATATGGGGTTGAATCCTGATGATAAAATTTACTACCTTTGTGTTCCATGGAAGAAAGGAGAATATTTTAAGCAACAGGCGTAATATATTCCAATAATCTCATGAATCAGTAATCTCATCACTATTACTATTCCATTAACTGATTTAGATAGCATTCCATCTATAACTGCCAATCCTGTGTGACTTTTTCATTACATCTAATAATTGACCACAAGGGATCAACTCAATATATTGGCAAATTCCTCAAGTTTCCCTTCCATTATAAGTAAATAAGTGAAAAAAACTGACTTGTCTATAATTTTTCTTTATTCTTGTCATCTCATTTTTACAAACCATATTTTTCACTGAAATATTTGTTTAATAATATTCTTTTTGAGATAATAGGAAAAATAACTGTACAAAAATATCTGTAGCCGAGTTCTTTGTAGTGGCAAAAACCTGAAAAATGAGAGGGTGTCCATTAATTGGGGAATGGCTGAACAAATTGTGTTATCTTATGGTGATGGAATATTATAGCTCTGAAAGGAATGATGAATTGGAGGATTTTGATATGAACTGGAAAGACCTTTAGGAATTGATATAGAGTGAAAGGAGCAGAACCAGGAGAACATTGTAAACAGAGACTGATACACTGTGGTACAATTGAATGTAAAAGATTGCTATCCATATCCAGAGAAAGAATTGTTGGAGTAGAAATACAGAAGAAAAGCATGATTGATCATATGGTTCTATTGGGCTATGATTGAATGATTATGCTAGTGCAAACATTAATGATATGTAAATTGGTTTTGAACAATTATACATGTAAAACCAAGTGGAATTGCTCCTGGGCACCAGGAGCAGAGAGGGAAGAAGGGAGGGAAAGAACATGATCATGTAAACATGGAAAAATATTCTAAACTAATTAAAAAATTAAATAAAAGAAGGCTGGAAAAATAATACTAGTTGAATCACTTATCCTTTCTACTTTCCTTTTTTTTTTAATATGATGGGTTATAATATGTATGTCCATCTTATGAAGTGTTGGTTAAAATGAGTTTTAATTAATTTATTTAGTCAACCAGGACAACAAGGAGGAAGAAGAGGAGAAGAAGGAAGAGGATGGAAGATAAGGAGGAGGAAAGCAAATCTGAGATCCAGGAGCATGGGCCTGAGCATTGGTTCACCAAGTGGGAGAGGCAGTGCCTGGCTGAAACTGAGCAAGAGGAGCAGATGCCCCCAGAGCTGCAAGAAGAGGCAGTCACTGCGCATCCCAAGCACAAGCAGCAGAAGTTGTGGCACCTCTTCCAGAACTCGGCCATTGCTGTGGCCCAGCTTTACAAAGATCGAGTGAGTCAACAGCAGGAACTTTCCCTCTGGGTTCCCTTCCAAAATGCAGCCACTGCCATTACTAACCTCTACAAAGAAAGTGTGGATATCCATCAACAAAGTTTTGATCTAGGAATTCAAATTGGCTATCAGCGACGCAATAAGGATATGTTAGCATGGGTTAAAAAACACACAAGAACTATTCATAGAGAAGACTTGATCAGCTTCCTCTGTGGAAAAGTTCCTCCTCCACGAAACCCTAGAGCTCCCCAAAGACTAACTATAGTACCCCCTAACCGAGGTACTTCAACAGAAACTAGCTCATCTGTAGAAACTGATTTGCAATCCTTCAATGAAGCCATAGCTCTGCATGGTCTTAGTGGAGCAATAGCTAATATAAACATTTGTTCAAATACTCCAGGATCTCCTACTCATGTAAGCAATAGATCGAATGCTTGTCGAAGGAGAAATGGACTCCATGATGTGGATTTGAACACTTTCATATCAGAAGAAATGTCACTCCACTTGGACAACGGTGGAACTAGAAAGCGTACCTCAGCCCAATGTGGCGATGTCATTATAGACTCACCAACTCATAAACGCAAAAAAATGGTCTAATCTGCAAAATTTTCAAACTCACCATGCTGCTTGAAAGCCACTTGATCCTCAACATACTATTGAAAAGGAAATGAGCTCATCTTCTCTTGTTCACTATTTAAGACAAGTGAATTCAATAATGATTGCCATAAAGGAAGTTTTAGGCATTACAGTAGATGCCTCTTGTAACTATGGCTTTCTTAAACTATAATACCGAGCAGAGGACAACAGATATTGTGTAGTAGTTAGCAAGACCATCATAGGCAAACATGTGACGTAATTTGTATTCTTAAAAGGAAAGAAAAATCGAAACTACCACACCAATGCAACTACCAACAATTTGGAAATTGGTCTCGATCAAGGACACATGACAAAACTAGTGGAAAGGCGCATGGGTAGGGGGGGTGCGGGGGGGGGGGGTTGAAGGGGAAAGGAGGATCATGAATCATGTAACCATGTTAAAAATGAATATTAATAAATGTAAAAAAAAGGAGAGAAAAGATCAGATGTTTATTTGGTTATAGAACTTTTTTTTTGTTCTTTATTTCCTGCTGTGTTGAATATTTTGCTTCAACAGTATTTGCCAATTTACTGAAATTGTCTATAACATGACTGGGCATATTTGTCAACTTTCTGCAGGCTTCCATTTTCACAGAACTGTACCATGTACCTAGTTTCTATATAGTAACAGTGTGCAAGTTATAAATATTGGGCTGCACCCTTTTTAGTTGTAAAAGAAGTTGATAATTCTGGTGATTGTGTGATAATGAGAAGAGGTGCTATGATAGTCATGCAATTAATATTTAATATTGAATCAATAGAAGGATCTTTATTGGATTCAATTTTTGTGTTTTAGTGCTCTAAAAGTAGTGATATTAAACAGTAGGATGGTTAAACCTAAACTATAGTGGTTCAAACACCCATGTGCCATGACCTGTAACACTGGAAGAATGTCAGTGTAAAAGTTAGGCCTTTGTTTCAGGAAGTAGTTTATTTTTTAAAATCAAATCAAAACAAAATGTTTAAAAAGCTAAATTTTGCATCCAAGTTGTTAAATTGTCCTTTTATTTTTCAAGTCTAGATCACAGTTATTTTCACTTTTGGGGATTTTCTCACATCTATCTCTCTATCTTTCTATCTATCTATCTTTCTTTCTATCAATCAATAGATTGCAAGAAACAAAAATAAATATCTGTCAACAGACAGATCTGGAAATATGGATACTTACAGATATACATGTCTGTTTAAATATGTAGTTAGCTCTAGAGATATTTATATAGAAGGAAGTCTATATCCCTAAATTTATAGATACAGATTTATAAAGATGTAGAAACACATATTTATAGGTATACTTATTACTATAAAGAAATTGATGTTATATAATTAAATGTATTACTACAGATATAAATATATCTAAAGAGAGAGGTAATTGATACACACATATGCACACATTTATATATATTATAGAGGCAGAGATAGATGTAGAAAGTAGCTATGTAGTTATAAATGGATATAAGATATATGCCACACATATTTTATATATACACATATACATTTATGTATACATTCACACAAGCAGAGTAAACAGCCACCTCACAAAAAAAAAAAAAAAAAAGCATTGTCAAAAAGTCAGCTCCTAAAAATATATTTCCTAAGACCAAAGTCTATATTATTATGGTGTATTATTTTTGTCTCTCTCTTTCTGTCCCTTGCTTTGTGTTCATCTCTGTTTCTCTGTTTGTCTCTCTCCATTCCTCTTCCTCTCTCCTCTGCAATGGTGCTAATTCTGGATGGCATGAAAGATATAATCTTTCTTCTTCAACTACTACTACTTCTGCATTTTGAGCAACTTCCTCTTCCTATATTCTCTTGCAAGTTGTGTTTCTTACACATGTGCCAAAACATAATTACATGCCCAGTTGAACATGCAAATCCATGGGAATATTTTCATAAAACCAATTTACAATAAACACTGAGCATAATTAGAAACAGAGAACCAGTCCCATCCCATCCCCAAAGAAAATTTTCAACCAACAAGATAGTCAATGGGTTTCTGAGAATACAAAGAAGACAGGGATGTGTTACTAAGCACAATCAATGCCCATCAGTATCCCGTTATATATAAACATATTTGGATCTCCCTGAATAAAAAACTCCAACACACATGTACTTGTATGTTTCTCTGTGTACTCATGTATTTAAGCATACAAAGGTAAGAGATATACATGTATGTATGTATTTATATGGCAAGCCCAACCCTTTAAATGTACAGAAAATATATGAATAAAAATTGACAGAGCAGATTTTGCTGAATTGTGAATTACTTGGCATTTGAAAATATTACCTTTTGCCTTTAAATTCCTGTAACTATAATATTAAAGGATAAGAAGAATTTCAAGTTCTATATTTCCTTGTTGCTTAGCAAGACTTCCCTGAAAACTTTCCTACCACATAGTTATCTATCTGTTTGTGTTTTTTTTTTCTTTCCAGGCTTTATAGTGTGGTGGCACTCCCAGGGGGATCAGGAAGCAGAGTGAAGCAGTGTTCATTTAGACTCTGCACAAGGCGCAGCTCTGCATGGAATCTAGAGTTCCCAAGCTTGTAGCTTAGTGAGGTATGATGAACCCCAAGTTTAGAAATAGTTTGTAGATTGAAGACCCCCAAAGCTTGTGCTTGTTTCCCTGAGAATCCACCCTGAAGGGAATCTCAGGTTAGCAGTTGCAGACTGATTAATGAACCCTAGGGTAAATGCTAAATCCCCTTTTGTTCTAGGTAGTCTTCCCCATAGCATCAAAGACCCTTCCCAGGAAGACTACCTGGGCAGGGACCATTCCTTTAGTATCCATTGTGTAAGCAGTCCCTTTCCCCTCCACCCTAGCCTCTAGCTATGATCCCTTTCTCTAGCTTGATTGTATCCTGTCAGTATAATGTCAATCATCTCTCCCAGCCCCAGGATCTTCCCAAAAGGTATATAAGTTCTCCAATTTCCTTTGTTCCTAGGAGTCCTCATCTAGTGTGGTGGCACTCCCGGGGGATCAGGGAGCAGAGTGAAGCAGTGTTCATTTAGACCCTGCACAAGGCGCAGCTCTGCATAAGAGGCCAGGTAGCCCTCATCCCCCTTTCCCTTGATTAAAGAGTGGTTTTATGACTATTTAATAGTTCTGCGTTTTTCTAAGTTAACAATAGAAAGAAACTTCATGGTCTCTGAAAAGAAGGGAGATCTATTTCCTATAATTGTTTTATCAGTATGGCCTGAGAATGAATGACCAACCACTATCATGCTTCAGCCTCCACCTCTGATCTAATTTTAAAAATAATTTCCCTTAAATTCCCATTCCATTTGTTCTGAACAGCATACAAAGTAACATGACAAATCGACAGTATAAAAAATGTTATGTCTACATGGATTTTCACATTGATAGATTATCACTGATAAATCCTAAATCTCTATCAGAGTTCATCAGTGGTCTAGGCACAAGCAAAAAAAAAAAAAAAAAGACAGCAATTAAAGTATACAACTAAATGCTCATTGTTTTGAAATGGTTTTGCCGTGTTTTGGTCTCCAGTTGGAAATTGATTATTCAGACAAGTGTAACTACATGCTCATTTGTAGCTGGAATTGCAGAGAACAGATTAAATTCATGGACAGTGTCACCATTACACTGCTTTTTCTAAAAAAAAAAGGTAGGACTTCTCTGTATATAACTATTATAATCACTGGCTGCTTCCACATTTCCAGCTCTTTGAGCTTCAGGGAAAACATAGGGCTAACTAGCTTAGAGTGAATATGTGGATAAACAAATAGAGCTTAAATCCTTGATCTTATTTTAGTCTGATTTCACTAGAGATTAAATAATAATTTAGTCAATTACTAAATATATTTAATATAATGTCTTGTTCAAAGAAGATTCAGAGAAACTAGAAATGTAATGAGAGTGTGAGATCATAGTATCTTAGATTAAGAGCTGGAAAGTATCTTAGAATTTCTTGAATCCATCTCTCTCATTTTATAAATGAAACAACAAAGGCACAAAAAAATTCAGTATATTTTCCAATATCTAACAACTAGTGTGTGAAGATGGGATTAAATCTACCCTGCCTACTTTTTGATTTAAACACCAGAAGCTTATACACCCCACTTAGCCTTGAGTGGGGGAGGTCTATAATCTATGTGTGCAAAAGTAGATGATAAATCAGAATTGACTGACTGCCCCCTGGGCAATTCTAAGCAAAGCTTTAGCTGTAATTGGTACACATAAAATGGAAGGAAGGCACAGGAAGTGATGAAAGGAATGGTCTTTAAAAGTGGCCAGAACTTCCTAGGACATGCTCTTTCACCTTGAACTGGACCCTGGAGGTGCTCTGTATGAGGATCTTGGACTGCTTTCTTTTTGAACCACCACATGAATGAAAAACACTGACCCTTCCCTGAATTTTCTGAAGGAGTTATCCTCAGGGGATGAAGCCCCTGCTTTATTCATCACTGGGCCCTCAGCTCAAGGCTAAGGCCCCTCAGGCTAAGGACTAATTATCCCCACCTGGGTTGAGCCAGGGGCCTGAGCAAAATACTTGATGTGTTAGTTTAGATACCTTACCCTATCCTCTCTCTGATTTTCTTACTTTCACTCTCTCTTCCTCTTTGTAAATAAATTGCCATAAAAGTCATTCTGACTTGTGTCTTTCATTTGGAATTAAGTACTTAATTCCTGGTGACCATATTCTCTGATAAATTTAGTCCAGACTTTTAGTTTTACCCCTGACACATTTCTCCCCTTCACAAGAGTCAGTGTGAGTTAATATGTGTGAATGTGTTGTCTATGTGTGTCAGGGGAATTTAAACTCTATATCACAATATGTCTTTGAGTTGGCAGTAGCTCTCCCTATTCCCATTCAGACAAGAATTTGTTCAAGTAAATCTTTTAGGTTTCTGCTGGGTAAGCCCTGTACCACTGCCAGTGTGAGCCAAAGTAGCTTAACCAGTGCCTCTCTCTTGATTATTTTGATGGGTTGTTAAAATCCCTGATTCAGATATCAGAGAAGACCAAGAAAACTACAGCTGATTAAATGAGTGTGTTTGAACAGAACCACACAGACACATATCCTCACTTATCTATTACTTTTTATGGTGTATGTAGAGGTAACAACTGAACAACCCAATGCGAACAAAAGTACAAATTCCCGTGAACTCAGAAGTTCTGATTCTCAATCCACTGAGCCTCCTAGCTCCCCCATAATCAATTTTTAAGTTTAAAGGAAACGAATCTTTTAAATGTTTTTGATTTGCCCCAGGAACAAGGCTGGGGAATGACAAGAATCAGTGTCCAACCCAGTTTCTCTGAAACAAAATTTTCTCATATTTTCATTGTACGATACCATCTCTACAGGGATATCATGATCAAAATGGGAACCAAATTGTAAACAAAAACTACTTTATATCCCAATTAGGAAAAAACAGACAAACACACTTGCATTTGGAATTAAAATACCTCTGATCAAATCTTAACTCAACTATACTTTTATGATTGGAACAAGTCCTATTGCCTCTCTGGGGCTGTTTCCTTAATTGTATAGTTAAGGTCTTAGAATAATTAATCCCTGTGGTACCTAACCATTCTCTCCCTATACTCCTTAAGAATTTGAAAGCTTCACAGCATTATTTTTTTTAGTTCTTACATTCTGTCTAATAATTGACATTATCTTTCAATTCTAAGGCAGAAGAGTGATAAGAGTGAGGTAATGGGAATTAAGTGACTTGTCCAAGGATATATAGAGGTAGGAAGTATCTGAGTTCAGCTTTGAACACAGAACCTCCAAGTACACTTAGTGGCTCTATGTGCAGAGCCACTAATCTGCCCTTGAACTTTATACCATTTTAAGTAAAGGAAACTGGGTAGAAAATAAAACCACTCAAAATTAGTTTTACCTTTAGAAAATAAATCATTTATTCTTTCTTCAAAGACTATGAGGCTTTGTAAAGAGGGTGGACAGATGGATCAGATTTCTGGAGGTGTCTATCAAAATATGACAGAAGAATTATGAACTTTTAAAAATAAAGATTCATCTTTATTTCATGACAAAAGCAATACTCTTACCATATGATATATATACATATATAAGTATAAATATAAATGATATACAAATAATAAATATATATGATATATATATGTGTATATATATAGATGCACGCGCACATACACACACATATATAAATATATGTATTTATATACTTTAGGTTTACATTGCTCCTAAATTTAAATAAACACCACTCTATATTACCTTATTTACTACCAAGTGGCCTAATGAGAGCATGAATGTATCAAGAAATGTGGTGGGACTTATTGATGTATTAGGATGGAGTGACTGAAAATAAATTAATCACAGCAACAATAGTCTTTACAGGAATATTACATATCAGACTCTGTGCTAAGTACTAGGTGGACAGATTCAGAGTGGAAGCCTCTGCCATCAAGGTTCTTATATTATAATCATGGAAGACAGCAGAGGGGAAATGGTACATGGGAGAATGACCAGTGAAAGGAAAGAGATGGTAATGGGTAGGGTAAGTTCCTACCCATCACCATCTCTTACCCTTTTTACTTTATTTAGGTAAGCTCTGTCACCTTCTTAAGGACTCCTCCATTAAACACACACACACACACACACACACACACACACACACACACACACACACACACACCATTCCTCAGTGTTAGCTTTCATTCTTAGAATGTAATGTCATTGAGGGCAGAAACTGTCTCTTTTTCTGTATTTGTATACCTAATGCTTGGCACGATGTCTAATGTAAGTATCCTCATAACGAATATTGATGTTACTGTGGTTCATTTTCAGTCACTCTATCTTAATACATCCTTTTGCCCTAAAACATGGCAGTTCTTGACATACTCTTGATCACATTACTACATGCATTTACTCCTGGAGGCAACAGGAAGACACTGAAGTTTATTGAGTAAGGAAACAACATGATGAGACTTGTGTATTAGTAAAATCACTTCAGTGACTGAATGGAGAGTGAATTAGTATGAGAAGAGACAATGTCAGCAGACTCATTAGTACATTTTTGCAGTAATCTAGGCATGAAGTGAATAGCGTCTACCCTAGAGTTTTGGCAGTGTCACAGGAGAGAAGAGGAATATTCAAAAGATGGTGCTAAGGGAAATCGTCAGGCTTTGGCAACAGCTTGCATTTAGGGGATGATGAATTCAGATGACTGCTAGGTTGTGAGCCTCAGGGACCTGGAGGAGGATGTTGTCTTCCATCATAACAGGGAAGGAAGGAAGAGTGGAAGTTTTGGGAGGAAAGAATATGAATTCTGTTTTGGACATATTAAGTTTAAAGTCTACTAGATATCCAGTTTAATATCTGAAAGACTGTTGGAGATTGTGAAATTGGAGATCAGCAGAGATATTGGGGCAGGAAAGGTAGATTTGTATTTATATTATATCAAAATATAGGTAGATTTGTAAATCATCAATACAAGGATGATAATTAAATACATGGGAACTGATGTTGGCTGTTGCTTTGTTAATGATATTTACAAAAATAAATATAAGAAAATTTTAGTTTAATCACTTGAAAGATTTTACTATACCTTCTCCACACTTGAATCTGTCTCTCAGCATGTATTCCACCACTGTTAGCTAAGAGATAAAAGCCTAGTCTTTGGGGTATGTATGCTAATATTGTTTCTTTCCCCTGTTTCTGTGCTAATTGTTTTAGTCTTAATTAAATGTTTTATCTTCAAAAAGTTACTACTTGCATGCATTTGTAGTAAAAGGACATGTAAGTTCGAACCTTGAAGGGACTTTTGAGATCCATCAAATGCATTTTGATGGGAAGGACACTGGATTTCTTAGTGGAAAGTAATTTCTTCAAGATTTCTGACTAGAGATACAAAGTACTTTCTAATATACCAAAATGCCTTGCTAAATTTTATTTATACTCCACAAACAGTTCTGTACCCAAAGCTGTTGAATGTTTTTGTCTTCCCTTTGCTGTTTTTCAGTAAGAATGGAAAGAGAGAGCATCTTATTATGACAATACTTTGTCAAATGCTTTAACAGGGATTGAAGAACTTTCTTTGCTATAAGTATGCCTTAAGAGAAATCTGCTTACTCAGTGATGAAATGTGACACTAAAAAACGATGATGATGATGACAAAAATAAAGATGACCTAGGGCCTAGTAGAGATCTAAACATAGGAGGCTCTGAATGAATGCTGCTCATTAATTATAGAAAATTATGTTTTAAAAGGAGTAAAGAAGTCCTGGCTTTAGGGGTGGAGAATAGCTTAGGTGTGGAGATGGAACAAGCTGCACTCAAAAAAGATATTTGAGGAGAAGCTAGGTGGCTCAGTAAATAAAACACTAGGTCTGAAGATGGGAATTTCTGGGTTTAAATCTGGTCTCAGACACACCCTACCTAGATGACCCTGGACAAATCACTTAACCTAAACTGTCTAGCTTTTACCACTCTCCTGTCTTGGAACCATAACTGAGTATTGTTTCTAAGACAGAAGGTAATGATTAGAAAGAGATATTTGAAGGTATTGAATGAAATGAATGAAAAGGAAAAGATAGGTGGGGGAATTTACCTTAATTAGCCACTATCATCATTCTTTTTCATTGATTGTATCATCCTCATTATTCATTTCTTAAGGCAATGGAAGAAACACTGAGGAATTATTCTCTGGGAAACATGCATGAGTCTTTGACTGCCAGGCAATTTTGGCAATAGGAAACAAGCCTTTAAACTTCTAACATGAATGTTTATTGATATTCTGTTGTTAAAAGAAAATCTTTATTCAGGTCTTGCCCTCAATAATGAGGCAAACCCAGGAGGGGAAAATTTAAAGTTTATTGTATCACCCAAGGCAAAGGCATATTGAATGTAGGCAGGCATCTGAATTCAGAGTGCTGTTTTTATAGACATATTCAATAAGGAAAAGACAATAGTAATAGGTGAATATTTCTTTCTTTTAATATAATTTTTTAAAAAAAATTTTTCCCCATGGTTACAAGATCCATGTTGTCTCCCTCCCCTCTTATTTCCCCCCTTCTGGAGTTGACAAGCAATTCCACTGAATTATACATGTATTATCACTCAAAACCTATTTCCATGTTATTCATTTTTATAATAGAGTAGTCTTTTAAAAACTGAAACCCAAAATCATGTATCCATATAAACAAGCGAGAAATCATATGTTTTCTTCTGTGTTTCTACTCCCACAGTTTTTTTCTTTTTCTCTAGCTATGGATAGCATTCCTTCTTATAAATCTCTTAGGATTATCCTGGATCATTTCATTGCTATTAGTAGCAAAGTCTATTACATTTGATCATCCTACAATGTATCACTTTCTATGTATAATGTTCTCCTGGTTCTGCTCATTTCATTCCACATCAGTTCGTGGGAGTCCTTCCAGTTCTTATTGAAATCAAGCAATGCTGAACATTTCTAAAAAGAACTGGCCAGAATCTTTCACCTTCTTCTTTATTGCCATATCATACAGTAAAGAAATTAGAGATAAGGATATGAATTAAAACCCTTCGGTTTATATCTAGACTACAAAGGACAAGAGAATGATATCAAAAGGTCTCCTTTTCCTTCAAAATTTCCTTCATAAACCAGACAAGCAATACTGGAAATAAGGGTGTCACTCAGATTCAGTGACTCAGAACATATGTCAATACTCTCACCTAGGATTTGGGAGAATTAGTCACTAAATGGACTGAAAATGTAAGGAAGGTAAAAACTGTTTGAAAGAGATATTGCTCCATTAAATAACAAATTAAATTATCATTTCAAAATAGAAATTAGATAAGGATTTTAATGCTAAAAATGGCACCTTGATTCCAGTGCACCAAGAGCCTAGTCAGCAAACAGAAAGTGAACACTTCAGCTCCTGAGTCAGAAGGATTTTGAGGATCCTTCTGCTCTCTCCCCACATTCCTCACACTCTTTAAATGACAAATCCTTCCAGAGACTTGGGTAGATTGTGCTAGACCGTGGAGAAACAATTACAAAAAAATAATTCTCCCCTATAGGGAATTTATTTAAATGGTGGAAACCACAAGTTCATATCTAAATATTTATAATATAAATACAAAGTGAATAAATGCAAATGAATGCCAAGTGGTTGTAACAGTTGTTGTTTGGTCCTTTTTCAGTCATATATTACTCTTCATTGGCTCATTTCAGATTTCCTTAAGAAAGATATCAGAGTGTTTTGGTGTTTCCTTCTCCAGTTCTTTTTATAGATGAGGAATTAAAACAAAATAAATTAAATTATTTTCCAGGGTCATATATGGGGGACAAGTCTAGGGAATTCCTCCAGAGGCCAGATTTGAACTCAGGAAGATGAGTTCCTTACCTACTGTACCAACTAGTTGCCCCAGTTACATATTAGGTAGCCTTGAGGGTTCTAACTGTTGGGAGTATCAGAAATTCAGTAAGGAGAAGGTGGTGTCTGAGTTGATTCTTAACCAAATAGAGTGATTTTATGAAATAGAGATGAGAAATGTGGAAAATTTGAGCATGAGGGACAGTCAGCAAATTTTAGCAGATTTTTGGCATATAGTAGGAATTTAATAAGTTTCTATTAATTTATTTTTTAATTCAATATCTTAAGGAAGGTTATATATATATATATATATATGTATATATATATATATACATATATAGCTGTATGTATTGAAGGGAAGAGTTTAAGTATTATAAAAAGAAGCTTAATGTCTATGAATAGAAGACTGGGTTCAAATTCCAACTGTCACTGATTGTATGAATCATTTACCCTTTTGGGGTCTCTTTTTTCTCCTCTGAGAATTAGGAAATTAGACCAGATGGTCTTTTAGATCCCCTCAAAGTCTATGTCTATGAACCTACAAAAGGAAAAGTAGAGTCATGGAGACAATGTAGAATATTGTAATTAGCTATTATTAATATCATTTTACAATTGAGGAAACTGAGGCAAACGGTTTTTCTATCTAGTTTCTAAGGGAAAATTCAAATCCAAGTTTTCTTGACTTTAGACATGCTACTTTCCCATCTTACTTTAGGCATTTCATAGATTCTTGCTTGTTGCATAACTATTCCCAACTGAAGGAATATGTATGTATATAAAGGAGTAACTGAAAAACTGTGATATTATGGGATGGAGGGAAGGGAATGACTCTAGATCTGGATTCAAATATAAGACCTGCTACTTGGGTTTTATATCAGCTTACCTCCAAGTACTTTATAACTCCAGATTTTATAGATTAAATAAAGGAATATATCTATTTCAATTTACTTCATTTTAATCTACTTTTTGGTTAAAATTTCTTTGTGAGAAACCATTTCTTTTCAAGATACCTTGAATTCCTAGAACGATAGAGAGAATGGTCTTTCAGTCACATCTTCCTCCAAGGGTGCTGGGTTGGCATGTACTGGGCAAACTAAACCCAGTGAGCCTAGTGTTATCTGCATGGAAGGCTAGTCAACTGATTTTATAGTGTTTGATATCCATAATTAACTATGCAAATTAAAGCCTGTGGCCAAAGCCCAGAAGAAGGCAAACAGAGCCAATAAAGAGTTGGGCACAGGGCCAATGAGACCCTCGAAACTGCAGAAAAAGGGGAAAAACAGGTTCCAGTGACCAGTAGGTCACTGTGTATTTTTTTCACATGGCTAAATTAATCCATTTGTGAAAATCCAGATGACATATCACACATCAGTTAGTTTTGGTGGGCTATTTCTGATGGAGTTCTAGAAACTCTCAGAAAGTTTATAAATGTGAAGAACAAGTACTTTCAGTTTTTGATAATGCCACTTACCACCTGGGTATTCTTGAGCAACTAAATTATTCTCCCAGGTTTCCATTTTCTACATAGGCGAATTGAGGAAGTTTTCTAGGCCTATTATCTGATAACCACACAAACATATAGCTATTGGTATAATTGGAAATGTGAGTTTTAAAATGTATGTAGGAAAATGGAGATGTATTTTATAGTGGCTACAGTTATGGTACTTGGGCATAGTGTTGCCTGGTAGAGGACCTTAGGGGGAATTGTATTAAGGCATAGTAAGAAATTATCTACTTATTATATCTATTCTAAAATAATTGAAGATTTAAAAAACACTTGAGGGTATTTAAAATATTCTAGGGGCAGCTGGGTAGCTCAGTGGATTGAAAGCCAGGCCTAGAGACGGGAGGTCCTAGGTTCAAATCTGTGTGACCCTGGGCAAGTCACTTGACCCCCATTACCTAGCCTTTAGCACTCTTCTGCCTTATAACTAATACACAGTATTGATTCCAAGATGGAAGGCAAGGGTTTAAAAAATAAATAAATAAAATATTTTGTTCTCATGCCAAAACTATGTACCTTAAATGATATATAAATTATTTTCCTTAGCAAACCCATTCCGGAAGGTGAGAAGTGTGGTATACTGTTCCCTGGAAAGAATCTTAGATTTTGTATAAAAGTACATGGGTTCATATATCAGCTCTGATCTTTGTTGTTATCATTATTGTTTGTCCTTCATTTAAAAAACAAACAACCCCCTCCACCTACTTTCTGTCCTAGTAATAACTCTAGGACCGAAGTTCAAGGGGTAGTCATGGAGTTAAATGATTTGCCCAGGGTCACACATCTAGAAAGTGCCTGAAGTGAGATTGGAGCCCAGGTCCTTCTAACTACAGGCTTGACTTTCTAGCCTCTGTGAAAGGGAATCCTTTATTCTCTTTGTTTATTTTGACAAAGTGTCTATATTAACCAAGTGTCTATATTAACACTTTGGTTAACAAAAACTTAAGTACCCTTTAGCTCACTAGATTGTGAAGTCAGGATTAACTCTCTTTTATCTACCTTTTGATTGAATCCATACAAGCTTGAACTAAGTGGAAGAGCTGCAAACCATTTAGAGAATTCATACACTTAGAAGACGTGAGCCAAAAAATTGAATTCTTTTGATGAGAATTCACACCTCCAAAAGGTGAGAAGTGTTTTCCATATATACTGTACCCTGGGAAGTGCTAGGCAATATGGAAGCTGTGATTGGCCCTTGGGAAGGGACAAGAAGCCACTGTAAAAAGGCCCTAAATTTCTGGAGCTAGGGAAGTAGATTGCAAAGAAGGAAGTTGGCTTCAAGAAGGAAGTCAGCTTAAGGAAGAAGGTCCACTCAAGGAAGAAATTTGGCATCAGGAGTCACCTTCAGGTGGAGTCATATTCTTGTCCTACCTCTTGGAAGGAACTTGAGTGAGTCGTTTTCCCTTCCTATTTTCTGGAGAGAATTTAATTCCTGTTGAAGGTCAACAACTCCTGGCTTAGTCAAGTACCTGAGCAATATTTAGTTAGATATGTTAATGTCTTCTCTACCCCTTTATATTTCTCTGCTTTCACTCTTTCCACCTCTTTTGTAAATAAAAGTTATTAAAGCCATTTTGACTTTGAGCAATAATACTTTGAATCAGCAACCACCATTATTATTTATAATCTTCGTGTATTTCAGTCAAACCATTAATTTTAACCCTTAAACCACTGAGCTGCCTACCTTTCCCCAGTCGTCATTTATGAAGAAGACCAATGATATCATGAGGCTTATGTCTTGACTTGCATGTGAGTTAGATTTAAGTGAGTCAGAGTTGCCCAAAGTCATCATACTTATTGTCTTTTCTGATAATGCTCTGGGATACAGCTTTATGCTCGACCATGTTCTATGTCTGCTTCAGCCACCTTCAATATCTTTGTAATAAATTATTCTTTGCTGCTAGGGAAAGTCTTCACAAGCTTGAGGTAGACATTTCTCAACCTCAGTGATGAGTATGAGGCTTTTTTGTTACCCTCAACCTACTTTTGCCAATGTGATAAAATGGTTTTACCTGGGTATGAATGCTGTAGATTCTTGGAGCTACAGTGTGAGAGCTGGGTTAAAGGTGAATACCAAAGATAATGAAGTAGAGTAGCCTTGGAAAGGGTTCACTTCAGTACTGCTAGTCCTCTCTGAGCATTCCACATACAGAGTGTGACTAGGGCTGGGCACTCAACTTCATTGACATCAGTTTCTTCATCTGTAAAATGGGCATTATGGTAGCCATAGTAATTATTCAGATGGATGATAGGAGTCACAGATGAGAAATTCACTAATCAAGAAGTATCCATCAAATATCTACATAAGTGGTTCCCAAACTTTTTTGGCCTACCACCCCCTTTCCAGAAAAAATATTACTTAGCCCCCTGGAAATTATTATATATATTTTTAATTTTAATAGCAATTAATAGGAAAGACATGCACCTGTGGCCATCGCCGCCCACATTGGATCACTGCAGCACAGACCCTGGGGTGGTAGCTCCCACTTTGGGAATCACTGATCTACATAAATAAAGAGGAAAAAAAATCTGAGAAAGTCTTTGTTCTTAATATTTACCATGGAGACACAAAGTGTTTATAGGTGCACCAGTAGAAGATATCAACAAAGTGACTGAAGTTTTCATAGGATCAGAGAGTTCCTGTGGGAAGGAGATTGTTGTGTTTGTTGAGAGTGAAAAATTGGGCAATTTTAACCTGAGATAAAAATGCTTGGTTTTGGGGATGTTACTTTTCCAAGGTCAACAAGATAAAAAGCAGCAGAGTTAGGACTGAAACCTAGTTCCCTAAACTTTGAAGATCATGTTCTCTCTATTGCATCATAATGCTTTATCTTAGCAGAGACTAGAAATTTGCCAATATCACACAGCTGATAAGTCATATAACTTAGAAAACAACTTCTTTCAAGTGCTTAGAGGGCTGTCCCAAGGAAGAGTAATAACATTGTTCTCACTTCAGAGGTTAGAAATAGGAACAATGGGTGGAAGATTAATGAGTCAGAAATAGTACAGGGGAAAAAATACTTACTAAAAATTAGAGATAGATATACCAAAGGGAAGTGGAGATACTGAGTTTGCCTCAATGGAAGTCTTCAAACAAAACCAAGTGACTTTTTTGGATTAGGCAAAGAAAAATCATTCTCTTTTCATTGTAGCTCAGACTATCTGGCCTGTGGGATCATTTCCAGCTCCAAGATGCTATCACATGAGGCAAAGTCTTCTCCACTATGAGGCAAAGTCTTCTCCAGATTAGGACTTTAATGAAGAAAAAGAATGGAATATTTTAAAGGAAATTTAGAAAATTGAAACTGGTATTGAGAAGCCAGGGAGAGGTATGGAGGGGACAAGGATCAGATCACATAATGATAGGTAACATTTATGTGTCACTTTCTAGTTTATACTTTATATTAAGCACTTTGCAATTATAATCTCATTTGATCCTGTAATGTAGAGATGGCAGCATGGAATCCCTGCAAAATACAGGGTCAGCCTCACCCAGAATTCCAGGGGACCCCCCCTCAAGAACTTTGGGTGAGGGGACAGTTGAGAAGGGTTAGGCAGTTGCTTTCTGGGGGTTGAGGTGAGCGGATCACCTGCTTACTGCTCCTGACTTGGGTGTCCACCTGAGAGGGCCATTGTGGCTAAGCCATTGTGGTTTCTACTCAGGAGTTAGCCTGCTTAATAGGGTTGTCCTTACCAACATTAATACAACAATTATTTAGTGATTTAGTGATTAGAAATACTCACTATTAGCAAGAGAGCCACTTTAGCCAAGTGCCCTTTACCCCCTCCTGTGGGGGGAAGGGCAATTTCAACCTAACAGATCAGGGTTACCCTTTTCCTCATCCTAAACCTAATTACCCCCTCTAGCTTTTCTCTTTCCTTCTTAATATAAGCTTTACCTTAAACATCTGTGCTTGGGAATTATTTGGGGATACTCACAACTCATAGTTATCACATAGCTTGAATCCTCTCTGCTGCCAGTTTTAAGAAGATCAGATCCAACTCAGACCTCAACACTTAGACAACTAGCATCTACTTATTCCTCTATCAGACCTGTGAGGAATATAAGTTAAAGAAAGGGAACATCATTGGAGTTCAGCCACAAAGGAAACTTGCCAGAAGTATCTCAATCTGTCTCCATTTTCCAACTGAAACTCAACTGCTTGAGGGGAGGGGTTTGAAAGCCAGAATTGTCTAACCCCCTCCCTTCTCACTGAAGCCTGTCAGTCAGTGTCTGTGTCTTGGAAGTCACTGGCCCAGGCATAATTTTCTGCTTCCAAAAAATATCTATTATTTATCAACGTAACAATCCTCAAATCAATTCTAGAAGACAAATTTTATTTTTATCCCCATTTTACAGATAAAGAGATGGTAAACTGATGTTCAGTTATTTGTCCAGCTGGCAAGTTCATGAGCCCAGATCTGAACTTAGGACTTCCTAAATCTAAGCCCAGTGTGTTAGCCACTATGGCATCTAGCTATACTCTGGTCACCTGGAAGTAAAGGTAGTCACCTGAAAAGGGGAGTGATTTGATGCTTTTTTCTAGCATAGATTTGAATGGGCTACAATACAGCATAGCTTAGTGAGAGAAGTATCGTGTTTGTAGAGGTTGTAGCATGAGCAAGGGGGGAATATCATATTAAAAGGAACAAGTAGAATAATCATTTAGTAGCATTTGTCCATGCCAGTTAGTTACACATACACTACCAAGTTGCAATAGATTTTGACCTCAGGTGAGTTCAAATGAATGAAGAGCTATGACATTTCAGGGAAAAAATGAGCACATGGTATCTGCTTTGTTTCAGATGAAGTTCAAAGGCACATGGGAGTCAACAGTTCTTTTTGCTATGAACTTTGAAGAGGTGTCTTTCTAAAGCCAACACCAGTAGCATCATCTAGTGATTTTCACTCTTTATTAAGAAAGTTTTCAAAATAACAAAAAGCAAGGATCGGAAGAAAGACTGGATTCATGTTACAAACCCCACTCACCTCTATGGTATCCTTCAGACAAAAACCCTGCGTCATTTAGCTTGATATGAGTCCTTCCAAAAGTTGCCAAGGCAGGCAGCTTTGAAAAACCTGAGCTGTCATTTTGATTGTTCATCATTATGTTACAGTCATTGAGACCTAGGTCTGAATGACCAACCTCCAATTATATGTGTGTACCTGCAGGTGTGTTTGTGGCCATAAATTATACAGAATAGCATTGTGATTCACTAAGCCAAAAAGGATAAATTTTAAAAAATAACATAAAAAGTGCACTGGGATTTAATAATCAAACAGTGGTTATTCTAAAGGATTTTATTTAGAACAGGATTAGAAAATCTAACAGTACAATATGACAAGAAAGGAAAAGAAACAAGAGGTATTAAAATAGGAAACAAATATGTAAAAAGCATAACAAGGCAGTCAAAATACTGAGGGATGAGAATCAAAGGACCTGAGTTTATACAGTGGACCTGTTCTTTTCTACTTGTCTGATATTGGGCATGACACAACATCTATTTATTTATCTTTTTTTGTAGCACCCTATCCAGGATACCTATCCTTGATCTCATGCTAAGATGTTGGGTTCCCCAGGGAAGATCACTACAGATTTAAATTACTTTCTATGTCAGTACTCCTAAAACTATAGCTCATGAGCTCTAGATATCCAAAGGACCAAATTAGCTAAGATGACAGACATTACAGGTATGGCAGACTTGGAAGAGTGGCAATATAACATCTGCTCCCAAAACTTGGCAAGCTGTGGTCCAGAAATATGTGAAGCAGTAGTTGGAAAGAGTGGGTTGTAATAGAGTTAATAAGGGCAGAGGCACCCTTACAAGCAACATGGAAAGTTATGTCATGATTAAGGAAAAGCAACTTATAATCACAGTATTAAGAAGGATTCTAATGTATCCTATCTCTTCCCAACACCTTTTGCAATGACGATGATGTTGATGATGTTGATGATGACAATGGTGAAACATCACTTTAAGGCTTGCAAAGTAATTTATATATTTATATAGAGGAGGGATCGGCAACCTTTTTGGCTGTGAGAGCCATAAATGACACATTTTTTTAAAATGTAATTTCGTGAGAGCCATCCAGTGCTCACAGTGCCGCTCCTGTAATAGCAGCTGAAAAAAAATGGACTTTATGGCTCCTGCATAAAGAGCCATATGTGGCCCTCAAAAGAGCCAGATATGATATGGCTCGAGAACCATATGTTGCCAACCCCTGATATAGAGCATACTTTGAGATACTTAGCCATATCCTGCTCATATTGTGAGATATTCCCCTCAAGTCTGTCTACTACATTTATTCTTGGCACTAGAGATACCCTTGAAAAAAAAGTTTCTCACTTCTTATTTATAAAAATAGGTAGGTGAGGCAATGAATAGAATATTGGACCTTGAGTCAATGATACCTAAGATACCAAATCTAACCTCAGTGATTTACTACTTTTATGTTCCTTGGCAAATCATTTAACTTTTGTTTGCCTCAGTTTCCTCACCTGTAAAATGGAAGTATTGTTGAGTATTTGGCACATACTATATGATCAGTAAAATAATCTTTCCTTCCTTCCTTCCTTCCTTCCTTCCTTCCTTCCTTCCTTCCTTCCTTCCTTCCTTCCTTTCTCTTTTCTTTCTATAGTTTATAAGCCACCCCAAAATTTTCCCTAACAATGCTATTAAGTCAAGAATTATTTATCAACAGAGACTTAATTAATTTTTCAAAAGATATATTACTAAGATAACAAATGATAACGAAATTATCCTCAGCAAGAATTTATTGCTGAAACGTAGAAGCATCTATACGATAATACTGAAATAGTCAATGAAGAGATCATTATCAGTAGACTTCAGTGAAATTTGGTTGGAGGAACACCCATCAAGAAGGATATAGAAAGGGTCTATTTAGTTGGAATTCCCTCTTGAAGGTAACTAAGTCCAATCTCTTATTCAATACACATTTATTAGTTGCCTACAAGTCATGCATCATACTCGATTTTGGAGAAACAAATGCAAAGGCAACATTCCTTGTTCTCAAAAAGCAAAGATTTAAAATTCCATTATTTATTCAGATTGGATTAGAGAGGGCTTCAGCTATTGCTATTGCTTTGTAATCCTCTGTTGAATTAGCCAATAATTGCAACAAAAGCTCATGAATATACTTCTTGAACTTTATGTTTTCACCATCTATTATTTTTTGCTTCATCTACATAATACTAAAAGAGATAAAGTAATACTCCTAGCACATTGACTCTGCCTTGTCTTGACAGGATTCAGAAGTAATTTTCCATCAGGCTCAACAGATGGGGCAAAGCCTATGTAAGCAGAGATCTAGGTAAAATTTTGATTTTACATATTCCCTTTATCCTTTCTCTGTCTCTCTCTCTCTTTTTCTCTTTCAAATTCCATTACAAAGCATTCTTCCTTTACTATCAGATGTAAAATCTCACCAGTCTCCAAACAGAAAGTGACAAGGACATTTGCTTTTTTTTTTTTTTTCCTCACCAAACCGTATTTCCCTAGACCCTATTCATTCATTTCACTATCAGATTATTCACACTAATCTGCTGAACAAATTCGGCCTATGTTGTCAGTGACAAATAATGACTTGATATGCTTCTATTTGCTTTTTTAAGGAGTAATTAATTTCAAATGAGTGATTAATGGTGGAATTCTAGGTTTTAAGGCAAGCTGTTGAAACATTTATTTTTGGAAATCAATCCATTTGTTAATTACTGTTCCCATATGTAAGGTATGTGGAGTCATCATATTACGTTATTTGAATTAAGTCAGTCATTCTCCAACAATACTCTTCCTAGAAATGAGCTATTCATGTGAAGGGGATTTGAAAATCTTTAAAAATTTGCCTTATTACTTGGGGGAAAGGGGCTGATGGTCATTTGTAATGAAATCATTTCCAAACATTACTGTGTTTGACAGATTTTGATGACTTTCCTTTTTCTCTCTTTCCTAGGTCATTCCTTTCCTAATTTTACATTCATCCATCATATGAGCTACTCTGAAGGCCAATCATGAATAGAAAAGGATTTTTGACTCTAGGGGAAATTTCATAGCATCAAAGAATTTTGGAGTTGGAAGAGAATTGAGCATTTACGCCAAGAATGTGAAAAACAGCTCCCCAATATCAAACCTCACAACTGGCCTTTAGGCTTGTTCTTTTCGACATCCTATGAGGGAAACCCCATGCCTTCTATGTCATTATATCACACTTTGAAATAGATCTAATGATTAGTATGTTTTACCTCTTAAATAAAGTTTAAATTTCTTTCTTTGCAAACTAGTATCCATTGTCTCTAGTTCTGGCCACTAGTCAAGCAGATCAATAATTTTCTAAACGAATAGCTCTTCATATATTTGATTTCAGCTATTATACATGTTAATGTTCCCTCAATTATCTGAACCTCTCAGTTCCTCAATCTTCCCAGTGCTCATGACCTATATGCCTACTCTTTTTCAGCTACAAATACAGCAATATGCTTGTTCTTATTACCAGAGCTAGTGGGACCAATACAGATAGGCAATCAAAGAGCTGACATCACGGCTAAATTTGCAGCCAGATGTGGAGAAAAAGCTATATTTTACCTAGCCTTAGTGGATAGAGATGAACTATTATAAGCCTATTCACAGAAGGAAGTGGAATACTGGCAGAAAAATCTTGGAGCCACTCTGGTGAATGGAGTCTGGATGTCAATCTCTGGAAAACCATTCTTGCCGAAATTATTGTACCACACTGCATGTGCAGCAGTTCATAGAAAAGGCCACTATGGGGTTTTAGGAGTGGTAGATACAATTCGCAAAAGCTGGATAGCAATAGGTGTGACTACAGAAGCAAAAAGAGTGTGTGGTGATTGTTTCATATGTCAACAATACAACAAGGCTGTAATTAAGACAAGAGCCTTTGGAGGGAAACCTTTAGCATTTACACCATTTGAGTGTCTACAGATAGACTATGTCACAATGCCTAAATGTCAACCATATAGGTACATCCTCGTGATAGTGGACAAGCTGACTAAATGGCCAGAAGCGTTCCCGGCTAAGAGAAATGATGCAGCTTTTGTAGCAAAGATGTTATTGAAGGAGATAATTCCAAGGTTCTCTATACCATCAGTAATTTCATCTGACTCTGGAAGTCACTTTGCAAATTCCATTTCACGGCAAATCTACCAGGTGCTAGGGTTAAAGAGACACTTGTGTTCTATCTATCGACCGCAGTCTTCGGGGGCTGTGGAACAGACTAACCAATCTCTGAAATTGTTGATTGGAAAGCTATGTACAGAGAGTCATCTTAAATGTCCAGATGTTTTACCTATGGCACTTTTCTATTTGAGAAGCCAACCAAATAGTCAAACTCATTTGTCACCATTTGAACTATTATATGGTCAACAGCCATGGATTGGAAAAGCTCCATGAGACACTGATTACCTATCACATTTAGGGATTGAGTGCAAAATCTATGAGTATGTCACATTGTTAAAAGAGAGATTGGATGAATTACAAAAGTCATCTCTAATACAACAAAGAGTACCTCTTGACATTAGTCTTCATGATTATCAACCTGGAGATAAAGTGTATATTAGAAAACTTGACGAGAAAATCAGTATTACAACCAAAATGGTTAGGTCCTCATGAAATAATCTTGGTAACACCATCTTCAGTAAAGATTACGAACAAAGATTCGTGGTATCACTACACACACCTAAAGAAAGACCTTAGAGAAGCAAAGTCCTCATCAAGAAATCAGTCTGAAATGCAAGAAACAGAGTCTCAGCTAAACAGGCAGTCTCACTCACAAGATACAGAATCTGATATAGAAATAGAACCTCAAAGTAAGAAATCATACTTGAAAAAGCCTCAAACAAGAAAACATCAAGAAACAGATAAATATCAAGAACTTGATACTCTAATCACTGATTTAGATCAAACAAAGTCCTCATTCATGTACGAAGATCAGCAGTTAAGTCTATGAGAAAGTAGTAGTGAAGAAGGAGAAACAGAATATTAGTCTAAACATTATATATTTACATCTAAGACAAGTGCAAACATAAAGTCTCATAAAGGAATTTTGTGGCAACACTAAATTCTGACATAACATCATACAGTCATGCATTGGTTCCTGATCCAGGGATTCTTCAATCAAGTCGATGACAGACAAGATGGGTTTCCAGCAAAGGAGAAGAGAGATGAAATCCCGAAGAGTTCCAGAGTTCCAGAGACATCAGGACATCAGGACCAGCGCAAGGACAAGAGGAAACATTGTACTGACAGATTGTACAAGGACCTGAATTGTGACAGCACTGTGACTTGGACATCATCACTGGGAAATTCACAAGAAGAGAAGATCAGCGGATGAAGATTAGGTTTGAATAAGTGCAAGGTTTACACATTCAGACACTAATCACAAGGGAAGTGCACATATAGTATGCATGCGACAGAACATAAGCTGATTGACAGAAGAATTTTGAAGAAGAAGGTGAGTATAAATCCAAACAGGATTTGATAGGTCATGAGTCCAACACAGTCATAATAAAGTCACTTCACATGTATATAATGTATATAGTTGAAGAAACTACAATGACTCAAATGAGCAAGAGAGTTACATTTCCTTACAAGGTCTAAAGTAGTCATTTCATGAGAACATCACATGAAAACCTTGTACATATGTAATATTGTTACTAGCATATATTGCATAAGTCTACTAACCCATAGGGAAAGGGTAGATGTAGGGATGTTCAAATTTTAGTTAGTATAGGGTCAGTGTAAAATAGTTATGAATGTTTAAATAGAGTTGATAGAATGTTAGGTAGACAATGTGTAGAGTAGGTTAGTTAGAAATGAAAACTAATTTACTAACACATTAACATAGTATAAGAATTACTGAAAGACTAATCTTTCTAACTATAGATTAGGAATAGAAATGTTAGAGTTTAATATGAGTTAGGAATGTTATTTGAAGTTAGCATTAGTAATATAGACAGAGTTATTGCAAAATTTTTGGTCTAAGGTTAGGAAACAACATAGATGATTGTTTACATGTTATGATAATGTTCATATGTTATGTTGATGTTCAACTGATGTCTTCATGAAACTATTGTATTCAAATCCCACACTTTCCCACAGAGAAACCTATCCTAAACCCTTGTCATTAGCTTTAGGCTAGTTAGTTAGTTAAGGCATTAGATAAGGTAGGATTTATTATTATTGGGAAGGGATAGTTAATGGGATAGGAGCACATAGTTAAGATTAGAATAGTGTAGACATCATCCATGAACAAGAACAGCTGGAAATTTACAGGTTGAAATTTCCAAAAACAAAACCGCATTCATGTTATATTGAATCTCTGGGAGCTCGAAGTTCATTCAATGATTGACAGATAAGTCAGTTGGATAGAATGTTCCCAGGGAAGCATGTGAGAGTCAGGAGGGGCAGTTGAGAACCCTGAGCAGAAGTTCTGGATCTTTTACCTGAGCTGAGGCTAGAGATCAGTGGATCCTGGTCTTGGAGTGAGAGGGTGCAAACATCTCTCTGCAAGCTCTTCCTGTCCTTGATATACCATTATCAACCTGTACTTGACCATCACTTCGGTGTCTACTGTCTCTAGATATTAGTAGTTTCATCATCTAGCTATCTAGGCTTCCCAGGGCCTGGGAGGGATCCGGGAAGTGGGCAGGAGACGAAGAAGAGGGTGGAAAGGGTGGATATATCTCAACTGTTAGGCTTAAGATCTACAGAAGAAGAAGCTGAAGATTTCCCAGCAGTTTACCTACTCTGGTTTAGCCCTGGCCAGGCTGAACCAGAGGGAAGCTACATTGATTCTTCAATTGCCAACAGTGAGAGTTTCATTAGTAATAATTAAAGTAGGGTTTCCAGTACCTCAGTCCTTTACCCTTATCCTTCTTATTAATATATAAAGTTTAAAGTACCTTCCTAAATCAGTTTCAAAGCTTGTTTTGGGAAGGGAGACAACGCAGTCAGAACATCATTGTTATCCTAGCTGAATAGCCCAAATCAATATATCAATTAACCCCAGGTGGGTCCTGAAGGGATAAACCTCTTTGACCTGAAGGCTCCTGCCTGGGCAACTGTTATAAAGGAGAAGGGTCATCTTATCCTCTCTGTACATCATTTCTACTAACTCAAATAGATATGAGTGACCTCCTTTAATTATAACATCAGTCACCAATATTTCACTTTCCAAATCAATATTATATATTCCTTTATCCAAATACAACCTTCTATAATATCTCTCATTTGTTCCAAATCTATTTTTAGTTCTTCCTATGATCTGTGTTACAGCTAAAATTATATCATGTGACAGATTTTTGTGTAGGAATATAAGTTCATTGATTATATCAGGTTTATTGGTTAGGCTGGCATCATAAGAAAGTAATGTAGGTCTCCATGGCTATCTCTCATGACCAGGAACATCCTGAGCTGCCTCAGGCAGTCTAATAAATACATTTTTAAAAGATTATTATTCAGTCCCTCCTTTGACCATCCCAAAACATCCTAATTGGAGAAAGCTGATTAAGAGGTGGTTCATCATCCTATCCACTCCTCCCCATACTTACATGATGGGGAACACATACACAGGAAAAGGACTCTGATCCCTTCAATTAAACAAATTTGTTAAAAAAAAAAGGAAGACATTCCTTGGGATTCTCAAGGACAAAAAAATGCAAAAAGTAGCAGACTAGATGGTGTCTCTGACCTAGATTCCAGGCAGAGGAATACATGTTAATTTCCCTTAATATATAAGAATGAATACAGTATTTGAAAAAATTCAAATATAAAACTTTCTAACCCAGGCCATTACCTGTGCCATAGGTACATTCCTCCTAATTAATCTCAACCCTTTAAGGGATAATTCAGCTCTTCCATCTCCTCTATTTAATTTTCCTTTTCTTTATTGTCACCTATCTCAACAAAACACAACCCCTGATTGCTGCCAGTATCCTTTCCTTCTGCTCTGTGGAGCTGAACAATGTTCCACAAATATGCTGAGTCGAATAAAACAACAATAACAATAACAATGACAATGAAAAAATCTCATGTCCCACTACAAGAAGACAGTCCTTTTATTTTCACCCAATCATATTCTTTAACTACTCAGTATAGTGTTTTTGTGTTTTTTTTCCCAAAAAAAATGTCTCTCTAAATTTTCCCCATACCTCTCCTTGCCCAGTCAACTGAGATTCGCTCTTCTCACTTAAATGAAACAAAATTATACAACAACAAATCACAACAACTCTTTTTTTTTCAGAATTCTATCCTCTTTCTTGCTTCTTCCCCTGACAACCTTTTTTTTTTATCATCTTATAATTCCCTAAAATCATCACTATTATGACTTCCCTTAATCCAGGGTCTGATTAAAGGTAATTGCATCCTCCCTACTTCACCAGCTGTTTTATCTTCTCCATTTATTAGTCAATTTTTCTTTAAAATGTTTCCCATTGCCAACATCTCAACTTCTCTTCACAGTTTTCTTTACCCTGTGCAGTAGAACTTCTGCCCTCATCTCTCAAGTTATGTATTTTTTTTTGTAGTTACCAATGATATTCTAACTGTCAAATCTGAGGTTTTGTTCTTAATCCTCATCATTCTTGCCGTCTTTTCTATAGTTGGTACAACTGATGACCTTCTCCTCCTGAACAGCCTTCCTTCTCAGAGTTTTCAGGACCTTTTTATAAAATGCCCTAAAAATTTCTTTAAAATTTAAATAGAAAATCACTAGTTCCTTCAAGTTAATGGATGTAATTATAACATGTCCCATATGTTTAAAGTTGACTCCAGGATATAACCCAGACTATGCAAATAAACATTATATGTCAGTAGAAGCAGTATTTGTTTTAATTTTTCCTCAATTTTATTAATTTTGTCCATTTTTATCAATTTCTAAGATCAATTTTCACATGGAAAAGTGTCAAGTGGAACACATTCCACAACACCTTCTCTGTTCATCTGCAACAGCATCTATAATGCCCCAAACTACCAATGTTAATTATGTCTAAAAGCTTTAAAGCAGTTTTAAGTTAAATAATTTATTGTTCATATATTTCAAGTGTCCAAACTTTTAAAGCAAATGGATCATTTTCAGTCTAATTCTAAATACTGATAATGATAATAGCTAGTATTCACATAGTGCTTTAAGTTTTGCAAAGCTTTTTATAACAATGTATTACCTCATTTGAGTCTAATTGTTAATCTACATACCTTGTTTCTAGTATCTATTAAATACTCTATACCAGTGATGGGCAAGCTTCTTAAAGAGGGGGCTCAAGGAAAGGAAATGCCCATCTGTCAGTCTGTTTCTAAGGCAACTCTTTTGAAATTTCATTGTATTGTATCCTACTCATTGTATTCGTCAGATTACGAATAATGTGGCAAGGCCTGATAGAACATTTCAAGGGACTGAAGGCCATAGTTTGCCCATCTCTGCTCTAGATGATGTTTTATAATGCATTAATAATATCTGCCACTTGATGTTTACAAAATGTTTTTTTTTGGAAATATTATGTTATTTGTCCTCCTCTTCATCCTGTGAATTAGGTACTAGAAACATGGTAGAGAGCTAAAGTTCTGCATTTCAAACTTATACAGCTAATATCTAAAAAAGACCTCGAACTCATTTATTTCCAAATCCCAAGCACTCTTACTAAACTGAAGTTTAGCACTTTTTTCCAGTAAACTCTATTGACTAATATATATGTATATATCAACATACTTTGAGGAGATCCTTGATAAAAATACAAGAGAACAACTAAATTTCAAAGGAAATATTTTTATAGCAAACTATGTCCTCACAGAGAGACAATTTATTGCAAAGTCTAGAAAAAGTGAAATAATCCTGGATGCATTATTTATTGATTATTTGCTCATAAATACACCCATGCACACAAACACTCAAACTTGTGGCTCCCAGAGAAAACACAATATTAATGGCTCTCCTTAAAGTGTCTAGTATGCTTCTAAAACTCTTTGAAGTTTATTTATCTGTCATGACTGCATTTGTCCAGCAATCTCTCACAGACTGAAGAGCCAGGAGACATTGAGGAGGATTAAATGTGCTCAACAAAGATGGTCCCTATTGATATGAAAGTGTTACTTCAAGGAAAATAAAGAGAAGACAGATTCCTATTTAATCTTCTACAAAAAGTTCAAGAGGGGCAGCTGGGTACTCAGTGGATTGAGAGTCAGGCCTAGAGACGGGAGGTCCTAGGTTCAAATCTGGCCTCAGACATTTCCCATCTGTGTGACCCTGGGCAAGTCACTTGACCCCCATTGCCCACCTTTATCACTCTTCTACCAGGGAGCCAATATAGAGAGGTTAAGGTTTAAAAACAAACAAACAAAAAGTTCAAGAATCTTGGATGGCACTATTGGATTGTTTAGGTCACAGAGAATTTTGGAATATCTTCTGTAAGATCCAATAATACCCAAAAGGTTGGATTAACTATTCACACTGAAAAAAAGTTTAATGAACAAATACTCTATTTGGTATGATTATGACATATGCCATTGGGTAGGAAAACCCTTGTTATTGTCTTTCAATTCCTATCCATTGGATAGACTCAATTGATGGTCAGTGAATTGAGCCCAATCAATTGAGTTTAAGGATGTCAAACGTAGTGGGAAAGGACTACCTGAACAACAACAAAAAATATTTATAGCAGTCTTTTTATAAATAACAAAAAAAAAATGGAAAGTTGAAAGGATGTCCATCAATTGGGGAATGACTAAGGAGTTGTGGTGTATGACTATAATGCAATACTTTCCTGTCATAAGAAATGACAACATTTATGGTCACAAAACAAAAATGGAAAGATTTATATGAAGCGATTCAAAGTTAAATGAGTATAAGCAGGAGAAGAATGTATATACCAATGTCATTAAAGTATGATGATCAACTATGAATGACTTAGCTCTTATAATCAATACAAGCATCCAGGACAATTCCAAAGGATTCATGTTGAAAAAGGCTATCCACTACCAAAGAAGGAACTAATAATCTGAATGCAGATTGAAGCATGCCATTCTTCACATTATTTCCTACATGAGTTTTTCTCTAGAGCAGTTTTCCTCTAGTGTCTTCTTTCACTACCTGATGAACTTGAAAGAGAGAGAGCACATGGATCAAGAATTGTCCAAAAACACACTAAACGATAACTCTAGTCCAACTATCAATAATATGGAATTAGGTCTTAATCAATGATACATGTAAAACCCAGTGGAATTGTGCGTCGGCTAAGGGGGGGTTAGGAGGTTTTGGGGAGAGGGAAAGAATATAAAACATTTAACTATGGGAAAATATTCAAAATAAAAATATGATTAAAAAAGAATTGTGAAAAATGATTATTAAAAATTGTACCAACATGTAAAGGGGGAGGGGAAGGACAAAACAAGTACAAGGGTAAAATTGGATGAGCAATTTTGGAATATTTTTCAATAGTTCTAAGTTGTCCTTGCTACAAATATCTGTACTTTTTTGTTTGTTCGATTTTTGTTTTTTAACCCTGACACTCTTCCAGTCATTCTCCATTACCATAAATAAGAATTATCTCAGAATAATAAAAATTTTAGGTGCCTGGAGAAATAAAAAGGTACATTGTGGAACTAAGTAGGATGGCTTATGTCAACATTGAGTTCCCAGGGAATTGTCAGAGAAATATTATGAAGAATATGAATTGAAAGAATAGAAAAAGAGCCAGGTTTTCTTGAGATCTATTTATCATCTCTGATACTCTTATTAGGACAGTTTATTTGATAAGGAAATAACAGTCGATGAAGATCTTTTAGCTCATGCTTCCAGCTCTGTCTCCTGGAACATGGAGTTTATTATATATATTTCAAGACTCATTTCACACAATACCCCCCCCCCCAAAAAAAAAACTTTGCAGATTTGCAGAAATTATAAATTATGTCATATCAAAACACAAAAGGTCTCATTGGCTTCAGAACAGACCAAGGCCAAAGCTGAATTTTGACTAGGTTCTTATCAGAAAGCCAAGTTGGGGAATATTTTTCTTAGGGTTGAATTGCCCCTGCTAAGGTTTTGGCCTTGACTATACCAGGCAGCTGCATTCCTGGCCAAAGGGGGAGAGTGTTAACCTTTTAAATGCTGGTCCTCTAGGAACCCAAAGCTCTTCAATAAGGCCACAATACTTTTCAACAAGAAATCACAAGGATCACAAAAGGAGTCAAAAGAGGAGTCTCAGATTTTTATCTATTCTCTTATTGGCTTCCCACAAGGCTTGGAGCAAGAAAGTATGTTAAGCTATTGATGTGTTGTCCACAAGAAGAGGGCTCTAGTGCATTGAAAAGAATGTGCATAAAGATTTCTGTATATCCCCCCATTAGAAGACAAACTTCTTGAAGATTTTTTATTTCTGTGTTTGTCTTCCTGCCCCCCCCCCCTCATTTTCAGGACTTATTGCAGTCCCTGCAATATATTAAGCATTTAATAATTGCAGTTGATTGATTCATAATGCTGAAGAAATAACCCCATTGAGTAGATTATGGATATATTTATCTCTGTCACATGCTATATTTTTGACCTTGGGAAAAGTCACTTACCCTACCGAGGCCTCAGTTTACTTATTTGTAAAATGAAGTATATTGAATCTCTGAGGGCCATTCTAGTTGAAAATCTATGAACTTATAAATGATAGCTAACATTTAAAAATTATATATATATATTGATGGTACATATTCACATTATTTGTCAAATTAAGAAAGAGGAAAAAATTCTTAACAGATATTTAAAGCACTATTTTCATGGTATAAATAACAAAAAAGGGAGGAAATAAATAAGTGGGTATATTTTGGAAAAAGTAAGAGGTGTGTTTGATTATGGCCTCAGACATTTCTACCTGGAACCTTTGGTAAGGCTGGCTCTATCAGTTTCTTCATCAGTAAAATGGGTTTAATTGTGTCTGTAGTAATAGATTGACACATTTGATTGGTTAATTAAATGAGGTATTGTGTATAAAGTGCTTTGCAAACCTTAAAACTTCTATGTGAACATTTCGGGTTTTTTATTATGGAGATACATAATTTTAGATGGAATAGATGGAGTTTTTACAAAAAGACCTATGTAGCATTATTCTCCAAAGGTGCCTTTTTTAATATAGTAAAGGAATATGTGTAAATTTGTTACTGGAATAAAATAAAGATAAAATGTAATTTAAAATAAATGTAGTAAAGGGAGATGGGAGTGTCAATGGAACAGATGCAAAAAATACTCCCTTACTTCATCTGCTCTATTACCTGTAATGCCTAGGATAGCCTCTGTTAATTAAGACATTAAAGGCCCTTATCGAAATTTGAATATGCCATCTGGAAGTGGCATATCATGAAAACATTATTAGTTATTATCAGCCATTAATACCTCATTGTGATTTGGGGGAAGGGGTTATGTTCTCATCGTTAATCTTACAATAGTGACCACACAAGGGCTTGGATAGAGTAAATTTCAAAGTGGAATAGAATTAAGAGGCAGCATAAACATGCTTAAAATGAGGAGTACTGCAGGTTTTTACCAACAATAACAATAATGGATAGAATTTGTAGAACGCTTAAAGTTTTGCCCAGAAGTTTATACATTTCCTCTCATTTGACCCTCTCATAAACCCTAGTAGGTAGATATTATTATTATTCCCATTTTACAGATCAGGAAACTGAGGCAAATAAAAGTTAAGTGCATTGTCCAGAATCATGAACTGGAAAGTGTTTTAGGCAGGATTCTAATGCAAAACTTCACCACTATAAGTCCACAGCACTTTATTCACTGTTCCACCTGGTTGTAGAAAAGAAGAATAAAAATGCATATATGGTCATCCCTCACTATATCTCAGTTCACTTACAAATGCTTCACTATATCACCGGTTTAAAAAATAATCTAATTCTGTACTGGGGAGTTTTTGCTATATTGAGGGATTTTGTGGATTAATATGGTACTGTACAGAATGAAAATGCAGTACACCCCTACTTCAGGGATTTTCATAGAACATGTGGGGGTCTCTGGAACATAACTCCCATCATAGGTGAGGGATCAATGTATTCTTTTAAAAACTGGAAGGTAACAATATTAACTTATCAACTAATCAAGTGTAAGGAATGCTGTGAGTACAGAGAAGACAAAAACAAATATGAAACAGACCTTGTCCTTAATAAGCTTATATTTTAATGGTGGCAACAACTTAGACATATGTGTAAATACTAAATAGATTCCAAATTGTTAGAAGAAGGAGGGCACTTGTAGTTGGGGGTTTCAGGAGAGGATTCCTGTAAGAAGTGGCAATTGAACTGTGTCTTAAAGGTAACCAAGTATTCAAGTGGTGAGCCTAGAGAGAGAGATCATTAAAGGTATGAGGAATAACCAGTGCAGTCATAGGGACCAGAGATGAAAATCTATGTATGATGATGAGTAAATAGATATGTCTAAATTGTTGGAAAAGAAGTGTATGAAAGTACCAGAAAATGTGGGAAAGTAGAAAGATGACTATTGTAAGTATCTTTAAATGACTAAGTTTCATATAGTTAATATTGGAAACAATAGTAATCAATTGTTACTTCTTAACTAAGAATGATACAATGAAAATTCAATCATGATTTTATATCTATAGTGTAACAATTCTGTTTCTGTTTATACAGATGGCTTTCAAAACAGAATGTAAACATTTTGAGGGGATATAAGGTTTCATTTTTGTCTTTGTGTCATTAGTGTCTGCCACAACACATAGCATCATCTCTTGTTTACATTATACTATCATAGATATTAATTATTTGGTCTAATATCACATTCTAACTAGATAGGTTTGTAATCATCATTCAAGTTTTAAAATACTTTTAATAGGAAATGATCAAGAACTTTAGGATTCCTGAGGCAACTAGATAGTTTAGTAGATTGAAAGCCAGACCAGGTCCTGGACATAGGATAATTAAAGATGAAGACAAAAACACTTTTAGTTAGAGATGATGGAGGAGTCCATTTATAACATAGAAACCAACATGTGTGCCTTATAGCTGTTGAGTCCAAAGATAGAATATTGAATTTTATGAAGAGCTGAAGTTTTAGTTTTGGCTATCTTCAGAAATAATGAAATTCCTAATATGGTGAAGTGACACTGGAGATATCTGGGGATGGGTACACTTCCTAATAATTAAAGTTTTCCCAAAACTGAAAAAGAAGCAGCCATATGTCAGAGTGGATAGAGCACCAGGCATGGAATTAGGAAGGCTTAAATTGAAATCTGACCTCTACTAGATATGTGACCTTGGACAAGTCATCTAACCCTCTTTGACTCAGTTTCCTCATGGCTAACCACTCCAACATCTTTGATAATAAAACCCCAAAATGGGTCATGTAAGGATGGGATTTGTGAAAGGGGGATGGGACAAAAGGAGCCAGAGAAGGAGTAGCTGCCAGTTGGTGACAGTTATTGGCATTTGAGACCAGAGAGAATTCTGGGAGTTCCGGAGGAAGGAGGTCTTCCGGGAGGAGGACATCTCAGCTCAGATCTAGTCCTGAGAGCTTCCTGAGGATTTTTCTTTGGACATTGCTACCCCAATTCCCTGGTCAAAGGCATCCCATCACTTCTCACCCATCAAGACTTCAACTGTCAAGTGAGCTAAGTTTTGGACTCCATTTTGGGAGGAATCTCTTACTCTTCTTCTCCCATTACCCAACCTTGCTGAGAGACCCTTTCTAGTCTAACTTACAATTATAGAAAGGATAGAAATAGAAATAGAAATAGAAACAGAAGGAGAAGAAGCAAGGGAAGAATCTTGGGAATGGGAATCCCAAAGGTTCCCACCAGAGTGATACACCCCATAGAAATAGAGAAAAGGGCACCCCAAAATCCCTCTGCCCTTCACCCCTTTCCCCAACCCCTAAATTGTGAATAATAAAAGCCATTCATTAGTCAGAGAGCATTCCAGAGTGCCTGAGAGACAATAAGGGAGAGGGGAATCATAGCTTGGTCTGGCTGCCTCCATCTTGAATCCAGACCACCTGCTGTGAAGTTGACTGACCTTGGGGGAAGATTGTGTGAACCCCACCCTCATTAAGAATCAGATTAGGGTATCCTATACCTCATCTTATAGGGAAGTCTTGCCCCCAACTCCTGTGGGGTGGCACGGCCATCCAGGCCACCCAGTTTAGGGGTAACACCCCCTTGAAATCTAACCAGTGTATAATCAGCAGGAGGGGAGAGCTAGAAGAGAGTCTCACCACCACAGACTCTCTCTGTCTCTCTCTCTCTCTCTCTTTTTCTCTCTCTCCCTTCTATCATAATATTGGTTAAAGGCACTCATTATTATAATCACAGTCAGACATGACTGAAATGACTAAACAAAATATCAAATGGTCAACTCATCATTGAAGATCATGAAATACTGAGGTATGATTACTTTCCAGTTATATAATAAAGGGCAGGGCAGATTTGATGATTTCTTAAGTATCCTCTCATGTTTACATTTGGCCATCTGAAAATGATATGAGTATTCATAGATAGGTAGTGCTGCATATGTATCTATATAGATAGATATTATATAGATGAACTTCAAGACAAGATTAGACAAATTATTTTATTGTGATGATTTAAGTCTCTATTTTCATAAAAAGAATAGACTGAGTTATCTATTAATATAATAGGAACTTAGAATAAGCACTTTAGGGATCATTCAGGCCAACTTATTAATTTTACATGGGGAAAATGAACATTGTAAAGAATGAGTGACTTCCCTAGGATCATTTGCCTAGTTGGTAGGAAAGCTCATTGCAAGCATCCACATCATCTAATATAGAAGTAAGCGAATCATCTTTGCCAAATGTTAGCTTCTTCAATTTGATACTAGGGCTGCTGATAGAACAAAAAGATATGGAGTATGAGAGCTCTGTCAGGAAGGACAAGGACATAGGATCCTAAGGTGTATATGATGTGGTTGGCAGTGGGCAATAAGGGGTAGTAATAGGAATGGGACCCTCATACTCTAAAATCTTGCATTTCTCACTACTTAAGCACTGGTTAAACATCAAATGCAACACCTGTAGTTTCAGCATTAATCAAAAATGAATTATATATTTTTCAATTATCCACTCTGCATACCAGATCAGTAACATTCTATTCTAGGCATCAGCTTTGTACTCACTCTGTTTTATTAATTACTTATATTGTTCTCAGAAATAATTAATTACCTATAGTGTTCCTCCAATATACCATAACCCCTCCCCATGTTCCCACTCTGGAAGGGTATCAAGACCTCTCCATGACAAATGATGACAAGGTGAACAATGGAGGAACCTCTACCTGAATTTAGAAAGGGAGATGCCAAGTTTCCAGACCCCAATACATATGTTGACCTTAATCCACAGAGTGTGGTAGCTCTACCACTTGGGTGAAGCTGCCACCCTGGAGTGGAGCTACTCCACACTATCAGTTCCAAAGATACAACTCTACTAGTCTCTGGGCTTATCCATCAGCCCTAAGTAGTCCCTCAGACTATTCTACCTGCTATTTTACCACCACAAACCACCTCTTCTTCAAACCAAATTATTTTCTTACTTCTGGACTGAATGGATTTTGAGCCTTCCATTCTTGGAGTGAGATTCTTCTGCTACAAACTTGGGTCTTTCTCCCACATCATGAAGACTTGATGGACCACAGATTTAGAGCAGAATGAGACCTTAAGTCATCTAGGAAATGACTCTAGTTTCAGAGGTGAGGAATCTTGGACCAGAAGAAGAGAAGATATTGGTTGAAATTCATTGTTAGGTAGATAGACAGATAGAGAATGATAGATATGTATCTATTTAGATAGATGAATAGATATAGACACATATATACATACATATAAATATATGTATTCATATATACAACATATACACATGTACGTTTATATATATAATACTCAAATAAATATATACATACATTTACATATAGTTCATTATTAGAGAGAATTAATCCCAAACCTGAAATAGTTTCATTAGGTCATTTGTCAAAGGAGAGAAACAGGAAAAAAGTATGGCATTCTTCTTGAGTCTTAGTGACATTATAATATACGGAGTTCCTACAAGGGCATAAAGATGTGTTCCTGATTGGTCTCACAGAGGCAGTAGGTGATTTCCAGAGAAGGGCAGGTTTCAATTTATATCAGCAAGTAAGTATAAACCTTCAAATTTGACGAACCTAAAAATTGGCTTTAGGGACATCCAAAGGTAGGCTTGGGTGCATATTAGCATTCTTGAGGTCTGCCTGACTAATTAGGAAAGCAATTCATGGAAACTAGTTGAAATGACTACCTAAACTAGAAACTGAATAAAGATGACAGGGCCCACATTTGGGGAAGAGGAGAGATAGTTTGAGTGATGAGAATATAGTTGCTAAGAATAGCATGTCACAAAAGAGAGGTTCTTGGCACCCTGAGTAATGCAGACAGTAGAAAGAATGAGCCCAGATATTAGTCAATGGAAACAATAGACCAAATTTTGCCTAAAATGTCATATTATCTATGATGACAGGGCAGTGGATTATCCTCAGAAAAGCTAGCAAACTGGGGAAATGGTTTAAGAACAAGTTAAGTTTTTCAGGACCAAAAGTTGTAGAGAACAATATGCAGACAACTTAGATTGATTGGGTCTGTGGTCATTCTGGGGATATTAATAGAAACTTGAGGAGAGGGAAGGCGGTGTGTCTGTCAGGAAGTGCCTGCAAGGTTTGTCAAGGAAATTCTGAAGAAATATTTTAATAGTGAAATAGACAAAGAATATCCTCGTTGAAGTCCAGGGATCTGAAATCCAGATAAAGTAATAAGACAGATGCTAAAAGAGAGACAGAATATCACTCATTTCCATTCTCCAAGTAATTTAATTTTTAAAAAAAGTTAATTCAGACAATATTCAGATGAGGACAAGTAGGGAGATAGGCATCGTACACACACACACACACACACACACACACATGTACACACATATGCATGATTGAGCTTTCCACTAACTTGGGAATATCAAATCTTCTAATAATTAATGTTGGATTTAGACGTAGTCTGGTAAAGAAAGTGGTCTATAATTTTGCTTTTCTAAATTGTTAATATTAAATGTGGGTGGCTCTCTCTTCAGCCATTATATTTCATTGATCACTTTCATAACCTGTTTAGACTATAAGCTTTAATGTTAATTCCAGCTGTAAATCTGACAATTCTGCCCTTATCAATATCATCGGTATTTTATTGGTATTATCATATAAATATCATGAAATTTCCATCATGATATTTGTTCTCGCATGCTCAGAGCCCCTAATACTAAGCTTACTTTGCCTTACCAAGGCCTCTGGAAGGTCTCCCTGACTCCTCTTGTGGCCATGGAACAGAGAAACTAGTCACTGCAGGGTTGTTTCATATGCCATATCCAAAGAGCTTCTACCTAAGACAAATGTAGGTATGAATCCCTTGGGTGGGGCTCTTATGTTCATCACAATGGAATAGAATGCAGCTAATAGGCACACACAGGGAGCTTGTAACTTTAGCCTCATTAGCACCAGGCTCTAAAGCAACAAACTAATGTACCATGGGCATAATGGAGGAAACAAGGCATCCTGGGGCCACTAGATAGAGTGCCAGGCTATTGGGGCACAAAAAAGAGAAACTGGGTGCCAAGAAGTCATTGACCTCATTTCCTGGCAATAGTTTAAAACACCAGGAACAGAGAGTTTACTATATTTGACTATTGTTCTTCTCTGTTTTGTATTCCAAGGCTTTATGGATGAGTCAGGTTCTGCAGAGAGAAGATCACTGGGAGGAATTGTATTTTTTAAAGTCAATTTCAAATTCATCAAACATTTATTGAGTATTTGCTATAGTAAGGGACTGAGCCTGGGGATACAAAATATAAAAATGTGAATCAATCATTCAATATGAATTGATTAAGCACCTAATATATGCCAAGCACTACACTAGGCACAGGAGATAAAAAGACAAATTTAAAATATTTTTTACATTAGAGAGACAGACAGAGATAGAAACAGAGACAGAGAGACAGAGGGAGAGACTGAGATAAAGCTAGAAAGAGATATACACATATAGACACATTATGTATATATATATATATGTGCATGAATTTATTTCTCTAAAGATCTATCTACATACACATATATAAGTAAATGCATATGTACATATATTTATATAAGCTTATACAGAAATGTATATGCATACACAGATACAGGGTCCTATACACATATATATAATCACACAAATGCACACATGCATGTATACACTTTCACATATGGGTGTATATAATGCATATATAAAATATATGCATGCATGAACATATCCCATTCATTTGTATGCATGCATACATATACCGGCATGCACATCCCTTCTCTTTCTTTCTTTCTTTTTCCTCCCCCTAGTTCTAAGAGTAGTCCCTGGCACAAAGCATGTGCTTAAGAAATATTTGTTTATAGATCATTAAGGAATACTTATTATCAATAATGAACAGACCTCCCTCAAAGGTGTCAAACCGTGTCTTAGTAAAGTGTCAAGTATACAGTAAGTGGTTAATAAATGCTTCTTGACTGACTGATTGACTTACTATCAAGTCCATGGTCTATGGCCCATATGGACAATCTTTATATAAACCACGTATAAATCTGTTGATAATGTTCTCTAAATAATATTCATAGATTGTTGTTTTTATTGAAGTTACAAACCAAGATCCACCCTTTTGGTCCACATTTAGTGAAAAAGAGGATCACATTGGATTATTTCTCTTAGATTTATAAATGATTGCTTTGATTTAAAGCAGATATCTCAAATTTAGACACAGGGGGAACAAGAGAGGGAGTGATTTGACAGAGTGGGAAAGAGTCAGAAAGACAGAGAGACAGAACAGGGACAGAGAGAAACAAAGAAACAGTGAAACAAAGAAGGCCAAATGGTAAAGTATGAAAGAATATATAGAGAAAAACAGGCAAGAAGAACAAAGGTATATCTCTGCTGCTTGATTCAATTCCATTCATAGGAAACCAGGATGACCCAGATTTCTACTGACAGAAAAAAAGGAGGAACAGAAAAAAAAATGTCTCATACTTCTTCAGCAGAAAGCTTGCAATACACCAAAGTAGGGAGAGTTTGTCTCTGTGTCTTTTCACAGGGAGCTCCTGGAAGAGAACTTCCACCAGTACTCACCCTTCCCAGAATTAAAAAAAAAACAAACAAAAAAAACCCACAAAAAATAGTAGGGAAAGTGTTTCTAGCTTCTTGCTGATTTAATAGTCTACTAGTGGGAATGAATAAGAACAAAGCACCCATGTTGATGCTTGTATCATGGCTTGGAGTACAAAATGAAAGCAAAGAAAATCACAAACCCAGATTGCAGGTTTCCTGCCTACTTCTGGCCAAACTAGTTTCCAAACAGACCTACATGTCCCTTCTCAGCCATGGCCCTGATAGAGTTGACACACTGCCAATTTATGTCTATTGCAATGTATGTCCAAATCAAAAGATCTGCTAGCAAACTCAGATTAGATTATCAAGTGGTCTCACTCCATACTTCCATTAAATTAAAAGAGGAGAGAGAGAAAGAGAGAGACAGAGACAGGGAGACAGACAGAGAAAGATAAAAGATGGAAAAAATGAGGGAAAAGAGATATAATTTGTGTAAAAGGGGAAATGGGAAGATTATAGTTGGACTGGATATTTAAAGTTTGGTCTTCAGGAATCGATTACTCGATTCCAAAATAAGGGACCCAACTCAGGATGACTTTTATGGTGGTTTATTTACAATTAGGAAGGTTGAAGGTAGGGAAAATGAGAGAGAAACTCTGGCCTGGACCAGAGGCCCGAACTAGGTAGAGCTTCAGAGGTCCCTGCAGAGGAGGCACAGAGTTTAATTAAACAAGGCTTCTAGCCACAAGGCCTTCTCTAAGATGAGAGACCTCTTGAGACTAGGGCCTCCAGAAATGCCAAAGGAAAGAGAGAGTCAGCCTAATTTACCCATGTGACAATTCAAAAGGAAGCAGTCTGAGGTCTCACTCGAGCTCCTCCAATGACAAGTTCAAAAGGCAAAAGCCCCTCACAGGAAGTTACTATCATATTTAAAAGATAGCAGTTTTTGTCACTTCCTGTGTCCACCTCCAGTTTCATGTGGACAAATGGCAGCCTCAAAACTGTTTTGTACTGCCCAGAGGGGAGTTACTTGTTTTTGATTTGTAACTTACTATCACATGTCCATCATAGACCTCCTCTCTCCCCCCTAAATTCTAAGTTGGGTGCGGTGACATTATTACTGGTGGCTAAGGTCTAAAGAATGAATGAGGGCGAGCTAATTTCATTTATATGTTTGTCAAGGACTAGGAAATTGAATGAAAAGCCCTTACCAATGTATATGACAAAATATTTCACTTCTTTAAAACTCTGGCACATTGATGAACAGCTACAAACGCACACATATATAGCACATCTATCTGTGTCTCAAATAGCCTGCAATTTAATTGTGTTTGAATGATTTTAGGAGGTGGATAGGTTCTTCTGCTATTCCAGTAATGTTCAAATGTCTACGAGGTATCAATTGTTGAACATCCTGTGGCAAAAAATAGTGGACCTGGAGACACTCTGGAAAGTCAGTAAGGGGCACACCCATATTTGGCTCCATGTATTAAGTGATGCATATGCATAATCAAGAACTAAAAAGGAATAATGAGCTTTTTAAATGATAATGCTAATTTCTAAACCATTTACTCCCACTTTAAACACATACCAACTACAATATAGTTTATGTTCCCAAAACTTTTTCTGTGGGGTTGGAACATACAGGTACGATTACCTTGTATCATTGAATGGCTTTTCAACTCTAATCAAAAGTAATAGTCGACTATCACTCATCTACCTGAAGTCAGAGTAGAGCTATTTATGACCCACTATGAAGAGTTTGCTTTTCTAAATGGTGGCCCCCAGTGTGATTAATAGGACTTGTTGTGCAAAAGAAATGCCTTTGAGAAGTAATAGAGAAACAAGTTTAGCTGGACATTGTGTAAATGGAATTAGCTCAAGCCCATTCATAGTTAAAACTAGCCACCAGAGATAATGTCATCCCCACCTCCCTTAGTGGGCAGGGGAGATGAGTTACCCACAGGTGACAATAAGTAACAAATCAAGAACAAGGGATGGCCCTTTGGGCAGTCCAAAACAGTGTAGAGGCTGCCATTTGTCCACTTGAATTAGAGGTAGACCCCCAGGAAGTGACAAAAGATGCTATCTCTTCAAGTATGTTGGTAACTTCCTGTGGAGGCAGTTCCCGCTTTGAACTTGGTGCTGAGGGATCTCTGCTGAGACCTCAGGCAGCTTCCCCTCTTAATTGTCACGTGGATAAGTTAGGCTGAATTCCTTGGCCTACCTTGGCATTTCCAGATGCCCTACCTTAAGTAGGCTTCTTGCTTCTCTGATTGCTAAGGCCTTGTGGCTTGTAGCCTAGTTTAATTAGCCTTTTTAACCCTCTCTCTCCTCTGCAGGCCTGGACTAGTCTCTCTCTATATATATTTCCCTGCCTTCTACCTTCCTAATTGTAAATAAACTACCATAAAACCCATCCTGACTTGGGTCTATTTTAATTATGGAATCAATCTGAATTATTGATTCCCGGCGACCACACCTTAAAATATATATCTATATAATATCTAATTTCTAAATATTACAACTTCAAGAGAGACACATAAACATGCACATATGCACACATGAACATGACTTCTTAACAATGTGAATTCTCCTAAAATAAAATGGGCTATCCAGGGAGGTAATATGAGTATTTTCCCCCAATTGCAAGTGTTATACAAGGAAACACCAAATGTTCTCAATATAGCAATCCTGTCCAAAATGTAACTAGCAATTTTTGTGCTGAGGGTAAATAATACAAAGAATTATGAATATCCATTTCTATGGATTGAATCCTTGAGACACGACCTCTGGGAATTTTAAAGCAAAGGGTAAGAAAGGAGAGCTGAACTGGCCCAGGAAAATCTTTACATAGGCTTCAACCATAGAAGAGTTCAGGGGGAAAGAAATAGTCTGTTATAGTAGCTTCCTCTTTTAAATAACTCTTCTTACTAATTAAGTGTTTCAAGTTTATTTTTTGAGGAAGAACTATTCATTACTCTGTAAGTCTGAGCCACTGTACAAAGCCTCAGTTAGCATTCCTACTTTAGTTAAAATGCCCTGTACCGAAGTAGTAATATTTGGTTGGGTAAATGTAGAACTTGATGGCCTCTACTATTCCTCTCTTTTTTTGATTCTATAACTTAGAGAAAACCAGAAATTTCACAAGACCAATGTAACCACTGGAGGAGTGAATTTCAGCAAAATCAGGAGATTCTGGAGTAGAAGCTGCTAACACTAATGGGACCAAACGCAAGAGTCCTACAATTGCAAATTAAATGTGAGCCTTTCTATGTTCACTGTAGCAGCAAATTACACGAAGAATTATAAATCACCATTAAGTGATGTTTTTCTTTTGAAAGTATGGTGTAAGGCGAACAACACAAGAGGTGCAATCAACATCCTACTGTGTTCTACTTGTAGAAGGATTGTGTTTTGGGCAGCTACTGCACTCTGGGGATGGCCTTGACTTCTTAAAAGCCAAGCTACCTGTTATTTGCTAGCTACACATCAACTTGGTTTGACAGAGTTACATTCAGCTTCTAATACACATTTTTTAAGTGCTTAGAACATTGGTCTGCTGCTCTCCTATCGATTTTTCTCTTTTGGGTCTGCTTATTGAATGATCCATTATACCCCCCACAATTTCTTTTGCTGGCTACCATGCACTATATTCCAATAAGTAGACATGACTATATTCTGAGACAGCTCTGTGTGAAGACCAACTCAATCCAATTAGAACATATCATTGAATAAACTTGTTTATTCTAAGAAATTATCTTCAAAAGAGATGATACAAACACATTTGGCTTTATTTTGTATGTATTTTTAAATTTAATCAGCAGTGTGCTTATTGTCTAACACTATGTAATCGAATAAAAGGTCTTTGAAGGCAGGAACTATTTTGCTTTGCTTTTATGTTCCAGACCCTAGCATAAGGGCTGGTGCTTTAGTCAGAAAGATAATGCTTGTTACTGTGCAATATCAAATAATTTTTTTCAAGAAGATATAATCCCTTGAGATGTAAAATTAAAAATGGAATAAGTATCATTGTAATTGTTGATTCAGTGAAGTCCCAATGGCTCTGGTTAATGGACAAACCAGTGAGCTTTCACAATACAGGTGTATATCTGAGTTAATTTTATAACCACATCTGTGTAAATGGGAAAAATATCTAGAAAATCAGTTATTCGATATATAATAAAATACAAGCAGCTTAACCATTGGACAGTAAAGTCAATTATCCAAGAGATCCTGAAGCTATGCTTTGAGCCTTGGCCATGAGACTGATAATTAAAGTGAAAGAGTCTACTTCAATAAAAGATATTAGAATGAAGATTGCTGCCTTTAAATGACCACTAGGAAAAGTACTAAAAAACTAAATCATCCCTCTGTTGAGAAGTAATGACATTACTATTGTTTCCCAATTGATGACATAAATTTTCATCTCAAGTTTTACATCAAGCCTCAGGATTTTCTAGATAACATTATTTTTGATGACCACTCATCCTCACTCCCAATGTCCTGAGAAATTATTATTCATAAATAATTTGCTTCTTGGGTGTTCAAGATGGGCAGTGCCCTAGAAAGAATTCATTTCAAACAAAGGAGAAAAATCTCAAAATAGAAGCAGTGAAAAGAAATCTGCCAGCAAAATTCTGCCAGAAATATACTATCAGGGAGTCATGGTATGCTATGTTGTTAAAAATATATACACTGAGGATGAAGTCACTTGGCATCTTGGGATTTTCCCCATCTACTTTGGTAAAATAATACAAAATGCCTTTTGTACTCTTTAGCTCTACCCTCTTGACAAGAGTAAAGGTGGGGGAAAGGAGGGGGGAGAAAGAAAAATGGAAATGGGGCAGGAAAGACAATAATTATGAGCTATAATAAAATTTGTCCATCCATAATGGAATCTGCACTGGAAACTTATTTTAAAAATATTCACCTATGTAACAAGTAGAATTATTTTAAAAAAAAGAAAAAAATATAGAATGCTGAAGATGAAAAAGATAGTATTAATAAAGGTGTTGATAAGACTTCAATTAGCATTTTAAGACTTCTAATTCTACTTTCACATAATTTTTGTATTTCATATATTTCAATCTTTCTTTTCCAGAAGAGAAAACTAAGAGTCTGTAAGATTATTACTTGTAGGAAATGTCAAAACTAAGATTCAACCCCAGATCTCTCCTCTGACTAATTATCATGTTATTTACATTTATTCTCTTTTCTTTTCTGAACATACAGTGAATGGTTTACAATTTAAAAACTGAATGCAAACATCCATATTTAATGTTAACTCATGCCCCAACCTGATAGCTATAGATTCTTGTTATGATTCATAGATCATCTGTCCCTCTTCTTAATTATTACATGTAGATATAGAACTAAGAATTCTGATACTTGGAATAAATTGGTCAGAGGATACCTAAGTTATTGTCTATCTATGAATGACTCAACTAGAAATAATGGGAATTTAGGAGACTGAGAAACTAAGAAGAGGTCAGGCTTATTTTGTTTGTTTTGTTTTGTTTTTTTCTTTCTGGAAAGTACAGAACACAGAAAGAGAAGAATGTTTCAAGTAGTAAACTAATAGGAAATATTCATGAGTTACCTAGAAGTCCATAGATGATGGCAATAAGGAAATGGTTGAGACTGAATCATTTTAAAGGAGGAGATATGACTGTTTGGTCATGGTAGAAGAGGGAGTATTTGATAATGGAAGCAATAAGGAATAAATATGCCAATTCTTCCTCCTAGTCCAGGGTCAGAAAGTATAGAAAGAGCAGTTGTTACTGGATTGGTGACAAGAAGGATGGCATTTTCAGGAGAAAGTTAAGGTTCACTAAGCACTAGGAGAAGGAGAGATTGCAAGATCATAGATTTAGAGGTAGAAGGAATCTTACCTCATTTAATCAAGGAGGAGTCTGAAACCAGCAGTTTGACTCAAGGTCACACACATAGTGAATGAATATGAAAGTTAGAAGTGTAGGATGTAGGGGAATTTACTAAGGGAAGGGAATTGTTTTAGAGGACTTTGTAGAAAGGAACATGCAGAGAACAATGCAGTTTGTGGTGGGATAGACCTGAATTAACTAGAGGGGCACAGTCAAAAACCTCATTTGTGATTTGTCCAATACAATCTTACACACATCAACTCTTTCCTTTGTGCAATATGCTTTGCATATTCGGACCAGAAAGGGCATTAGGACACTGTTACAATGAGAAGGTAGTCTCCAAGAGAAGGACAGAGTGCTTTTAATATATTTCCATTGATCAACCTCTGGAAGATGAGGATTGGGTTCAAGGGGTCAAGTTACCCAGAACAGACTGAAAAAGAATCTAGATGATTTCCTGGAGGAAGGAGAAAATGAAAATCCTTTTGTTGGAAAAACTCTCAAGCGGGGTTGAAGGAAGGAGAGACAACTAGAGAAGGGACATATAAAAATAGTGTTAATGAAACATACCAAATATGGAAGGAGATAAGTGGGGGAGTGGTAAGAGCAGATAATATATGTGTATGGTGGTAATGGTGGTATTCAGTGAAAGAAAAATGAGACTCTCATATTACAGGAGCAACTGGAACCCACTGGATTGAAGTAAAGGGCAAAAATAATACAGGTGGGAGCATGTGGGAATATATCAGGAGAGGGGTAGAGATTTCATACCATCTAAATGTGCTAGGTCCCTTCTTTTGAGAATGACTTAAGTATCCAGAAGGAAAGGAAACTTGATATCTAGTTTCCCATTTTGTCCCAACTAAAATACTACCTTCTACATGAAGCCTTTCCCAAACTTCTTTAATTTTAGTGTCTTCTTGGTATTAGATTCTGTTTGACACACATACATTTTATGTATATACATATATGTGTACACACATGTATGTACATATATACATATATACATACACACACGCACACACATATATACACCTACCTTTACCTTCTAACTTAGAATCAACAATGTGTTTTTGTTCTGAGGTAAAAGAGTGGTGTGGTCAGGGCTAGATGTTGGGGGTTAAGTGACTTGTCCAGGACTACCTATCTCTATGCCTGGTTCTCAATACACTGAGCCATCTAGCTGTTCACTGCTTTGTATTTATTTGCTTATATGTTGTCTCCCCCACTAAACTCCTTGATGGAGGGGACTATCTTTTGCCTCTATTTGTATCCTCAGGATTTAATACAGTGCCTGGCAAATAAATAAACAAACAAACAAACAAATAAATAGATGAATGAATGTGTATATATACATATGTGTATATGTATATATATATATGTATATACATACATATATATATATAGACACACATATGCACACACACACACATATATTTCAGAGTACATAAATATATTGTGATTGGCAATACACTGTCATTTGAAAGACATTTAAATCCTTTGAAACTTTTCTTTGGGAAATGAACCTGAAAGGCACAGTCTTCTATGGAAATGGTCAGTTAGACCTGATCATAACAAATTTATAAGAGGAACCAAAACAGTATATAGGTAGTCACATGCTCTTTCATTCTATACTATTGGATAGAAATGTGCACGGTTCTACGAAGAAGTACCCTTTCCATGTGCTGGTGTTGGAACAAGTTGCTTTTTCCTTATTTTGGCGATTGAACTGTGAATTATTATTCAAAATTCAAGGCCTATTAGGAAAAAGTAGAAAAGGGTCGCTAGTGATTTCCCAGTGTAACAACTCAGTTAGCATGAATGTCAGTAAACTAACATTTGTAAGACAGGTATGTCCTGCCAGATTTTGGTAATTGGTTTGAAGAAAACAAAACAGGAGATGAAGCAATGTGAATGAGAGATATTTATTTAAAACAGTTGATTTATATCTCTGGTGGTCAGCTAACTAATGGTGCAGCTGGCCTCTATTATGTAACTGGGAGGTTTGGTTAAATGTCATTAATGAGTAAGAGATTTAGAACTAGATGGGTCCTTAGAGTCAATCTAGCCCAATATTCACAATTTATACAGGAGGAGGTCCAGATATGAAAGACTTTCTAAAGGTCTTAAATATCAGATCTGGAGTTTTAACCCAGGTCAACTTACTGCATACATTTTTCTACTACACTTCCTACTTCAAACATTATTGTTATAGGTTGGAGAAACATTATATATCCTAAAGCAGTCTTTGCTCTAGGATAGTGGCCATCCCAGATGAATTGGATTCTGCAGAATAACAGAATATAAAGAAGAGAAAGGACCACAGAAACCATGTAGTCTAGCCCATACCTGAGTAAGAATTAAATCTACATTTTCAAAAGAGGGTCATACTGTATTTGTTTAAAGAACCTCAATTAGAAGAATCACCTCACCTTTCAAGGTAATCAATTGTCCTTCGTAGTCCTTTAATTTTAGGATGTCTTTCTCCATATACATTTACTTGCCACTCTACATATTGCTGCTATTTTTGCATTCTGGGACTTCCAACAGAAAAAAAAATCACATTTCTCTTTCATGTGAGAAAAACCCAAATACATTGTGCCACTTAAATGCTCTCTTTTCTATGCTAAATATAGCATTCCTCCAATTGATTTTCATAACATATAACCTTGAGGACTTCATCATCCTGATTTCTTGCTACAAATGAGCTTATCAATATCCTAACTAAAATGGGCTACCTAATAATGAACAGAGTATTCCATCACTGTACAAGGTATATATATATAATATGACAATATTCAATCCTGCACTAGAAACTATTCCTCTCTTACTGTAGCCTATAGTCCATTAACATTCTTGACTGCCATTATTAGATCACAGATGAAGTCAATCGTTCATCAAGCTTTTGATTCCAGAAAAACAAAATATATTCTATCTAAATGAACTGCTTCAAAGCTTCTCTATCTCCTGACCAGCTGCCTTCTGTGTAATTAGAATCTGTTACCCCAAAAAATGGTAGAAAGATTTAGTCATGTGGTTCTATTTTGTAGAAAGGTAGACTTAGTCATGTGGTTCTATTTTGTTAGATAATAAAATTTATAAAATATAATACTTGAAGTATTGGACATTAATTTAACTCCTACATTTATAGCAACCACAGAAGTGGGGTTCAGAACCTTAATTCTCTCTGAGTAGATTAGTTAAAAAGTAAGTGACTTTTCCCTGGCTGTGGTCTTTTGAACTCCCATTCCCCTACCTATCTATCCCTCACCCATCCAGAACACTCTTCAGAGTTTTCCCAGAGTGGCTGCTGCCTGCTGCTGATGATCCTGCCTCCCTCCCTAACTGCCTGAATGGTACCAGTCAAGCCATTGTTGCTACTCCTGCTCCTCCTGCTGCTACTGATTGCCACCAACAAGCTGGGAGTCATTGTAGCCTCTCTCCTGAGTCTGGGAAAGTATAAATCCCTCTTTTCCTTACATTGACAATAGCTGAGTGCTCCTACTTGCCTTGAAAGCTCAGGTGTGTTTCCCTTGGCAATAATTAACCTCCTCAAGGGATTTTTACCTGAGGAGATGCTTCTACCCTCTTAACTCCATGTCCACATGGCAGGGGAAACAAGCTTCTCCCTGAAGTTTTTACCCCTGGGAAGAGAAGAAAGAAGGTTACTCTTCCAAACTATAGACAGGAAGTAGAATTGCAAGCATGGCCCACTCTATGAAAGAGCAGTGCTTTACCTATCTCAAACAGCTCCCAGTTTTAGATTATCTGTTCTTCCTACTGTTCCTGGGTGCACTGGTCCTTGTGATTAGCTTGAATAATCCTGAGACTCAGGGGAGAAATGCATCTCCCTACATCCCCTAGTCATTCTGGCCTGCCCAGTCTCTATGACATATTCAATATGGGATGCCTTCACACTATGCTCAGTGCAGAATTCTCCCTCACTATGGGAGATGCCAGAGGTGTGACAAAAGGAACCTAAATAGATAATGATCCTTGGTAAGGGAAGGAACTTTAAAGAGGCTGGAGGTGAAATTTTTGAGCCTTTTCAAATGCCATTGTTTTATCAAAATCTCTGTATCAAAATTTAAAAAAAAAGGACTCTTGAATTCAGTGCCTGTATCTTGTTACATTTATTGTATTTGCTGATTATTTGTTTTAAGATTTTATTTTGTTTGTTAAGTTCTGTTACACTATGTCACTTTAAGTTACTGTGTTTTGACTATTATCTATATGTGCTGTTACATTGTCTTTATTTGTACCTCCCCATATGACTTGACTGGAGAAAATAGCATTGTAAAAGTACATTTGAGTTGTTTGTAACAAGAGGTAAGGGTCCATTAAGTAGCTGAAGTGAATTGCTATAGCACAATTATAATCCCTACCTCTGCATTTATAAAAATGTAATGGATGAGGCATTTAAAGACATGCCTTTTATGCATGTTAAGATCTCATCCAGGAGGTGAGAAGGTTTTCCTAGGTGGCATTGCACCTGTGAATGGCTCTCAAAAAGCAAACATTACACAGGTAGCCTAATGGTTTCTGGATTTTTTTTTCCTATTTGTAATTCTTCAGTTTACTCTGCTCCTCCACCAAAACAATCTAGATTCTTGGTGACATTTTAGACCCAAAATGTTTTCTTGAATTAGCTACTATACTACTATTTTTTTTAAAAAGCTCTTTTCTTAGTGAAAATTAATATATCCTGAGTGGATCCATGTGTTTTTCAACACCCTCCTCAGGGGGGACTTTATAATTGTCATTAAATTTTAGTTTTATAAAACTTTTTTCTTGTTTGAGGGTAATTTTAGAATAAGAAAATTGCTACCTCCCAGAATCCAGGAAGTGAACTGCTTAGAGAAGATGCCATGGAGATACCTTCAGAAACCTACATTGCACCAAAAAATCCAGAATGAACTTTGGGATGTAGCTAAATTGAAATGTGAGGGGTTGAATGCATTTGTTTTGAATGTACACTTTTATGCTAAAGGGGCTTCCCCTTAATTGGCTTTTTTGTCAATGTGCCCAGCAATCATTGGTTTTGTTCTCTTTCCCTTTTATCCCCAAATTATTGCAATATTATCTTTATATGATCTATTGGGGAGACTAGTCTACCAAAGTATCCCTGGGGGGATTGTGTAATTAGAATCTGTTACCCTAAAAAACCCCTAAAATTCCCAGCACCTCACTCTCTTGCTGTCATTATGTGCTGATATAGACAAGATATAAATTCTGTGGAGTTCAGTCTCTCACTGTCACAAATTTGGTAGAGCAGGCTTTTTGAGAAGATAGAAAAACTTAGTCATGTGGTTCTATTTTGTTATATAATAAACTTTATAAAATATAATACTTGAAATATTGGAGAGTAATTTAAATCCTACATTTCCCACTCCGGCCCTAAGGTTCCACTCTTCTGATTTCTATCTCTCTCACTGTCCCTGTCTCTGTCCCATTTTAGAACTCTTCTACCTTTGCACAGCATGTGCAACTGATTTTTGGAGCCTAAATATTCATATCAAATGACATCTTCCTATTTTGCACCAAAATTTCTAGCCTATTATACTCTGCAGACTCCTAATCCTAACATCCAGTGTATTGTTAATATTCTATCATGTTCTTGTTTTTAGAATTTTGATATGAGTCTATAACAAGTATACATCTAGAAAAGAATAAGAAAAGTATTTTTTGAACATATTTTAAAAATGTGCTCAAAAAAGAAGTGTCTCAATATTTCTCCATTTCTGTCTTTGTCATTCAGTTTATCTTTGTTTTTCTGTCTGTCTTTGTTTCTATATATATGTATATTTCTTTATCTATCTCTCACCTTTATTCTACCATTCTTCTATTGTCTATTCTATACAACACTATCTTAATGTTATTTTCCAATTGCAATCAGTTGGCTACCAAAAGCAAATGGGTAGCTTTATCCCTGACTCATTTTTCAGGTCCAGACCAATATTTCTTTCTGGTTCTCCTTTTGGATTTTAGGACTAAATATGTTCCATATACAGCATGAAGTTTTCCTCATAAAATCATGTTTTTTACCTTCTTGATATCCCCCATTTATATTAGTGGTATCATCAAGAATTGTTTCCCAGGGCACCTGGGTAGCTCAGTGGATTGAGAGTCAGACCTAGAGACAGGAGGTCCTAGGTTCAAATCCGGCCTCAGACACTTCCCAGCTGTGTGACCCTGGGCAAGTCACTTGACCCCCATTGCCCACCCTTACCACTCTTCTACCTAGGAACCAATACACAGAAGTTAAGGGTTTAAAAATTAAAAAAAAAGAAAAGAATTGTTCCCTAAACATTTTACAGTGATATTTGACATTTTCCACTTTATTTCCCACATCCAACGTAAGTACTGTCTTTGCAGGAATTTTAGCCATTTTTCTCATGCCATTATAGTCTCTCAATTCATACCTTTAATGTCTCCTCTATTTCAATAACTGACCAACTTATCTTTCTGACTTTGGGAACTTCATAGTTATAGCTTAGTCAAATCACTCCCCTACCAGGAACCTGAAATTGCTTCCCATTTCCTTCCAAAAGAATAACACTGTCACTTGGTGATCATTTTCTTTTTGAATCTAGAAAAATGCGTCTTTTCAGGTCCAGTTACTTAATTGAATGTCAACAGAGGCTTGACCAGGCCAGACAGTATCAGAAAAGATTATGGACTAGGTGCATTTTGAACTGCATGTCATCTGATGTGCCTTCTTTATCTGAAAATCTAAAATTACTTATCTTCTAAATTACTTTTGAACAGAATTAGTCCTCTCATATGCTTTCTAATCTTTTTCTTACTTTGGCTCACTCTTCCTTAAATGTTCCTCATTTCAACTATTCTACTGTGTATACACACACACACACACACTCACACACACATATATTCACACTACATATAATGCTGTATACAACTATAGCTACTGAAATTCAATATTCACTTCTAAAGACAGCTTCTTCATCTAGTTAATGCTAATAGAAGTTACTTGCCCATTCCATGAGCTCTCCTATTACCTTTAGATATCTTCTCTACAGATAACTGAAACTGAAATTTAAAAAAAAATTATTTGAGTTACCATAGTATAGAACACAGGGCATTGGATTTGAAGCCAGGAAGAACTCAGTTCAAATCCCACTTGAGATATGAACAATCACTTAATATCAGAATTTCTCAGTTGTTTCATATCTTAAATGAAGATTTGGACTTAATGATCTAAAAGGTAACTTAAAATCCTAAATAGCATCCTAGAATATATTTCTGTATACGGTTTATCTCTTTTGTCAGATTGCATACTTTCAGAGATCTAGTGTTATAGATTTTCAAATTCAGGATTATATTTTCTCAAAAGGTGAGGTAGGATTATTCCCCCCCCCCCATTACATATTGACACAATTTTTAATACTTGTTTTCTAACATTTTATCTATATTCTCTTACTTCCCTCAAACCTCTCCCATCTCCTTTTTTTTTTATTTTAGGCAGTCTCAAAGATGTGAGATCTGTGTACCTCAGAATTGTTTTGATTTTTATTTGCATTTCTATTACTAGTGATTTGGAGCATTGTTTCATATGACTAAAGATGCTTTTCATTTCTTCATCTTAGAATTTCTGACCATTTTTCAATTGAAAAATGAGAACTTTATCAGAGATACTTGCTACACACACACACACACACAAACACACACACACACACACACACACACACACATATATGTGTGTATATATATATTTTTTTCCAGTTTTTCATTTCCCTTCTAATCTTGGTTGCATTGATTTTTGTTTCTACAAAATCTTTTTTAAACTTTAATGTAATCACAGTTCTCAATTTTTCATTTCATGATCTCTGTCTTTTTTTGACATAAATTCTTCTTTCATTAATAGATATAAAAACTAAACAATTCTATACTCCTTTAATTTGTTTATGGTATCATTCTTTATTTCTAAATTGTGTATCCATTTTAACTTTATCTTGGTATATTATGTGAGGTGTTTGTCTGTGCCTAGATTCTGTCCATATTGTTTTCTGATTTTCCCAGGAATTTTGATTTAATAGTTGTTCTTCTGTTTAGATGGTTAGATTTGTCAGAGTGGTTACTGTAGTCATTGACTACTCTGTGTTGAATGTCCAATCTGTTCCAGTGATCCACTACTCCATTTCTTAGACAGTAGCAGATTGTTTAATAGTTGTCATTTTATGTACAGCTAAGCCACTTTCCTTCATATTTTTTTAACTAATTCTCTTGATTTTCCTTGCTTTTTGTTCTTGCAGATAAATTTTAGTATTTTTTCTATTTCTATACTATATATTTTTTGATACTTTGGTGTGACACTGAGTATAAGGCAGAGTTATTAAAATGAGTGGAAATTAATTATATCTCTAACTACATTGGTCACCTATTTCTAGGGAATAAAATTAATTTCATTTTTTAATTTGGGTCCAAGATGAGACTTTTATATTTTATTTTGATCAAGTTAAATTGAAGTTTATTTAATCATTTTAAGCATCAATTAATGACATTGCATTTTAAAGAAACCTAAAAACATAGAATGTTTAGTATCATGTAGTAATGAAGAGATAGAATGATGCTTTGGGAAAATCACTTCCCAAGTGAAGCATTTTATGTAAAAAGTTCCTTTACTGGATTATGCTGATTGTGCTTTATTTTTTCTTTGGTAAGTCAATCAACTAGGATCTCACTGTCTCTGAGGGTACTGAAAACTATTTGGAACTACTGAGCTTTTTTAAAAAAAAACCTTGGATTTGCTCCCAAATGTGGGACAACTCTGGAGGTAGAAACTCAGTGTCAGTATGCTAAGCTTGAATAGCAGCACTTCCTGATGATCATCTGAATCAGTTAATATTTCTTATGTGATATTGCATCCGATTACAATCTTAGATCAATGTGTTTCCAAAACAACTATTCCTGGGGATCCAGAAGGAAGACTTCTTAAACTAAATACAAATTTGTTTACTTTTCACCCACATCTTCAATGGGAAAATGATCACTTTCCAAAGTTTGTCAATGAGAGGAAATGAAGAAAAATGTGTTTATACAGGAAAATTACAAGAAAAAGAGTTAATATTACTGATAATTCAGTATGTTTTATTTCCTCAAAAATGATAATGTTCTTTATTCGTAAAATAACTGTTATGTTAATATTAGGTTTTTATTATATTACTATGTATTTTATAACTATTATTCTAATGGTAATATAGAAAGAATTTCCAGCAAGAAAACTAAGGGAAAAGAGCCCTGTCCTGGATATCAGCAGTGAGTGATTAAGAAGAAAACAAAATCACTACCCTATCCAGTATACCATATTGTCTCTCAATATATATATATATATATATATATATGCTATGTATAAATATTTTTTAAATGCATACTAACTGCATTCATTAATCCAAGTGCCTTCAGCATAGTAGGTTCCTAATAAATCAAACAGCCCCTCTGCATTAAGACAGGAAGGACATGACACCATAATGAATCACTTTTTTTTTATTTCACAGGGATAGCCTTTTCCTTGTATAATATTCACTCTATCCCAACTCCAAAATGCTGCCTTGTAAAAATTCCAAGGCAATAGGGTGACATTTCTAGGAGAAAGAAGTGAAAATATTCATACTGTTCTTCAGAGCTCCATTTTAAAGTTATGCTGAAGGTTGAGAGAAAAATATTTTTTTCTCAATAAGTGACTCATTTTCTGTCTGTATATTCATATGCTTCATGAGTATCTTGATGGCATGATTTTCATCCATCTTGATTCTTTTTTTCTTTTTAAAGATTATGAAGTACTCTTTACTGTGTATTTTATAGATTGTATATTTCTCAACTTTAGGCATTTGAAATGACATTCTTAGCAGCTCTTTTAGTCTGAAATCCTGAAAAATGCTTCATGTATATTTATATGTGTGTATAAATTCAATTCATTGCTTTATTAATTGTTTTGGGGAAAAAAGAAAAACTGATACTGGCTATATCCCAACAAAGATAAAATTGAAATATGTTTGATATTAGGCAAATAGGATTTTAACTAATGAAAATACCTACTTTGTTGGATCACATCAAGGATAGAGTATGAATAAGAGCAAAGTAAGAATACATTTAAAAAACTGGTTCAGATTCACACCATTTTCCATTGTAGATATTGTTGTTGATCTTGATGATGATGCTATTATTGTTGTTACCAAGTAGGAACATCAGCTTGCAAACTTTAGATTCAAATGGATATTATAAAAATAATATAAGGGTTAACTTAAAGGGAGTAACCAACAACAACTCTTCTTGGTCTAATTCAAATGGTTCCTTTGAGGTGGTTACACTTGCTTGAATTCCCAATGATAATATGTAACTGGCATGCCAGTGAGATTACCATGTTGGCTATCTTTTAGATTCTCACTCTAATTTCTTGATTAGATTATCTGTGAAAGGAAAAAAAAAATTGAATCCCACCTTCCTCTGAATGCTTATCCCTGTTAGAATGTTATTGACAGGAAATGTTTACCAGTTTGGGGTTGTGAATAGTATATGCTGGCTCTCTTTGGCCACATATGCTGGAATTTAAGTAGATATAACTGTAGGCAATGTCATTACATTCCTGAGTTGAGGAAATAAGAAAACTGAAGATCATGTTTCACAAAATTGTTGAAGAAAATCAAAATCAAAATGTTGACTTTGCTGTAAATGGATGAGAGTTCTAAACAAAAGAGATTGTTTTTTTTTTTTGAAAGCTAAGATCAGTTTAGTTTATCATAGCATCCAGCACAACAAAAGAGATTTTAAATGTGACTGCTTAGCACTTTGTCCTCCCAGTTGAAAACAAGAAACAATAATTTGAAGTTACGTAGTCACATTTCTTCCAAACTGGGGTGTGAGAGAGTATATTTCTAAAGCTTGATGGTTCTTGAGTTCCCTTCAAAATCTGAAATTTGGTAAATTTCATCCAAATGTTGGTTGCATAAAGTAACAGTGATTGCAATGTAAATTGCATTTGGAAATAGATGTATTTACACAAATCTTAAGAATATTTGGACTATTGTGCTGAAAGGAATAATGAACTGGAGGAATTCCATGTGAACTGGAATGACCTCGGGGAACTGATGTAGAGTGAAAGAAACAGAATCAGGAGAACATTGTAGACAGAAACGGATACACTGTGGCACAATCAAACGTAATGGACTTTTCTACTAGCAGCAATGTAATAATCCAGGACAACTCTGAGGGACTTATGAGAAAGAACACTATCCACACCCAGAGAAAGAACTGTGGGAGTAGAAACACAGAAGAAAAATAACTGCTTGATAACATGGGTAGATGGGGATATAATTGGGGACTTAGACTCTAAGTGATCACCTTAATGCAAATATCAATAATATGGAAATAGGTCTTGTAAAACCCAGTGGAATTGCTCATTTGCTATGGGAGGGGGTGAGAGTAGGGGACTGAAAAAACATGAATCATGTAGTTATGGATAAATATTTTAAATCAACTAATTAATTAATTTTTGAAAAATCACACGCACAAAAAAAGAATATTTGGATCATTAATTAATTACTAAAGTTGAATCCCAGACATTGTTTCTTTTATCTGTCCTACCAGATTTCTTTGGGATATACTACCAGCAATAGAATTTCTGAGTATAAGTGAATACACAGTTTTATAGTCCTTTCATCATAGTTTCAAATTATTCTCCAGAATAGTTAGCCAATGATTAGTATGAGATTGTGACTCAGGCTTGTTTAAACCTGCATTTCTCTAATCAGTAGGGGTTTAGATTTTTTTTTCATGAAACTATAGATGACATTGATTTCTTCCTATGAAAAACTGCCTATTTGTATCATTTAGCAATTTATCAAATGAGAAGTAACTTATTTATTTTATAAAATTGGCTCAGATCCTATATATTGGAGAAACTGGATCTTTATCAGTGAAACTTGTAATTTTTTTTCTTCCATTTTTTCTGGGTTTTTAAAATTTTATCTTTGGCTGCATTGCTGGCTTTACAAAATCATTTTTATTTTCATGTAATCAATATTATCTATTTTATTTATCATAACCCTTATGTTTTTTGTTGTTTTTTTTTTTTTTGGTTTGGCCATATATTCTTCCCAAGTAAATTTTCCTCTAATTTACATTATGATAGCACACTTTATGTCTAAATTATTTATTCATTTTGACCTTATATTTATATATAGTGTAAGATGTTGGTTTATGCCTAGTTCCCACCAAACTACTTTCCAGTTTCTCCAGCATTTGTTGTACAATGCTGTACAATGTTGAGGTCTTACCCCCAAAGCTTGGATCTTTGGATTTATTAAAAAAAAAACTTGCATTACTATGTTCATTTCCTACTGTGTGTTTTGTATGTGATCTATTTCACTTGTCCAACATTCTATTTCTTAGCCAGTACTCACTACATCATGGTTCACTTATCACAGCTTTTCTGAATCATAGGTTTTTAAATAAATAAATAAATAAACAAATAAACAAATAAATAAATAAAAATATATATATATATATATGTGTGTGTGTGTGTGTGTGTGTGTGTGTGTAATTTTGTGTTGCAGAGTTTTCGCTATATCATGGGATTCTGTGGATGAATACTGTATTTTATACAATGAAAATGTAGTATGTCACTACTGCTTGCACAAAGACAACCAACCACAACATTTTATTATCTATCCTGGGCACTGATTTGTTCAATTACTGTAGCATTGGTCTGTTTTCTCTCCTGTTACTTCATGGATTTTCATCTATCAATGGGATCTCTGGAATGTAACTCCTGCAATGGGTGAGGGATCACTGTACTAGATGGTTTTGATGATCAAAACTTTGTAATTTGGTTTAAAATCTGGAGCTTCTAGGTCTTCTTTATTCACATAAAAAAATGATTCTCTTGTTTTTCCAGATAAATTTTGTTACTATTTTTCTAGTTTTGGTAGTTTGAGTGGTATGGCATTGAATAAGGAAATAAACTTAGATAGAATACTGTGGGTTTTCTAAATAAAATTAGCTCAGAATACCTTTGAGCAATTAATATTCCTCCAATAATTTAGGTCTTTATTTGTGCAAAAGTTTTATAATTCTGTTCATTTAATTCCTGGGTTTCTCTTCACGAATAGACTCCAAAGTATTTTACATTTTCTGAAGTTATATTAAATTAAATTTCTCTATCTCCTTCTGCTGGGTTTTGTTAGTAATAAAGAGAAATGCTAATTGTATGTGTTGGTATATTTCATATACTATAACTTTGCTTAAGTTATTGTTTCTACTTTTTTTAATTGATTCTCTAGGGTTATCTAAGTATACACTCCTGTCAGCCACAAAGAATGATAATTTTGTTTCTCCTTTTTCTCTTCTTATTCCTTGAACTTCATTTTCTTGTCTTATTTCTATTCTTGTTCCTTTTCAAAAAGGATCAGTGACATCATAGGATGATATCTCCCATCATGTATGAATTGGGTTTAAATCAGGCAGAGCTGCACAAAATCATCAGCCTCATTCCCTCTTAAGAAGGCAGGTAATTCCGATTGCTAATGGCCCAGGATGCCATGGATTATTTTAGCATCATCCAGGTTGGATTTGCTCTAACTATTCCACAAACTTCAATTGCTGTCATGGTCATTGGAAAGAAATGTTCTCATTTGCTCATTTTGCTCATAGGAAGTCTTCACATGCTTGGGATAGGCATGCCTCTAATTCACAAATGAGTTTGAGGCTTTTAGGTTACCCTCAATCTGATTTCACCCTCCTGCCAAAGCAAGCTAGCAATTCCAGTAAAATATTGAATAATATTGGGATAATTGATATCCTTGCTTCATACCTGATTTTATTAGGAAGACTTCCTGATTTTCATTGTAGATAATGTTAATGTAGACAAAATTCTTTGTTTTGCATAGATATTATTTATGACTTTAAAAATGGCTGCATTGATACTTGGGCTTTTTTAGAGCTTTTAGTAGGAATTGGTATTATGTTTTGTCAAAGGGTTTTTCTCCATCTCTTGATATAATCATTTGATTTTTGTTGTTAATGTAATTTTTTTCAAATCCTTGACTTCTGTTTTAGAATAAGTACTAAGTATTGGTCCCCAAAAAAGAAAGCAGATAAGGACTAGGTTAAGGACTAGGAAGGTGGGGTTAAAAGACTTTCCCAGTATCACACAGCTAAAAAGGTTAAGGTCATATTTGAACCCAAGACCTACTTTCTCCAGACCTGGTTCTCTATCCACTACACCATATACCTACACTTCTTGTTCTTGATATGGTCAATTATACTGATAATTTTTTTAAATTTCTAACCATTTCTATATTCTTAGTATACATTTTCCTCTGGTCAAAGTGCAAAATGTTTTTGATAAACCACTGTAATCTTCTTTTTCATAGTTAATTTTTTAACTTGCATAAATATTCACTAGAGAAATTGTTCTATTTTTTCTTATTGTTTTGTTCTCTTTTGTTTAGATATCAAAACCATATTTGTGTTATAAAGAGGATCTTAGGAGTCCTTTGTTACCTTTTTTATAACCAAATAATTTATTGCATAGAATTAATCATTTTTTAAATCCTTGTTAGAAATTAGTTGTAAATCTTTCAATAGACTTTTTTCCTTAGGGAACTTATTTATGACTTGTTCATTTTTGCTTCTTGAGATAATTTTATTTAAACATACTATTTTTAGTAAATGTCCAACTATTTCACTAATATTGTCAGTTTCACAGGCATATAATTGGGCAAAATAATTCTTAATTGCTTTAATTTCATCTTTATTGATGGTGTATTCACTCTTCATTTTAATAATGGAAATTTGTGTTTTTTCCTTTCTTTTTAAAAATCAAATTAACCAATGTATTATCTATTTTATTGTTGTTTTTTTTTTCATAAAACCAGCTGCTATTTTTATTAGGTGTTATATTGATCTTAAAAGAGATGTTTGGGAAGCTGAAGAGATGGCCTGAAACTAGAAACCTGCAGGACTCACTCTTCCCACACACACAGGCTAGAGTGAGTAGGGAGGGATAGGTACTCCTTACTCTCACCCCTCCCACCAAGAAGTTGGAAATCAGTTGGAAATGGAGGCAGGATTGATGTCTTCTGTCAAGGATCAGCAAAGCAAATCTCTAATGATGTTCACTTTCTCAACATATTCCCCACAGGTTTGACTGAGGGACAATAGGAGAATCTTGATTTCTTGTTGTTATCAGGGACAGACAAATCTAACTTGTATGGGCTGGACAACTGAAGGAAACTTAGCTGAAGTTGGATGTAAGTATCCCCAGAATAATAAACAGGCACTGCTCCCAAAAGATGAAGTTTTTACTAATAAAAGAGGAAGGGAAGGCAAGGAAGGGGTTTCAAGGATTTGGATAAGATCTGGGAAATCTTGAACTGTTAGGTAGAAACTACCCCTCCCCCCCAGGAGGGAGCTGCAGACTTTTAGCTAGCTTGCCCTCAAGCCTGTAATTATCACTTCTAATATCTAAAATAACTAAATAACCATCCTGCTAGAAAGGTCTAGTTCAGCCAAACAAGCACACCACTGAGCAGAGCCAAGATGGTTCTTGCCCCAGATAGCCTCCAAACCAATCCTAAAACTGGGAACAGCAAGCAGAGTGACCTGCTCAATTCAACCCCGAGGAATCAACTGTTTAACTGCTTTCAAACTGTCCCCTCACCCAGATTTCTCCAGAGGGGGTCCCCTGGAATTCTGGGTGAGGCTTGATCCTATATCTTGAAAGAATTCCACCCTGCCATTTTCAATGTTGCATAAGTCAATTATATATTCACTCATATATTTTTATTTTTAGTCATAATCTCTCCTTTAATTTTTTATTTTATTATTATTTATTAAAATTTAAACCCTTACCTTCTATCTTGTAGTCAATACTGTGTATGGGCTCCAAGGCAGAAGAGTGGTAAGAGCTAGGCAATGGGGGTTAAGTGACTTGCCCAGGGTCACACAACTAGGAAGGTCTGAGGTCACATTTGAACCCATCACATCTCTAGGCCTGACTCTCAATCCACTGAGCCACCCAGCTACCCCTAAGGTATCTTGAATTTAGATTCACCCCATTGGTCAAACATAATTAATCCATCTCCCTATTTATAATTCATATAAATTAATAATGAATTCACATTCATTATTCTGTGACTTGAATTGGTCATTGGTTAAATATGGCATTGGGCAGCTAGGTGATACAGTGGATAGACTACTGGACCTGGAGTTAGAAAGACTTGACTTCAATCAATCTATCAATGAACTTATTAGTGCCTTCTGTGTGCCAGCCACTATGCCAAATCTTGGGGATATAAAAAGAGGGAAAAGATAATCCCTATCCTCAAAGAACTTCTAAATCCAATGTCAAATATTTACTAGCTATATGATGCAGGACAAGTCACTTAAAAGCCCTCTCACCTTCAGTTTCTTCATCTGTAAAATGGGGATACTAATAGTAGCTACCTCTCAGGATTGTTGAAAGGATAAAATGAGAAAATATTTGTAAAGTGCTTGGCAAAACTTAAAGTGCTACATCAATGTTATTTCTTTTATTAATATTATTATATCCAACTAATTTATAATTGGTTGAATATGAAATTGGGCAGCTAGGTGGCACAGTGGATATAGCACCAAGCCTGGAGTCAGGAAACCCTGAGTTCAAATATCAGGCACTTCCTGGCTCTGTGATGCTGGGCAAGATACTTGACCCTGATTGCCTCAGTTTACTCTCCTCTAAAATGACCTGGAGAAGGAAATGGCAAACCACTTCAGTATCTTGGCCCAGGTGGGGTTACAATGAGTCAGAAAAGATTTGAAATACCTGAACAACAACAAATATGAGATGTCTGGAAGTTGACCTTTAATTTACATATATGAAAGAGAAACAAAACTTCTTCAATCTTCTAAACAGAGTAGACTGACTATAAATGTACTCATTCATGTGGAACACTGAAGTGGCCATTTAAAATGATTCAATGAAGTATTCATTTCCAATGATGGATTGTACTAGATGGATATTGTAATCCCTTCCATCTCCAAAATTCTGAGTTCTATGATTTTGTTATTCCCCAAATTCTAGAACTGGAATGATATGATAGACAAAAACTCCTTTCTAGTCTAGGATCTATTTTACATTATCCTTAAGATGATAAGATGATAAAATATCCTTAAGATGCTAAAATATTTCCAGACATGAGGAGCTTACTACCTAGATTTACCCTGGCACTGAGATACCATCCTCTGATTTTATAAATCAATAGTTGAAAAGACCCAAGTTATGACTCCCTCCTCTACCTTTCTTTCCCCCATGATTATTTGCTTTCAAATATGGGAATAAGAAAGCCTTGGTAACAAATGAGGATCCTTTGAAGATTAATAGAATGACTTTCTAAGATAGAATTCTAGGCCAAGCATGTAAAGATTTCCCCCTACAGAATGGGAGAATGAGAACAATTTGTTCCAACAGCAATGAGGGCAACAGAAGCAGGTGCTCTAGAACCCCTAGAGTAGCTGTTTTTAACAAACAGAAAGAAAGATCTACTATTTTGAAAAAACATAGGAAAACACTTTTATACAACACCATAGGTCTAATATTTTAGTATACCTCTCTAAAACTAAATATGATTAATCCAGAAAGAACTTTTTTTACTTTGCTAAATGCTTTTATTTTAAATGTTTTAAAATTTCATTTATTTATTTTAAAATATTTTTCCATGTTTGCATGATTAATTTTCTTCCCTTCCCTTTACCCTCCCCGATCTCAGAGCCAACAATCAATTCCACATGGTTGTACAAATGCCACTTCATACCTATTTCCATATTATTCAGTTTTGCTATAGAGTGATTTTGTTAAGGCCTAAACCCCAAATCATATACCCATATGTACATGTGATATGTGATATCACATGTTTTACTTTTGCATTTCTACTCCCATAGTTCTTTCTCTCAATGTGGATAGCATTCTTTTACATAAGTCCTTTAGAAGTATTCTGACTTGTTGCTTTGCTACCAGTAGCAAAGTCAATTATATTGGATTGTTCCACAATGTTTTACTTTCTGTCTATAATATTCTTCTGGTTCTGCTCATTTCATTCTGCATCAGTTCTTTGAGGTTCTCCCAGTTCATATGGAAAACCTCCAAATCATCAATCCTTATATCACAATAGTATTCCATCACCATCATATGCCACAATTTGTTCTGCCATTCCTCATTTGAGAGACATCCCCTCGAATTCCAATTTTTGCCACTACAAAGAGTGTGGCTATGAATATTTTTGTATATGTATTTTTCTTTATTATCTTTTTGGGGTGCAAACCCAGCAATGATGTTGTTGGATTATAGGGCCAGTAGTCTTTTAAAGCCCTTTGGATATAATTCCAAATTGCCTTCCAGAATGGCTGGGTTAATTCACAACTCCAGCAGCAATGCATTAATGTCCCAGTTTTGCTACATCCTCTCCAACATTTATTATTTTCCTTTATTGTCATGTTGACCAATCTGCTAAATGTGAGATGGCACCTCAGCATTGTTTTGCTTTGCATTTCTCTAATTATGAGAGATTTAGAACTTTTTCATGTACTTAGTGATAGTTTTGATTTCTTTATCTGAAAACTGCCTATTCATGTCCTTTGACCACTTGTCAATTGGGGAATGACTTGGTTTTTTGTACAATTGATTTAGCTCCTTATCAATTTGAGAAATAAGACCTTTCTCAGATGTTCATGTTATAATTTTTTCTCCCAATTTATTGGTTCTCTTATAATTTTGGTGGCATTGGTTTTGGTTGTACAGAAACTTTTAAATTTAATATAATCAAAATTATTCATTTTACATTTTGTAGTGTTCTCTATCTCCTTCTTTGTCTTAAATCACCTCCTTTCCCATAGATCTTACAGATATGCTATTCTATATTCACCTAATTTGTTTATGGTTTCTCTCTTTATATTTAAGTCATTTACCCATTCTAAGTTAATTTTGGTATAGGGTGTAAGATGTTGATTTAAGTATAATTTCTCCCATATTGTTTTCCAATTTTTATAGCAGTTTTAGTCAAATAGTGGGTTCTTGCCCCCAAAGCTGGGATCTTTGTGTTTATCAAACACTATCTTTCCAAGTCTATTCCATTGATCCACTCTTCTTTCTCTAAGCCAGTACCATATAGTTTTGATGATCACTGCTTTATAGTATAGTTTGAAATCTGTTAAAGCTAGGCTTCCATCCTTCACAGTTTTTTTTCCCATTATTTCCCTTGATATTATTGATCTCTTGTTCTTCCAGATGAACTGTGTAATATTTTTTTTCTAATTTTATAAAGAAATGTTTTGATAGGATTGTCATTTTTATTATTTTAGCTCATCCTTCTCATGAGCAATTGATGTTTTTCCAATTGTTTAAATCTAGTTTTATTTGTGTGATGAGTGTTTTGTAGTTATGTTCATATAATTCCTAAATTTGTCTTGGCAAGTAGATTCCCAGGTATTTTAGCTTGTCTAAAAATAATTTTCTCTTTCTTTTCTCTTTCTAATTCTTACTGCTGGGTTTTGTTGGAAACATATGAGAATAGTAATGACTTATATGGGTTCGTTTTGCATCCTGCCACTTTACTAAAGTTATTGATTGTTTCTACTATTCTTTTAGTTGATTTTCTTGGGTTCTTTAAGTATATTATCATGTCATCTGCAAAGAGTGATATTTTTTCTTCTTCTTTTTTTTTTTAATTTTTAACCCTTAATTTCTGTGTATTGAATTATAGGTGGAAGATTGGAAAGGGTAGGCAATGGGGGTCAAGTGACTTGCCCAGGGTCACACAGCTGGGAAGTGTCTGAGGCTGGATTTGAACTTAGGACCTCCTGTCTCTAGGCCTGGCTCTCAATCCACTGAGCTACCCAGCTGCCCCCAAAGAGTGATATTTTACTTTCCTCATTGCCTACTTTAATCCCTTAAATTACTTTTTCTCCTCTAATTGCTAATGCTAACATTTCTGGTACAATATTAAATAATAGTGGTGATAATTGACATTCCTGCTTCATTCCTGATCTTATTGGGAAGATATCTAACTGATCCCCATTGCAGATGATAGGTGCTGATTGTTTTAAATAAATACTGTTTATTATTTTTAGGGAAGACTCTTCTATTCCTGACCTTTCTTCTGTTTTTAATAGGAATGAGTGTTATATTTTGTCAAAGGCTTTTTCTGCATTTATTGAGATAATTATGTGATTTCTATTAGTTTGGTTGTTGATATAGTCAATTATGCAAATGTTTTTCCTAATATTAAACCATCCTTGCATTCCTGGTAAAAATTCTACCTCATCAAAGTGAATATTCATTGTGATCATTTGTTGTAGTTTTTTAGCTAGTATTTTATTTAAGATCTTTGCATCTATGCTCACTAAGAATATTGGTCTATAGTTTTCCTTCTCTGTTTTTGGTCTTCGTGGCTTGGGAATCAGTACCATATTTGTATCATAAAAAGTATTTAATATTCCTTTTTTGCCTATTTTGCTAAATAGTTTGTAGAGTACTGGGATTATATTATCTTTAAATATTTAGTAGAATTCACTGGTGAATCCATCTGGCCCTGGTGATTTTTTCTTAGGAAGTTCTTTGATGCCTTGTTCAATTTATTTTTCTGATATGGGATTATTTAAGTATTCTATTTCCTCTTCTATTAATCTATGAAATTTCTATTTTTGCAAATATTCATCCATTTCACCTAAATTGCCATAGTTATTGCATGTAATTAGACAAAATAGTTTTTAATAATTACCTTAATTTCCTCTTCATTAGAGGTGGATCAATCTTTTCATTCATGATACTTTTAATTTGACTTTAATTTTTTTCTTAATTTGATTAACCAATACTTTCTCAATTTTTATCTTTTATCAAAAATATCAGCTCCTAGTCTTATTTATTAGTTAAATAGTTCTTTTAATTTTAATAATTTCTTGTTTGATTTTTAGTATTTCTAATTAGGTCTTCACTTGGGGGTTTTTAATTTGTTATTTTTCTAGTTTTTTTTTAGTTGCATGCCCAGTTCGTTAATCTCTTCCTTCTCTTTTTTCTTAATATGGACACTAAGGGATGTAAATTTTCCCCTGAGTACTGCTTTTGCAATATCCCCCAAATTTTGATATGTTGTTCCCTCATTGTCATTCTCTTCAATGAAATCATTAATTGTTTCTATGATTTGTTCTTTAACCAACCAGTTTTAGAGAATCAGATCATTTAATTTCCAATTAATTTTTGATTTGCCTTTCCATCTACTCTTACTAATTATACTTTTTGTTTTTTGCATTATGATCTGAAAAAGTTGCATTTATTATTTCTGCTTTTCTGCATTTTTTGCAATGTTTTTGCCCTATGATATGTTCAATCTTTGTAAATGTACAATGTGCTGCTAAAAAAGAAGATGTATTCCTTTTTATCCCTATTTAATTTTCTCCATGTATCTATTAACTCTAATTTTTCTAACATTTAATTCATATCTCTTACCTTTTTATTTATTTTTTGGTATATATATATATATATATATATATATATATATATATAAACTAGATCTGATAGAGGAAGGTTGATGTCTCCCACGAGTATAGTTTTACTATTTATTTCCTCCTTAAGCTCCAGTAGTTTTTCCTTTAAAAATATGGATGCTATATCACTTGGTGTATATATACATATTGAGTACTGATATTTCTTCATTTCTTATACTGCCTTTTATCAGGATGTAATTACTTTCCCTATCTCTTTTAATCAATCTGTTTTTACTTTGGCTTAGTCAGATGTCATGATTGCAACTCCTGCCTTCTTTTTCTCAGTTGATGCCCAATAAATTTTGCTCCTGTCTCTTACCTTTACCCTGTGTGCATCTACCTGCTTTATGTGTTTCTGTAGACAACATACTGTAGGATTTTGGTTTTTAATTCACTCTGCTTTCTGTTTACATTTTATGGGTGAGTTTATCCCATTCATATTCAGAGATATGATTAATACCTGTGTATTCCCTGTCATTATGATGTCCTTTTTTAGTCCTGCCCTTTCTTCTTTCACTATTTCCTTCTACACCAGTGTTTTGCTTTTAATCAGTCCCCCTTTTTGCCACCCTTATTTTACCTTCTTTCCCATACTGTCCTTTCTTATTCCCCTCTTATTTTTATTTAAGGTCTATTAATTGCCCCCCCCCCAACTTTTGCTTCCTTTGTAATGCCCCTTAATTATTCTCTTTCCACTTCTTTGTAGGGTAAGATAGAATTCTATACCCTAATAGATCTGGCTGTTCTTCCCTCTCAGAACTGATTCAACTGAGAGCAAGATTTAAGTATTACCTATTACCACTCTCTTCTTCCCCTTCTTATAATAGTATTCTCCTACCACTCCAATGCACCTCTTTATGTGGTATAATTTATCCTATTTTTCTTCTTCTCTTAGTACCATTTTCTTCCCCCCACAATTCTTTTTTACATATCATCTTAAACAACTTAGTACCCACGATCTCTGTCTATGAATAATTCTTCTATCTACTATGACAATGACAACAACTTTTAAGTGTTATAGAAATTATTTTTCCATATAGGAATATAATCAATTAAACCTTACTGAAGCCCTTAAATCCCCCTTCCTGTTTACCTTTTTATGCTTCTCTTAAATTTTGTATTTGGACATCAAACTTTCCATTTAGTTCTTGTCTCTTCTTTAGGAATGCCTGGAACTATTCTATTTTGTTAAATGCTCATAGTTTCTCTTGAAAGTATGTAGTTAGTTTTGATGGGTTGTTATTCTTCATTGTAGACACAATTCTCATGCCTTCCTGAATATCATATGCCAAGCCTTGCGGTCCTTTAGTGTGGAGGCTGCCATATCCTGTGTAATCCTTACTGGGGCTTCTTGATATTTCAATTATCTCTTTCTGGCTGCTTGCAATATTTTCTCCTTGACCTAGAAGCTCTTGGATTTGGAAATTATATTCCTGGGGGTTGTGTTTTTTGAGGATTTAATGTAGGGAATGGTCTATGGATTCTTTCAATGTCTATTTTGCCCTCTCGTTCAAGAATATCAGGGCAGTTTTCTTTGATATTTTCTTATAATATGATATCAAGACTTTTATTCCCCCCAACCCCCCAGGTTTTCAGGTAGACAAATAATTCTCAGATTGTCTCTTCTGGACCTCTTTTCCATGTCAGTTGTCTTTTCAACAAGATATTTAAGTTACTTCATATTTCCTTCTATTTTGTCATTCTTTTGATTTTGTTTCATAAGTTCTCGCTGTCTTGTGGGATCATTAGCTTCTACTTGCCCAGTTCTACTCTTTAATGAGTAATTTTTAGCTATAATATTTTGATTTTTCTTTTTGGTTTGGTCTATCTGGTTTTTCTTGGCTTCCAAAAGGTCAATTCTGGTCTCCAATTTGCTTATTTCTTTATTTGGTTTCTGTGTCTCTTTTTCTATGTGGGAAATCTTGTTTTCTAAGCTGTTATTTTATTTGTGAATTACTTTCATTTCTTTTCACCAACTTTTCTTCTCATTATTCTTCTGTCTTTCTTACTTGGTTCTTGCACTCCTTTTTTTCAGTTCCTTTAGAGCTTGTGACCAATTTCCATTTTTTGGAAAGTTTGGATATGTTTGCTTGTTTGTTACTCTCTTCTGTTGCTTCTGTATTTTGATCTTTTTCTTCATATAAATTATACAGGGTCAAAAGTTGTTGTTTTTTGTTTTTGCTGCTTATTCCTTTTGCTACTAGTGGATTGAGGTTCCTGCATGTTGGTGGACATTGCTTTCTTAGCCTCTGTCTTATAGGCCTTTAAAGGCCTTGGTAGTATCTTCCCTTCCCAGTCAGAATCCTGAGTGAGGAAGATAGGGAGGTTTTTTGTGCAGTATGCTTTAAAAGATTTTGCCCTGAGGCTATTTTTTCAGTCCCTGTTGCCTCTTCTGTGACCAGCCTTGTTTCTGCCCAATCTCAATCTCTATGCTCTGCTGCCCAGGCTCTTCACCTTCAGGGCCCAAGTCTTCCTGCAAAGGCCTTGCACTGCCCTTAGGGGTAAGCCTGTGGTGCCCTCAGTCAGCTTCTGAGAATTTAGAGATCACCGAAGCCCTTACTCTGACATTGGTGTGGTAGGTGGTATGGGGGAGGGGTGATCAGCTTGTGCTTTCTTAAGTGTAATTTTGTTCCATTATAGGGTGGAAATCCTCAAACACTGTTTAAATTTAAAGCTGAGTTCAGTGGGAGAGCTCCTTTACTTGTCTGATTATGATGTCTATACTTTTAGGATGCTTTTTAATGCTTGATTGGAAAGATATTCAGAAAGCTCCTGCTACTCTGCTGTCTTCTTAGCTCTTTCCCTGGAATGAACTTTTTTAAATGCAGGTATTATAAGTCCTTTAAAATCATCATTTTATTTTCTAGATGTTCAGAAACCATTTAAAAATGATATAAAATAATATATTTTTAATGTTTGGAGAAAAATATCTTAGTTGATTAATTGCCAACCAAATTTCTCTCTCTCTCTGCCCCTCTCTCTTTCTCTCTTAAACTGACCATTTCTTTCCTTTATCCAATCTTGAATTTCCACTCCCATTATCCATAAGCTTTCAAGAAACACTGATAATACCATTCACTAAGTAAGACCAAAATGGATACATTAACTAGACATAAAGAGAATTATCATGAGTAAATTAGAACAGAGAACATATTATCTATTAGATTAATGGATAGAAGAAGAATTTATGATTCAAAAAGTGATGAATAGCATTGTGAAATGTAAAATATATAGCTTGGAGGACATGAAATAGAAAAGTTTTTATACAAATGAAACAAACATTGCCAAATTTAAGGAAAGCAGAAAAATACGGATTTTTTTTTAATAAACAGAATCTCAGAAATAAGGCTGACATATAAAATATAGTGAACTTTGTCAAATTTATAAGAATAAGATCCATTGCCAAACTGATAAATGGGTAAAAGATACAAACAGACAATTGTCAAATGAAGAAATCAAAACCTTTGAAAGAGATGTGGAAAATGGAGATACTAATACACTGTTGTTTTTATTTTTTTGTTTGTTTTAAAAACCCATACTTTCTGTCTTGGAACCAATACTATGTATTGGCTCCAAGGCAGAAGAGTGGTAAGGGCTAGGTAATGATGGTTAAGTGACTTGCCTAGGGTCACACTGGTGAAGATCCAAAATGATCTAACTATTTTGTAGAGCAATTTGGATTTATACCCAATGAGTTATAAAGCTATGCATGCCCTTACACCCAGCAATACCATTTCTGAGTCTCTTTCCTAAGAAGATCAAGGAAAAAGCAAAAGAACCTATCTGCTCCAAAATATTTATAGCAGTTGTCTTTGTACTGGAAAAGATTTGGAAGTTGAGGAGATGCCCATCATTTTGGGGATAGGTAAACAAGTTGTGATATATGTGTCTCACATATAGACCCAGGGCTATATTTCTGACACCTCTACTCTAAACTTAAAATCTCAGGATTTTACAGGACAGAAGTTTCCTCCTCCTTCAGGTGGATTATGATTTTATTTTCTCCACTTCCACAAATGATTTAGTGGACAAATTTCAATTTTAAGTTTCCTACTGAGACATTTTCACAGTCCTTGAATATGATTCTAAAGAGACATCAGTAACTTCTCACATGTCTCATTTTTTTCCAATGGTCACCTTATGTACAAATATCTTTGTTAATAATGAATATAGACAGAGACCATTTGACCCTAAGAATTCAAGGTTAATTACTGATATATATATATATATATATATATATATATACATACACATATATATATATATATACATATACATATTTTTAGTTTTAAACCCATAACTTCTATGTATTGACTTATAGGCGGAAGAGTGGTAAGGGTAGGCAATGGGGGTCAAGTGACCTGCCCAGGGTCACACAGCATGGAAGTATTTGAGGCTGGACCTGAACCTAGGACCTCTGGTCTCTAGGCCTGGCTCTCAATCCACTGAGCTACCCAGCTGCCCCCTGATATTTTTTTTAAAAAATAGAGATTTTATTTTATTTCACAAAAGAAGAATTCAAATAAATAAATATCTTTATGCACTACCCTTTTTGAATGCAAATATTTTTGCCAACCTATTCAAATAATTAAGGTTGTATTTATATGAAGTACATGTAAGTAATATGCTGGCATGATACTTAGCAGCAAATATATTTAACTATTTTTTAGTAACTGTAATAAAATGTGCATCTACTAAAGAGCAACTCATAGTCATATATTTCTTTTGATTACTGTGCTTTAAGAGGGGAAAAGTGATATTCTTCAGAAAAGAAGAAAAATTCCTGATAATCATTATTTTTGCCCTTTGTGGTGTAGGCATGTTTCCAAAGGCTGGGGATGCTCCCTTGCATTTACCAGCAAGATGGGAAGGGAGAAAAAGCAAAACTCTTTGAGCTAAATTGTAGATTAAACTGCAAACATGTATACACACATAGAAATAAATATATACTTATGCAATGCTATCTATTGATTTTGCAAAGTTGGATTAATATGGACGTATTTCTATTTGCTGAGAAAGGTGATCTCTCATTCTTATTCAGAGAATGATTTTTGTCTCCTCTTCAAATAATTGACTCAAATATTATTGTGGGGTGTCTTAATAGATGAGACAACATACAAATGATTCAAAAATGCATAGATTTAAAGGATTTTAATTTACTTAAAAGGTAAATATAGCACTATATATATTTAATGAACTAGGATTTAGAAAAAAAGACATTTAAAGGATATTATCATTTGGAAGAATATATCAAGTTAAAAGATAAGAATAGGTGTTGCAGGGGAATAAATTTAGCATGATCTAAGACTAAATCCTTTGAATTTCCTAGGCATGCTCTCTGCAGCTTATTTTCAGTACCAATACTCTGTAATCCTCAGACTCAGTCAGGTTAGCCAAGGAATAAGGGATTAAGTGAGGGGTGCAGTTTAAGAAGCCATAAAGTTTAACTTTCTTTTTTTTTTTTTTTGTAAAACTGTCATATTCCCTGTATCTTTGACAGATTTTCAGACAACTATATATCATGATGTAGAAAATGATGGCCTTTTAAAACTTTCCCAAGTAAGATTGCTGTGAGTGTATGTGTATAGGTGTATGTTGGGAGTTTGGGGGGTGGTTGTGTTCTCCTACAAACAAATATAAATTTAAAAGAACAATATTAGAGTTTTAGAAAATATTAATCCTTCTTCCCTCTCCCCCTGCTCCCGCCCCAACCTCACTTAGTAGTTAACCTCAGTTTCAGGAGGGCTGTTTTGATATGATGCCTATTTAAACCATAGTACAAATCCCCATTGGAAGGATCACTTCATTTCTACATCTACCAGTAATGCATACATTTCAAAACAAAAAACACTTAAGACATTCAGTGAAATAAATCAAGAATTCTCTACCACCATAAGCAAAGAGATGCAATTCTCTAATACACCTATGAGATATTATAATTGACTTCTCAGGCAATGTCTTGCTCATTTGGATAGTTGGAGGGCATTTACTTTCTGAGTCAAGAGAATTTTAGCATAGGGTATGATCTATTTTACTCACTTCAGGGCTGTAATCATTATCATGGTCCTCATAATACACTGGGAGTCAGGATGCTCTAAACATGAGGGGCTTTCAGACACAGAAAACTGAAGTGAAAAGGGTAATGTCTCTGGAGTCACTGGGTAAAAATCCCACTTCTAATCTTATTTATCTATTAGAAGTGGGTAATTTATTTTGTATCCCTTTACCTAGTCTTCAAATGAAGCAAAGTGGGCTCTCAAGTCCTTTCCATTCCTTTATCAATGATCTTATGCATCTTGTCTTTCTCATTAACTAGAGAGCAGTTCTTCCTTTTGCATCTCCTTCTTTCTAGAGCCTTTGCATTATTCAGAATAAGGATCTGATACATTATAAATACTATACAATTAATATTGGTTAATTGATTGACTAAAATAGTGATATGATCAAAATGTGACCACAGGCACAATCCATACATTGTGGCAAATGAAGTCCTTACATATTTCCCTTTCATGGATGATCACAGTAGGCAAGATATTTAATCATTTTTTAAAATTCAAATAAAAGGAAAGAGTGGTTTACAACCAAAATATTAAATACAGAACTCGATCATACCATGTTTTCTTTTACTTTAGCCTTTCTGGGCAATTTGACAGGGAAGAAAGAATTGTTACTGTGAGATATACTACAGCAACCTTTCCCTAAACTCAAGGACCTTGTTACCTTATGAAAAAAATAAAAGGAAGCCAGCTATATCTGGTCTACAAATATTCATCACTTTGTCTTTCTCTGCCTGTCTTTGTCTTTGTCAATTTCTATGTCTCTATCTTGATATTGTTCATCTTTAAAGACATAGAGTAAAAAGATAACTGGTTCTATTCTGATTGTTAACAGGTTTACAAATTATTTTATATATATGAATACCTCTGTTGCTCATAAAAACCCTGTGATATGAGTACTATATTTATTCCCACCTTAGAAATAAGGAAATCACTGCTCAGTTAGTATAAACATGTAGCTATGAAGTATTTGAAGCAGAACTTACACCCATTTTGTCCTTCTCTTGTATACAACAAAGTATACTAGTACACATATGCTATGGCATGTTACCTCACTGAAATTTGAATTTCAGACTTCTAGGGAATAATCATATATGTGATCATAGAATATTTTAGGTTTTCTAAACTGTTTTACATATATCATCTCAGATGAGTTTTTAATATCTAATCAATAAGGTGTGTAATGATGGAATTTTTGAAAGGCTGTTATTTCTTTATTTTTAAGCTAATTTATTAATCAGCTGCTCCAGAAAATTAGAACTAGTCAGTCAATTCAAACTAGTCAGTCAATTCACACATATGCCATAGGCTTTATTATTCTCATTTCACCAGTAGGAAAACTGATTCTCAGTAAGTTCGCATGTTGCCAATGCCCATGAAATTATTACGTATCAAAAGTGGGATTTTTAACCTATATTTTACTGATGCTAAGTACAGCTATCTATCCACTAAGCCAGCTGCCTCACTAACATCAGAATTATGTATCTAGATTATTTTTAAGCTGCAGGGAAATACTTGAAAACAAATGCCTTCAATGATACTGATATTTAATTCAATAAGGTAGAAAATCATTCATTTTTTTAAGCATCTATTGCATGCCAGCCATCAAATCTAAGCATTTTACAAATATTATCACATTTGGTCCTCATAACAAGCCCATGAAAAGTAGATATTATTAGTGATTTTCTCAGAGTCATACAGCTAGTAGATGTTTGAGGCAAGGTTTGAATTCAAGTCTTCCTAACTCCAGACCTATGGCTTTATCAACTGTGTAACCTAGCTGTCAATAAGAAACTGTCAATTTACAGTACTAGGATCAGGATTAAAAAGTGAGAAGTAAAAATACTTTCAGTTTCCCCAGTCATCTCATTTGAGGAAAATTTTTCATCAAAGCTATATTCATATAGTTTTTTACCCCCAAAGTATATCTCCTGTTCTACTAATGTATTTGCCCTTCAGTTGTACTCATCAGTTGGTTTATTTCAGATTACAAGACATTTGTGCTTTGATTCTGTCAAAGAAACCATGGAATACTGTACTCATTATTAAGGGAAAAAGATGTAACAGGAATTGGAGAGTGCCAATTAGTGTCAATTATGACCTACCTGGCCTGGCATCGTGCAAACACCCCTTGCACTCTTATAAAAATAACTTTGAACTTCACTTAATTTTTGTACTTCAAGTTGGTGAAGTTCATTGTTAAGGGCATCAAAGTTCAGAGATCATTTGAACATAAAGATTGAGAGAAGAATTTGCAAAATGAGAGTTATAATAGGATGACACTGGTTTTCAAAAAACTCTTTGCATTCTCTGCTCCTTATTCTGCAGCCTTAATATAGGTAGAAGATTTTTCCCCCTAGCATTTTAGGTGGGATATTATCATTGCAGAAATCTGGAAAGATATTAAAAGGGTCTATTTCTAAAATTCAGGAGAATCTAGGGGCAATGATATTTCCCAGCCAGTGTTAGGGACTCCAATAGTTAGGACTTTAAATGATACTGACTAAGTTAAAGATTTTTCAAGTTCATTCCTACAGCATTCAGTCAAAGCTCAGAAGTTGGTTTATATTTTAGTGGCAGGAATTAATAAAACAAAGAAAAGAAACAGGAATATATAACTTGAATGTCAAGAGATATGACTTGTAGCATCCTTCATGTGACAAATGTCAAATGTGAGATTGTAAATAGAATTCTATATTGTGATTAGAATACCTTGGTCTAAATTCTGCCTTCGGTTTTTTTTTTGGGGGGGGGGCTTGCTACTTGAATCTACACAAAACATTCTCACATTCCTCATTTATCAAATGGTGATAAGAAGTAGAGTGCTGCAGTTCAAGGAATGCTAATCTTGTAAACAGGAAGACAAAGTCTGTCTCTAATATCTACTAGCTGTGTGATGTGAAAGAGAATTTTTTACTGTCTATCCTGAGTTAACACTAACTTAAGTACATCACTAGATTGTGAAGACAGGATTAACTCTCCTTTGCCTACCTTTTGGTTGAATCAACAGAAGCTTGAACTAGGTGGAGGAGCTTGCAAACCATTTAGTGAATTCACACCCTACTTAGTGCTAGGCAAGAAGTCAGCAAGATACTTGAAGAGCTCCACCCTTTTTTCTAAACCAAACAGTCAGAAACTTGTGAATTCTTTTAAGAGTTCATACTCTCAGAAACTGTGAATCCTTTCAATGAGTATTCACCCTTTCAGAAGGTGGAAACTGGTTCCCACAAACACTGCCCCTGGGCAGTGCTAGACTATTTGGAAACTGTGATTGCTCCCTGTGAAGAGGGACTACTTCCTTGGGTGAATGAAAGGCTGACTACTTTCCTAGTTTCCTAAGAGACTAGCTTTCATCTTGGAGGAGGAGCATGGTTACCCACCATGCTTGAGAGCTTTAGGTTGCTATCCCCCTCACATTTTTCTTCTTTATTATTTTCTCTGTATTTGTAAATATTTGTGAATAGATTTCTAACTCAAAATATAATAATATTGGTGACCACATAATTTCATAATAATTATTATCCAACCATTAAATTTAACCCTTATAATGATCATAGGCAATTAACCTTGCTCAGCTATAATTTTTTTATCTACAAAATGGGAATGGTAATAGCATCTATATTCCAGGATTGTTGTCAGAATAAAATGATATAATATTATTAAAGCATGTTCATTAAAACCCATTCCCTTTGAAAATACCAAAAAGAACCTAAGAATCAAAGAAATCTATCTTACAGTGATAAGTAGTACTGATTTAAAATGAAGAGCAAACATTATCTATAATGGGGATAAAGTTGAAGCCTCCACAGTTTAACAGATGAATTGGATTAAAGAAAAAAATTAAGGAAGCCATGCATCTCTGAGGTGGAATCAGAACAAGCCCAGAAGAATTTGGAAGAAATAACCATTAGGGAGGGGCCAGAGTGAGAAGAAGAATTCTAAAGGAGATTCCAACTGCCACAACACAACAATTCTCTCTGAACCTTGGCTGTGTGAGGGAGGTGGGTGGTATTTGATCCAGTGAGAATCTGGGGTTCTGGAACCCCCCAAATAGAGGCATTCCTTGAGTAACTCAACTGCTACAATTGATCTACATACTTCCTTCACCAACTGAGAAGATTTTGTTATAGCAGTTATTCTATCTTGGGCTATAGAGGCTGGACTCTTGGGGGGAGCTGGCTTATGGGACCTTTTAGTATCTGCTTGATCCATAACCCTGTTATCCCCTCAGTTAGTTAGTTTAGTAGACTGGATTGAGTTACAGAAGAGATCCAGTATTCATCTCCCCAGAGGGAAACTCATTGATAGAGAAGCTTGTCCCTTTTCCCTCTATTCTAAATCCTAAACCCTTTTCCCTGAACCCTGAATGTCTTTATCTCCAAATAAATCCCTGATAGTTATATGATTAGAGTTTGGAATAGTGACCTTGAGGGGGGTGGTGTCTTTAGGTGACTGAAGAGAGCACAAGAACATTCTACCTCTTCTTGAGGGAAAAACAGTGTTGGGAAGGGGATGGAGGAGGCTTGACTGGGTTTTAGCAGCTCTAAATACAAGATAAAACTCATTTATGTCTTAAACCATTCCTAACACCTTCCTTATTATCTCTACAACAACCCTTCTATTTTGGGGAGTTCCCTCAGAAACTCCACCCTCAAAAGTCTTCTCAGTATATGGGGTGGGGGGAGAGCAGCATTGGCCTTAGTATATCTGTCCACTGGGGATCTCCAAAACACACCCCATATATTAGATAAGCCTCCCTTTTGCAACAGAAAGATCAGGACTGAGTTAAGGATGTTTATCATCAACAAGATCATTCAATACTATACTAGAGATGTTAGCTAAAGCAATGAAAGGAACAAGAAATTGAAGGAATAAAATGTATAGTAAATAATTTAAACTATCAATCTTTGCAAAAAATATATCGATATACTTAGAGAACCCTAGGGAATCAACTAAAAACACTTAAAATAATTAAAATATATGGTAAAAATGAAGTATATAAAATAAACCCACATAAATATTTACCATTGTTCTATATGACTAATAAAATGCTGCAAAAAGAGATAGAAAGAGAAATTCTATTTAAAATAACTACAGCCAATATAAAATATTTTGGTATCTTCCAGCCAAGATAATCCAACAGATTAAACAACTCAATTACAAAACATTTTTATTAAACTAGTTTTATATAATTTTTTTTGGATTACATATCAATACAGGTTTTTTTCCCAGGATTTATTTTCTTACATTTTGAAATTTATGTTCTATCTCCCTCCCACTTCTCCTCTCTCTCTAAAAAGGCAAGTAACACAGGGTGTACATATATTTTCATATTAAAAAATACTCGTCACATCTAAACAATTAGAAATATTAATTGCTGAAGGGAAGACTGAGACAATGTAATTCCTACCTAAGTCATTTTACTTATTTTTTTCCATACTAAACAATCAAATAATTATTTTATTATGTTGGTATATTGTAACAATATTAATCTTGAAGAAAAAAGGCAAGAATATTAAGGGAAATAAAAAAATGGGGAGGAATACAACCAGGAAGTTCTGGATTGCAATGTATATTACAAAGTCCTAATTATCAAAATAGTCTGATACTGGCTAAGAAATAAAATGATGGGTCAATGGAACAAATTCAGTAGATAATACACAGTAGTAGTAATCTCGTGTTTGATAAATCCAAAGATCTAAACTTTTGGGAAAAGAACTCAATGTTTTACAAAAATTGCTAGGAAAACTGGAAAGCAACTTGGCTGAATCTCAACAGGGATCAACATCTCACAATATATACCAAGAAAATTTCAAAATGGACAAATAATTTAGACCTAAAAGATAATATAAATAAATTAAGAGAGTATGAGAAAATATTTCTATCAAATTCATGCAGGAAAGAAGAACTCATATCCAAATAAGAGACAAAAAAGGATCATTGGAATTAAAATAATTTTGATTACATGAAATTAAAAAAAATAAAAGATTTTCCACAAACAAAACCAATGTAGCCAAACTTAGAAGTAAAGCAGAAAACTGGGAGGAAACTGCAGCAAGTTTCTCTAATAAAGACCTTGTTTCTTCAATATTCTGGTAACAGGAGTCACATATATAAGAAAAATAATAACCATTCTCCAAATGAAAAATACTCAGAAGACATGAACAGGCAATTTTCAGAACAAATAAAAGTTATCAATAGTTATAGGAAAAATGTTCTAAATTACTACTGATTAGAAATATGTAAATTAAAATAACTCAGAGATACTACCTCACAGTTATCATATTGAAAAACCTAACAGAAAAAGAAAACAACAAATGCTGGGGGACATGTTGAAAAACTGGGATAATAATTCACTGTTGGTGAAGTTATAAACTAGTCCAGCCTTTCTAGAGAACACTTTGAAACTATGTCCAAATAGAAATAAGATTCTTCATATCATTTGGTGTAGCAGTACCACTAATAAGTCTATAACCCAAAGAGATAAAAGGAAAAGGAAAAGGATTATTCATACAAAGTATTTATAGTAGCTCTTTTTGTGGTGGCAAAAAATTAGAAATTAAAGGAATTAAGTTGGAATGGATGAATATGTTGTGATATGTGATTTGTGTTGGAATACTATTTTACTATAATAAATGATGAGCATGATGGCTTCAGAAAAACCTGGGAAGACTTTTATGAACTGATACAAAGTGAAATTAACTGAAAAAGGAGAATATTGCACACAATAATGGCAATATTATAAAGATCACCAACTGTGAACGACTTAGCTATTTTGATCAAGATACTGATCCAAAGGAATTTTAAATGATGCATGTAGAAAAGTTCTATCTACCTCCAAAGAGAGAACTAATTAAAGCTGAATGTAGATTGATGGAACTTATTTTAAACTTTATTTTTGATATTTTCTTTCATTTTCTTTTCTAACATGGCTAATATGGAAGGATGTTTTGCATCACCTTATCTGGGAGGCCAATAAGAGAAACAGAGTCTCAAATAGATAAAAATCTGAGACTCCTCTTTTGACCCCTTTTGTGATCCATACCTTTTCTTATTGGAAAAACATTATAGACTTATTGAAAAGCTTTAAGTTCCTAGCAAACCAGAAGGTACAGAGAGTTAACAATTTCTCTCCCTGATAATTAAGAAACCTGAACTCTAAAAAATATATTATTTAGACAATCAAGACTAGAAACAGACAAAGCTAGACAAGACTTTATCTGACCAGGTACAATCCTGTAAATCAAGAGTACAGGACTCAATTTGTTTAGGAACTCTACGAAATATATTTCTGCTCCCAGAATTAACCTCCTACTAATTGGTGGTTGGAATTTGGCCTTAGACCCTGGAGCTATCTCTCTACTTTTTAGACTTTAATGGGTTTTTGTATAATTTTTAACCCCTTCACAGCTGTGATTCTTTATCTTTGCTCTCTGTGTGATAACAGTATATCTTAAACTCAAGACTCTATGACAAGTTGGAGCAGTTATGACCTAAGCATTTAATCTGACTGTTCTCATTCAATCCGACGCCACTAAACACCATTCAGAATCCTCAGAAATATAGAACTGGTTCTCTATAACCTTACATGTGTAATAAAAAATAAAAATTCCCAACATCTTAAGTGGAGAGGGAGGGAGGAAATTTGGAAACCAAAATTTAAAAGATACTATTATTTTTACATGTATTTGGAAATATTTAATAAAATCAAAATAATTTAAACTTTAAAGCTCTGCATAATTCTAGATATAATAATTATAATTAATTAATTACTACTACCTCTACTACTGCTACTATTAATATTAGTAGTATTATTAGTACTTCCATTACTACTGCTACTGCCACTATGACTACTTCTACTAGTGTTGGTTGTATATACCAAAGTCAATCACTTAATCCATATTACCTCAGTTATCTCCTAAAATGATCAGTCCAAATATAATATCAAGTCTGCAGTTGTAGAGATTTCCTGTGAATTTCCTATACCAATACAATTATAGGTTGAGTTAATAGAGGGTATGTGATAATAACATCAACACTTCCTATTGCACAAGACTGTTTACTTGAGATAATATTCATAAAATGGATGTAAGCTTCAAATCAAGTAGAGATCTTATTTACTATTTTACAAAAAACGGAAAATGAGGCCTCCAAATAGTAAATACTGAGAAGGGTAGTGAGTAAAAGAACCTTAGTTTAAACCCAGATTCTAGAATGTAGTGGAAAATCCTCAGCTCTCCCCCTTTTAGAGATCCCCTTATCATTTTAGGACTGTCTTTGCAAGGCTAACACACCCAGAAGCTTGCTAATGATAGCCCCACTTCCCCTGTACCTTCTGGAACAAAGCAGTTGTTCCAAGTCATGGGGCACTGTTACTCCCCATGCTGTGACCTAACAGATGTATGTCTGTCCTTGCCTATATTCTGATGTCGGTACTTGCCTGTCATGTTGGTGTTCATAATCCATAGAAACCCCAGACTGTGTATGTATCATGTAACCCATGGAAACTCTTGTGTATGGTATCATGTAACCTATGGAAGCCGTTCCTGATTGACGATGTATAAAATATCCTGAGCCTCTTTCCTCCTGGCCAGTCAGAAGAAGAGGATTGATTTCAGCTGGGTCCACATGCACATGGGTAATAAATCTCCTTCCTTCCTTTTGAATTACAATTGCAGTATCCTGCATGGTTAAACTGAAAATTCCACAACAGGATTCCCCAGGCCAGTGCCCTTTTCATTGAATACAATGGGAATTTTTTTTTCAGATACTGATTTCAGATACCATTTCTTGGTAGATTCTATGATCTCTTATAAAGTTCAATGAAATTCTATGATTGTTCATTCTCAAAGAAAAAGCAAATTAACAAAAACTACTGCTTTGAGATACAAATGAAATAATTAAATAAATACTTGTATTCAGGAAGCTTATATTCTTTTATTTAAATTTAAAAAAATTTTTTTTTATTTTAAACCCTTAACTTCTGTGTATTGACTTTATAGGTGGAAGATTGGTAAGGGTAGGCAATGGGGGTCAAGTGACTTGCCCAGAGTCACACAGGTGGGAAGTGTCTTGAGGCCAGATTTGAACCTAGGACCTCCTGTCTCTAGGCCTGGCTCTCAATCCACTGAGCTACCCAGCTGCCCCAGGAAGCTTATATTCTATAATCCTAGTATCCATAACAATCCCTCATATGCTTTTCCTTATTATAATGATGAAAATATTTTTGCAAACATTCTTTCATTTGTTTTTTCTCAAAACCGTGTCCAGGAGGTAAAATGAGATATTCTCATTTGGGAAGTTTATTTATGAATTTAATAAATTAATTAATGAATGTAATAATTTAATAAATACTTTGTTGATGAGTTTAAGAACAGAAACAATGATACTAGTGATAACAAAAAGAATAACTCATGTTGAAAGTCTGATAAAACATTGTAGACCTTCCTCATTTGATCCTTCAACAACACTGTGATGTAAGTATTCTGGGAACTATACTCTCTTGAGCAATGTTTAAATGCAGGTTATGAATACCTAAGTGACTTATCCAAAATGACAGATCTAATAAGTGTCAAGCACCAGATTTATCCCCGATAATTTTAACTCTGAGAAGCATTGTGATTAAGTGCAAAGAGAGCCATACTCAGAAAGGTCTGTGTTCAAGTTTTGTCCATTCTGATTGGACTTGGTAGTTCAGTGGGTGCCTCCCTAGTAAGTTTCCTGATGAAGATTTTTGCCCTAGTAGTTTTTTGGCATAACATCTGATAACCCAGAGAGAAGAATAGGTTGGGTTCAAGATAAGGGAAAATACTACATGCTTCCTGCTTCTTAGTTGATGGCTTCCCAGAGGTCTTGAATTCTGGGTGTTCTGGGTTTATTTCAACAGCCTTGCTGAAAGGAAAGCCCCTGACTTCATATCTACCCAGGAGTTTTACATCCTGGGGTACATTCTCACTACTGGGGGCTACATGTATGTGTTATACTCTTCTTCACTACTACAAGAATATTTACTCCTTCTAAATATGAACACTCTCTCTAAGTGGGTAGCTATGTGGTTTAGTGGATTAAAAACAAGGCCTAGAGATGGAGGTCCTGGGTTTAAATCTGACCTGAGATTTCTTAGCTCTATGAGCTTGGGAAAGTCATTTAACCCCCAGTGGCTAGCCCTTACAACTCTTCTGAATTGGGACTAATACACAGTATGGATTCTGAGACTGAAGGTAAAGACACATATGTGTGTGTGTGTGCATATATATAATATAATAAATAAATGTATGTATAAAATAAATAAATATACATAAATATGAGAATATTTTCTTCCCATGAATTTCACATGGTATTTAAAACTATGTCATCTGTATCCCAAAGACATCCTATATCTGTTTTGAGAAAGAAACTGATATGGTCAATTTGAAAGGGTTGAGTTTGAGCATTATCATTACCTTAAGTGATGCCCAGAAAAAGAGTTTAAAATGCAAGACTAGATTTCAGATCTTGTTTTGAGAATAGAGCCAAAAGGAATGACAACCAAAATAATCAGGAGATCATGATATTAAAGCTAGGTGATTCACTGGAGAGAGGGATGGGCCTAGAGTCAGGTAGATTCATCATCCTGAGTTCGAATCTGATCTCAGATATTTACTAGTTTTATGACCCTGGACAAGTATTTGTTTGTTTCCTCATCTGTAAAATGAGCTGGGGAAGGAAAGGCAAACTAATAGAGTACGTTGGCCAAGAAATTTCTAAATGGGGTCATGATGAGTCAGATATGATTGCAAAATGACTGAACAACAAAATACATTGAGTAAATGCTCCATCCATCTGCATTTACCTTCAAATCCCCATCAAACAGTAGTTGCTAAAGACTATAGGCTACACATTGTATTATAGCTGATTTTGCTACAACCCTCAAAGACACATAAAATTATTCACTTACCTTTGCAAACTAATGGATGATTTTCATTCATTTCTGGGGATTGTTTTCATGGACTTTATTGCGTTGGCTTGAACAAATTATCAGAGCACTGGTATTACCCTGTTCACTAAAAACAAAATGTGATTACATCACCTAAAGGATATGATCTAAGGAACCACATATGATCTTCTCTCCTTTCCTTGTCTTTGGAGTGATAGAATAGCTAGGGGCGTCATCATTAGTATAAAAAAAAAGTTATTTTATTTTGTCACCTCTGTACTGGGGATAGTGAAGTCCCTTGTTGAGGCATCTTTGTTCTATATGAATTACTAGAAGTGGAAATACTCTTGATCAAGCAGTTTTTATTCCTCTTTTATTCATTCATTCGTTCATTCGTTTGTTTGTTTGTTTTTTTTATTTTTTTAATTAAACCCTTACCTTCTGTCTTGGAGCCAATACTATGTAATGTCTCCAAGGCAGAAAAGTGGTAAGGGCTGGTCAATGTGGGTTAAGTGACTTGCCCAGGATCACACAGCTAGGAAGTATCAGAGGCCAGATTTGAACCTAAGACCTCCAGTCTCTAGACCTGGCTCTCAATCCACTGAGCCACTCAGCTGCCTCCTTTTTTGCTTTTTTAAAAAGAAAATATTTAAGTCAACAGCAAGTTACTCCCCTATGATAATTTTTTTCTCACAGATTCTATTTTTAAAGTTTGATGATCTAACACTTCATATTCATTTGAAAACAGACAGAACATAATGGCAATAGTCACCTAAAACACTAATTATGAGTGGGTGAGACCACAAAGGCATAGACTAGATAGAAAGGAAAAGATGATTTAATAGAAATTATTAGCTAATGTATAAAATCATGGGAAATGAGAGGGAAAGAGACAGAGAGACACACACACAGAGAACATCATTATCAAGGGGAGGAAAGAGATTAAGAAAATTCAGTGCTGCAGAAATAAGAGAAAGATCGTTCTAAGAAGAATATGATTGGCCAACAGTAGGACATTTTATAACAAAGTCAAGGAGAAGGAAGATGAAAGAATTTTTTTTAAATTAAGGCTTATCAGGGGCAGAGCTGGATGTCTCAGTGGATTGAGAACCAGGCCCAGAGATCGGAGATCCTGGTTTAAACCTGGCCTCAGACACTTCTTAGCTATGTGACCCTGGGCAAGTCACTTAACCCCCATTGTCTAACCCTTACCTCTCTTCTGCCTTAGAACCAATACACATGGTTCTAAGATAGAAGGTAAAGATTAAAAAAAAAAGAAAGAAAAAGAAAAGGCTTATTTACCCTCTTAAGTAATTTAGTTCTTCCAAGAGATATAGACCAATGGTGGGGATGATATTAAGAAAAGATGAACTGAATAGTATACTAGAAAAGTGAAAGCCAGTTTTGGGATCCATCTTGTCTTAATGAGTTATTAACAATTATAGGCATTCAGTAGTACCCAAGCAGCCAATGTTCTCTAAGACAGATTTATTAGGAATGCAAATTTACCATTCAGAAGTCAAGAAACCTCACTAATTGAATTAAGGAGTACTAAAAGATGTGATGAGAGGCTTCATCTCATCAGTCTTCAGTCAGTGTTCCTAGTACACTTTGTGGGGCAGATCTTGTTGTTGTATAAGGAAGAGCCTCTGGAAATTCCAGTTAGCCTTTTTGAAGTCTACTTGACAACACAAGATAAACTCTAAAATGTCCATCTTCATTTTATTTCCCTCAGACCAGAGTTCACCAGGCCTTATCACATCCCATGCTAGGCCCTTAAGGAACAGTCATGAGACTGGGAATAGGAGTTCAGGGCCACGGTCAAACCCCATTAAATTCTGTATATTTGCCAACAGCCTCTAATCTTTCTGGGCAGCTTTCATTTCTAAGGCCACTGTAATTTGTGTGGTTGTATTCATTCTCATCAGCCTCTGGAGTACTATTGGGCACAACAAAACAGTTGATTAAATGTTCCCCTAGTGGGCCGGAAGAGTTAATTTGGAGTACAAAGACCAGTAGAGTCATTTTAAGTAAATAACATGTTTGGAGTTCCATGTTACCAAGAACTTTTCTCTAAGTTACAGAGGAGGAACTTTCTGTACACATCTGAATTTGGCCAGGACTGCTGAGGAGGAGGTGTTTTCTAATGCTAGGTCTTGTGTTTGGCATTGGTATCCATAAACAGATTTAGGAGAGATTTCCATTGGCATATAGTTTTTGGCAGATCTCATAAAATTATAAATATGTATGAATTATGATTTGTTGGGATAAAGGCCCGGGGAGGAGGGAAGGAGGGAACAAAAACAAACACCAAACTCTTGGCAGTCCTCTAGGAGAGTTGTCTTCAAATGTGGATCATTACAATTCTTCATTGTCCAGAAAGGATGGGACGAACACAAGATTTAAACAGCTTAAAAAGAGGGAGAAAAAGTTAGAGGAAAATCTTATCTTTAAACCAGATTTGGGGCTCCATTTAAACATTTAGAAAGATACCTGAGATATTTTAGTCATGGTAAAGGGGAAGTCACAGGAAATTCAAATAGCACCTTTAAAGAATTTACCAATAAGGGGGCAGCTGGGTAGCTCAGTGGAGTGAGAGTCAGGCCTAGAGACAGGAGGTCCTAGGTTCAAACCCGGCCTCAGCCACTTCCCAGCTGTGTGACCCTGGGCAAGTCACTTGACCCCCATTGCCCACCCTTACCAATCTTCCACCTATGAGACAATACACCGAAGTACAAGGGTTTAAAAAAAAGATTAAAAAAAAAAAGAATTTACCAATATTCAGCCTCAATTTAAATGATTAAACTTGGACTGCTTTAGGGATTTTATTTTTCAGTTCTGTAAGTACTGGAGAAGAGTTCTGCATTCTCAAAGAGCTTCTGTATATCAGCCTTTAAAATAAGAGGTTATATCACAGACTGAAAATCATTTTCTGGAATGATTGGAAAGTTGACAATGGATCTTACTTTTCTATGAAATTACCAAGTGTGAAGATGAATACCTTTTTCAGAGTATAATTTATAGAGATGCTGGACTCCCCTTCTGGGTTAAGTCTATTTGTTTAGCCCAGAGAAGAGATGGTTTCCCTATTTTTGAGTGTTTAAAGATCTCTCACTTGAATTATGGATCACATTTTCCTGCTTGGATCCTGAAAACAGAACCAGTAGCACTGGAGAAAAGTCACAATGAGGTACATGCAGGTTTGAGAGAAAAGGAAAAACAAACAAGCAAAAAAAAATCTTTCAAATGAAGGCTTCCCCAAAATGGAACAATTTCCTTCTTCACTCAACAAAGATCTCCAAGAAAAAGCTGGATCTCTCATAAGAATGTTGTAGAGGGGATTGTTGGATAGGTAATAGTCATATTAGGTTCTGGGATACTTTCTAAAGTTGATACTCTGGATACTGACTTGCCTCTGCTTTTTAATTTGCTTAGCTCATTCTGGACCTTCAAGGATTTATTGTATAAAGCTAGTGGCTTCTTAGGAGATGAGGAGTTATATGGAGAAGAGTAGACCTGAACAGCTATGAAATTGTTGAACTTAAGGATGAGAGCTTACCAATTTCAATATAAGAGAGATCTTGTGGTTGCACTTCCTTGGAAACTTACATGAAGGTGGTGATGATAACTGTGTGAAAGAGATTAGATAATATAACAAAGAACATGCAGGCATTGTGAATGATAAATAGATGACTAAATGAAAACGTATTACATGCTTACTATGTGCCATGCATTGCATCAAGCACTGGGAATGCAAATAGAAAAATGAAATAATTTTTGCCCTCAAGGACTTAACATTCTAAAGAGAGAAGGCAAGATTTATTAGGGAATGACAATGAGGGAAAGGGATTTTAGTCTGGAGAGTTACATAAATAGAATTTTTTCACTGCACAGTCTATTGACATACCCTTTCTATAAACAATAATATCAATTTGGTTACTATAAGTAGTAGAAGCCAAAAAGTGAAAGTATGTATTAAGCCTGAAGTTAGAAGGAGAAGCTAACATGGCCCAGAGATGAATTGACGGGAGGAGAGGGATTATTTGTTCTGAGATCAACTAGATATAGTGAGCAAGGCAAATCTGCACATATTCAGTCACCAATCATGACAGCTCAGGGCCATGGTTCTCCAAAATTGGCAGGATTAATTTACACAGAACTGGGAGCATAGTTTCTGGGGGTCTATGTTGGAGGGTGTTTTTCCAGGTAGAGAGAAGCAAGTCAGTTGCAGCACCAATAAAAAGATGGTCCAAGGGAACGGTAAGGTCATTTATGAAATATTTTTATGGATTAAGTAAACTCAGAGAATTTGGGGATAATGTTCATGGAGAGATTGGAAAAGTGTTAGTTTACCTAAGTATTTTATTTTGAAAGTAAATTCTGGAATCACAGGGCCACCAGAAGAATTGGGGTTGGAGGGAAGAACAGGGAGAAACAAAGGAGGTAGGGACCATGTTCTTATTAGAACCTTAGAGAGAAGTCAGCCTTTTAAGCTATGGAAGCAGAGTTTGCAGTTTTATTAACTTTCAGAGCTTGTATTTGCATAAATTTCTTCTCTGGACATATGCAGAGTTATACTGCATAGCTGTAAGATCCAAAATAGATTTTATCATAATGGCTGGGCATTTGATAAATTCTCCTTTATAAAATGGAAATGGACTTTGATTTGAATACTTAGCTGTTAAGCCTTCCACAAGGTGAAGTGCTCTTAGAGAAGTGTGAGTTTCAAGGAAGTTTCCTCCCAATAAGTGGCTTGTAAAATATACTCTATATTTCTCTTTTACACTCAGGCAAATCCAAATTGTTCTTTCTGATATGATTGGTTAAAGGCAGTGTGTGTTGTCAAGAAGAAGGCAGGACAAAGAGGGCTGTGTGAGTATGTGTATGTGTTTCTGGATGAGGGAGAAGAGAGAGAGGCAGAGAGAGATAGAGGCAGAGAGAAAGACAGAGAGAGACAGAGACAGAGAGAGACAAAGAGACACAGAGAGAGAAACAGAGAGAGAGAAAGAGAGATGGAGAAAGAGAGAGAGAGGCAGAGAGACAAAGAAACAGAGAAAGAAGAGAGAGAATGAAAAGAGTAATGATAGAGACAGAGATAAAGAGAGACAAAAACAGAGAAATAGACAAGGACACACCAAATGAGACAAAGATTCAAAAATATTGAGGGAGAGAGATATAGTCAAATGCTAGTTAGTGGGAAAGAGACAGAGATAGAGAAGCCCAGAGAAGTAGAAACAGATTTAGAGAGATAGAGATAAATATTAGGAGAAAAGAAGAGACAAGGAGAAAGATTAGAAAGAACATAAACTGAATCCAATTATTTTGAAGTTTACTGAACATTTCACTCTATATGCTGGCCTGAGTGCCTCTATTTATATTACATTTTCTCCCCAGGAATTCAAACCTCCACCAAAATGACTAAGGAGCAAATTTTAGAGCAAGTTATGAGTGAGATAATATGAATAACATTTTTCTCAAAGCATACTAATATTTCAATTCATAACAGACTAGAGAATTCAAACACCATAAGAGGAAAAATAGCTTTGTTTATTCAAATTAAGCTTCTCCTTCTGAAGTCTCATAATGGGATTTTTTGGGAACGTTTCTAAATGTACAATTTTTATATCCCTCCCCCCACACACACTATGAAACCCCTTCTATGCAGTCAGCTCCCACCTGTCAGCATTACTGGAGAGAAACTCTAGTGTGTATGAAAAATAACAAATCACTCTTGGTCTGTGCACCTATCTCCCACAAGCTCTATAACTCCCACCCTTTCCTGGATATCTTGGAAGTACCTCAGGTAATTTGAATAATCGAGGCCAAATGACATGGGGGAGAAAGAGACATTAAAAATAGAATGGAATCCTTTCTTGGAGCCTTTAAGCCCAATAAGAAATGATGACATGAATAGAAACACATTTCATAATTGAGAAGAAAGTACACATATCGTGGGCATCATTAGCACAAGATGTTTTCACATTTCTTTGTATCCCTCAGGGCTTAGCATGGTGCCTAGCACACAATAGACACTTAATAAATACTTGTTAACCTGACTTTATTTGACAATTCGCAGTGAGCCACTATGTTACCATGTGGAAATAGAAAGAGTAGCTGCTCAGGAGACGAATAAAATCCTTTCCTCAATTCACTGAGAAACCCTTTGTGTGGATATGTTTGGGGGTTATTGGGACGGATATGTCTGGGAGTGATATATCTGGAATGGTCTCCCCTAAGGTCCAATTGTGAGACCTGATCCCCTAAGAAAGGGAATGAGCACCACCTGGAGGATATTGAAAAGAAAAATACCACTTTCAATGCTGCAGGACAGAGCAAAACAATCTGCAGTGAAAAAATTCATAGGAACTAGAATTATGGAATAGGATGATAAGAGAGCAATGAAGGATTCTGCCTACTCATGATGACTGAAGGTGAGAACCTACCCAAATAAACAGGAATGCCCAGATTGGGTACCATTATCAGGAACATTAACGAGGAAGAGCAAACCTCAACAGATGCCTGCTGCTGACCAACTTGGGGAAGTAACTGTAAATATATAGGTCTTCAGGGAAAGTTGCTCAATAATAGCTATCACTGATTTCTTTGGGGTCAGCTCCAAATTCTGCTTCTAAGTTACCAACAAAACATTATGTGTTGAGCTGTTTGAGCTTGAGTGCTTGTAAGAGAATCTAATCACTTGTTGTCCCATGTACTCAAATCCTTACATTCCCAGATCATCTGTTGGAGAAAATGATCCAGAGAAGTGAATCTACCAATGTGATCCAGGTACATGTTTTGTTCCAGGAAGTAGCCTCTCACACAGTGGTAATACGGATGTATATGTGTTCATGTATGTATATATGCTATAAGATTTAAATGAATATGCAATAATTCCAAGTATTGTATTTTATAAGATTTTTTAATAATCACCTGAAGTAGAGAGAAAATAAACTAAAATTCTCCAGCCCACTTCCACCACTGTGTTTAAGGGAAAAAGAGAGAGAGAGGTGGGGTCACATGCAAACTTTATCTCCAAAATGTAAGGACATAACGTGAGAACGCAAGTGGGATTCTGGGTTTTAGAGTTCTGGGGAGCAGATCCTAATTATACAATGTGCATGCACAATTCACATAAGTATACATACATGTAAAAATGTACATAAATATATTCATATATATGCACACATGCATATACATATATACATATTTTCTGTATATGTGTATATTTCTCTTTTATTGTCAGATAACCTCAAATTACACTTTCTGAAAGGACTTTCCAGTGTACACAAACACACACACACACACACACACACACACACACTATCCTTAACAAAAGAACATGAAAATTCTCATTAAAGACCTCCAGAAGAGAAGCACATCACCACCACTAGAGGTATTCTATTCTAATCTGGGAGGTTCTAAATAACAGAAACTATTTTTTTTTTACATGAAACTTCAATAAATCACTTTGCAACCAATTTCCAGTCATTATTTCCTCTTCTATGAGATGGTCCTTCAGATACTTGAAAACAGCTTTCATATTTTACCAAATCTCCTCTCCAGGCTATATAGGTATAGTTTCTTTAGTTGCCCTTGATCTAGTCCAGTTCTTTATTCTGTTATCAATCTGGCTGATCTTCTCTAAAGAATGTCAAACTAGATAATGCTTTTGTAAAGATACAGTACCAAGAAACCTGAAAGTCCAGATGCTATCTGACCTGGGGAAGATATAATCATCTTCTCCCTCTTTCTAGTCATTAGGCTTCTATGAATTCAATATAATATCTCATTGGCTTTGCTGAATCCCGTGCCACACACCTTTGATTCTTATTAATTTGCTACATTGTAGAATTTGTAGTAGGAAGAAATGTGAAGTAAGATTGTGTTATAAAACTACATGAATTTATACAATCGATACTGAGTTCCCATCTAATAGAACCAAGCTCAGAAAAGAGTAGTCTGAAATAGACCATAGATTGAAAGAATAACTTCCTATTGCCGATAAGGTAGAATGTCCCTGCTTCTCAACTTTGGCTTATATTATGATTTATTGATGGAAGTGAAGACTCAAATTTCTGTTTATTAAAGAAGGATTCTCCTAACCATGATTCATAACTCAGTACTCCCCTTAAAAAAAGGGATATACTGCCTTCACTGCTCTTCAGAGTTGCTAAAGCAGCTATTTCTTTCACTTCAGTGGATAATCTGACCTAAATCCTCCGAGTCCAGGGATTGTGTTTGGAGTTATGTTCAATAATAGTTGGAAAGGTCTGTAGGATGAGTGTTGATATGGTCAAAATAGTGATTATTCTTAGAGTTTGCCTATTTCTGAGTTAAGGGAATAGGAAAAGATTGATCCCCTCTGGTAGGGTATCCATATGAGTTGTTTACAATGAGCTGTTTCTAATGAACTTCTGCAGCTTTGTCGTTACAATGATTTCAAAGAGAATTTGTCAGGCAATCTTAATTTATGTGTGTGAATACTGTCTACACCATAAATATGTTGTGAGTTAAGAGAGGGCCTCAGAACTTGAACACAAGCTGAAGGACCTGAGCATGAATCCTTGCTCTGTTATTGGGTAGTCTTGGCCAAATCATTTTATTTCTGGGAGCCTCAGTTTCTTCAGCATAAAACTAGGTATTTGGAATGCTGGGTCTCTAAGGTGCTTTATGGTTCTGAATCCTGTGCTTCCATTGCTTACTGTCTTCCAAAACTAACTGGATTTTTTTTTATTGGGAATTTTGAGTTGACAGTTGTTTTGGCATCTCCTGCATGCAGGTGTCTGGTGCATGACTGATTGAAGGTAGGGGAGGTGATGAGGACACAGGGCTTATGCTAATTTTTCTGGCCTGAGAAATGTGGGCACCCAGATGATTTTCTAAAATGCTTTTCAAGGCTGTCATCAGATATTCAGCCTCATCAATCACATGTGAGTGAGAAGGACATCATCTTCTCACCTCTACTGGGCTCTGACAAGTGTGTGGGATTGGTGTCCTGCCAATCAAAACAAAATTCAGGAACAGCATCCTTCCTTTCTCTTGACTGCATAGGAATAGCATGAGACTACGGATACACTCTGATTCGTATTGTATCCCAATGTGAATGAATGAATCATAGCAGTTCTATTCTAAAGGACGTTTTGGTGTGTTATATGTGTGTGTGTGCGCGCAAGTGTGCATGTATGAGAGAGACAGAGAGAAAGACAGGAACAAAGAGACAAGAGACAAATACAGAGAGGAAGACAAAGAGAAATAGTAAGAGATATAGAGGGAGACAAAGATGGAGAGAGATAAAGATGGAGAGAAAAGGGGGAAAATGATGCTCTTGATGATGAATATTATGCAAATACAAAATGAGATAGTGTTAGGGCTCGGGTTCATGCCATATAAAGATCAACTGAAGAAACTAGAAATATAGAGCAGCTAGGTGGCTCAGTGGATAGAGATTCTTGCCTGGAGACAATAGGGCCTTGGTTCAAATTTGGTCTCAGATGCTTTCTAGCTCTGTGACCCTGGGCAAGTTACTTAACCCCCATTGCCTAGCCCTTACCACTCTTCTACCTTGGGAATAAAAAATATTGATTCTAATATGGAAGACAAGGATTTTGTAAAAAGAAATTAGGAATGTGTAACTTGGAAAAGATATTTGTTGATATATAAGAGAGGGGGAAAATATCATAGATTTCAAGTACCTGAAGAGCTGCATTGGGGAAAAGACAATTTGGTAGACTACAAAGCCACAACTACAGGATGTATATAGAAATTACAGTCAAATTTTAGAAAATGAAGGAAAGTGTTTGTACTGAGAGAGAAGGGAAATAGATTGGTCAGTCTCTACAAGTAGCAGGATCATTGATATTGGGTGCTTTGAGTTAAAACTTAGTGGCCGTGGGGGCAGCTGGGTAGCTCAGTAGATTGAGAGTCAGGCCTAGAGACGGGAGGTCCTAGGTTCAAATCTGACCTCAGACACTTCCCAGCTGTGTGACCCTGGGCAAGTCACTTGACCCCCATTGCCCATCCTTACCAATCTTCCTCCTATGAGACAATACACAGAAGTTAAGGGTTTAAACCAAAAAAATAACCAAACAAAAAAAAAAACTTAGTGGCCGTATGTTGTCTATGGGTTTAAATTGAATAATATGGCCTTTGCCTCTGCCTTCCAGTGCTGAGACTAAGATTTTTGCATATACTTTTTAAAAATTTTTGAATAAAACTCTTCTTTTCCACAAAATGAATATAAAAAATTACATGTTTACACATGTACAATTTATATCAGATTGCTTACTATCTCAAGGCAGTGGAAGGGATAAGAGAGAGCAGAGTAGAAAGGAGAGGGAGAATTAGTAGCTAATTTTTAAATGTATTAAAACCTGTTTATACATAGATAACTGGATAAAATATGTTGCTTTTTAAATCACCAGTGATTCTTAGAGTCTTTGGCCAAAATCTGCAATATTCTACCTCAATAAAGTAGTCAATGTTAAAAAATAATAAAACTCTAATAGGAAAGCCAATAATATGGATACAATGCTAGGTAATATTTCCTCCCTCCCTCACTCCTTCTCTCTCCTCCTTCCTTCCTTTCTTCTGACATCCCTCTTTTCCCCCTGTATAATCACTTATAATCTCAACAGCCATGGCCCCAGCTGCAGATGTTCTCCTCACCACTGGAAACTTGGATTTTCTAGTGACTCCCCCAGGTCTGATAGGTGACTCATTTCCTATCTTGAAGAAAACCAGACTTGCAGTTTACTTTTGAATCAAAATCAGTAGTCTCCTTTTTGACTATCATGCTCTTTAACTCCCCTTTGCAGTTCATCTTTAAGTGTTTTCTTCTAAGGACAGGACATGCTTTGCTATTTTTATTTGTCTCCAAAGTATTTAAGACAGGGCCTAGTATATAATAAACACACAAAAATGCTCTACCTATCTATCATCTATCTATCTATCTATCTATCTATCTATCTATCTATCTATCTATCTATCTATCTATCTATCTATCTATCTTATAATCATCACTGTTGTAATCTAATCATCTATTTATCTATTCTATATATCTTGATTCCTTCTTTTTTTATTTTCTTTTTTAATAGAGAATATTTTCTGTTCAAATAGCTGCAATTTGTTAAGTAAAACATTATGAATAAGCATATTTTGCTTTTTCTAAACTGATTAAAATATAAAAATATTAAACTTTAAAAAATACTTTATCATTATGAATATTTTGTATCTTGGTCAGCTGTACTACTTGACCTCATGCTATGATTTTGCAGTAAGTAACACAAGTTTCTCAAGTTTAAATACTACCTTCATAATATCTAGGTGACCTTTGTTTATATGTCTGGAATAATGAATGGGAGAAGGAAAAAGAACAAGAGACATGATTGATCAATAGAAGATAATTTGTCGCTCCAATTGCTATATTAGATAGCAATACTTTGACGAACCTCAAATAACTTACTTGAAACAGAAAAACTCCATCAGGACACAAGTCAATAATGATAATCCTTTTCTGCTAAGTAACTCTTCATCTTAGAGTAATAGGCAATGTTGGTGTAGGGGATTGCTGCAACTCCTAGATGATTTTGCCAAATTCTTTACCAACCAATAGGCAGTTAGCTGTCATATTGAATGAGGAGGGAATGAAATAAATATTTATAACTGTCTTCTCTGATCCAGTGCAACTAAGTAGCCCAGTGGACAAAGTGGTGGGCCTAGAGTTATGATGACATATTTTCCTTAGTTCAAATTCAGTCTCAGACAACTTATTAGCTATGTGACCCTCAGCAAGTCACTTAACTCTGTCTCAGTCTCCTCAATTGTGAAATAAGTTGGGGAAAGGAATATCAAACCACTTCAGTTATTTTTGACAAGAAAGTCCCAGATGGAGTCAAGAAGAGTTGAACATGACAGAATAACTAAACAACAACAATAAAATTGTCTGATATAAATGCAGAGTCAAAAACAATTATTAAATCACACACACACACACACACACACAGACACACACACACACACACACACACACATATATATATATATATATATCAAATAAACAAGGTTTTAAGAAAGTAAAAATCTCCCCAAAGAAAGCAATACAAATTTTCTAGACTTCTCCATGAAAATATGGGCCCACAATAGTCTGAGAGGAATACCTGGGGTAAAAACCATATTGATTGATTAATGTATCAGGAGAGGGGAGATGGTGGAGAAGGGATAAATTCACCAGTACCTATTATCTGGGACAGGTGAAACAGATGATTCTGACTAGTCAGATTACTCATTCACAGGGTTACTGAACCAGAGAAGGGCCTCTTAATGTCAAAAGGGATGATAGGAACTATAGTATTTCCAAGTCAGATGTAGGCATTGAAGATGACAAATGCTCATGATTATATTCAATGTAATGCTGCAATGCCCTATCCTATCCTTGGGCTTGAAAGCTTCCTGTATTTTACTGTTCATTGAAATCAGCCTTTGGTTCCTATATTTAGGTGAGAAATAAAATGTTTTTCATTAGCTCCCTTGGAAATAAGAGTTTCTACCAAAAAATATAATCTGTACAGTCTAATTTGTAAATAATTTGCACGACACCCTCAATTCTCCACATTAGTCAATCTATATGTTTTTCCTTTAGGTATACCTCTCAGATTGGGGGTAACCATGTTGTCATGGAGCAATCTTAAAATATTCTATTTTCCATAATCTGCTTTCAATGCAATGAGTTCATGACAATCATTTTGCATATAAAATGTGGTTAATAAATTTTTGTTGCATTAATTTGCATTTACTTGCTTATACCAGACCTATCCATGACTGACCCCTTCTCCCCAAACCAAGCCTCTCATAATATAGCTTATTTTTACAAAGCAAGAGTTCATAAGAATAGATACATAGGACTAGAAATATATTCTAAGGTCATCTAGTCCAAAATCCTCCTTTAACAGATAAGAACATCAAGTTCCTAGTGAAATTAAATGACTTATCCAAGGTCACACAGGTAATAAGTGGTAGTTGCAAGATTAGAGGTATAGATTTTGAAGGGAATTCTCTTTGCCCAACCCCTTCATTTACAATAGGAAATGGAGTCCTGGGCTAATTTAAATAATGCATGTAGGGTCATACAGATGGTAAGTATTCCTGACTCCAGATTCATTGTTCTTTCCTTGGTTAATGTTGCTTCTTTTTCTATTCTGTTTTGTAAAATAAATAAAGAAACTGCCAAATAGCTGGTCAGGGTATTGTTTTTCTCTTAGTAGCAATGCACATTGGGAAAGGAATTATGTTAAGGTGAATCCTTTTCTTCCCTCTAGGTTTTCTCTGAAAACCTAGTATAGTGCATCTATAAACTATCAGCATATTTTCATTTACTTAAGAGCTTTAATGAAGGCAAGAGATTGTGGGTATTTTGGGGGAAAAAACCTCTTTGGGAAAAAGAAATGTAAATGCTAGCCTAATTTATGAATTTTCTAAGTAATATCTGTCAATAATTAGGGGGTTTAATGGTACAATTTTACCCATAAATGATCATCAATCAAAATATAGTGTAAATGTATAATGAATTATATTTTATAGAAGATATATAGAATTTTCTGGAAAGAATTAATTTACTCTAGGGGTAAGTGTGTGTGTATGTGTGTGTGTGTGTGTGTGTGTGTGTGTGTGAGAGAGAGAGAGAGAGAGAGAGAGAGAAAGAAAAAGGGAGACAGAGACAGAGACAGACAGAGACAGAGACACAGAGATAGAGACAGAGAGACAGAAAGATTTTTCTTTTCTAACTATATAGTTGGTACAAAGTTACTCAAATGGGTTGATGACAATGATTGTGATCAATGAAAACAGTTGATGTTTTATGGGATTTAATAGTTTTCAATATTTTCTATCTAAATCATCTCGTGATACTCATAAAAACCATATGATATTGATAAGTATAGGCCCAAGGCCTGTGATTCATTGGTATAGGGAACTCTCAAGTGAGAATATTCCATTTTCTGATCTAGGTCAGCACCTTTACTGTGACTTAAAATCTTAGAGCTGCCCAGAGACCTGAGATGTCAACTTGCCCAGGGCCACACTGTCAGCATGTATGAGAGCTGAAGCTTGGCCTCACGCCTCACGTCTTTCTAGTTTCATAGCTAGCTTTCTACCCAGAATTCCCCAGTGTCTCTCACTTACTAACTGTAGATACTGCTCTTAATCTCTTATATAGATTAGGAAATTGAATATGGGAATGGCTGAAATGCCTGAGGTCACAGAGCTAGTAATTATTCAAGGTAGGAAGGCAACCTAGTTCTTCCTGACTCCAAGTCTACTGCTTTGGAAAATTTAAAACATTATAGTAATGCTGGTTATAACTGTGGTCATCATTCTTGACAGAGGTAGTATGTCATAGTGAGGAGAAAGAGTAATTTTGCTTTAGAAACATACTGCCTGAGTGACTGTAAGCAAGCCACCATTCCTCTCAATGCCTCAAGCTCTCTCTCTCTCTCTCTCTCTCTCTCTCTCTCTCTGTGTCTCTTTCTCTTTCTCTTTCTCCCTCTTTCTCATTCTCTCTCTCTCATTTTCTTTCTCTCTGTCTCTCTCTCTCTGTCTCTGTCTCTGTCTCTGTCTCTAGCTATCTATCTAGTTATTTATCTAGCTAGCTATCTCTCTATGTCTGCCTGTCTGTCTTTCTCTCTGTGTCTGTCTGGCTATTTCTTTGTCTGTCTATGTATCCATCCATCCATCTGTCCATATAAGTCTACATATGCATATAGATGACTATATGTAGACATATACACACATGTGTGACATAGGAATATGCATGTAGATATTTGAACACATACACATATGCCCGCATGTAGACACATATTTGTTCATATACTTATATACACATGTGTGTATGTGTACACACATATATTTTTCTTAGGCCCAAAAGGCATTGCCTGAGGGATAGAGATCTTTTACAGTTTTCAAATACTTCCTCACAGCTTTACGCAGCTTAGTCCCAATAAACTGATTTTAATATCTTTAGCTGGTTGGACTTTAACCATATGTATAATCTTCATTTATAGAGGAAGGAGACTATCTCAGAGCTGACCATGTGTTATAAATATAAACATTCTGGCAGTCTACAAGTGTTAGCAATAATGTTCAAAAGATTTGCCCAAGATATTTTTTTTAATTTTTTTAAACCCTTACCTTCTGTCTTGGAGTCAATACTGTGTATTGGCTCCAAGGCAGAAGAGTGGTAAGGGTAGGCAATGGGGGTCAAGTGACTTGCCCAGGGTCACGCAGCTGGGAAGTGTCTGAGGCCAGATTTGAACCTAGGACCTCCCATCTCTAGGCCTGACTCTCAATCCACTGAGCTACCCACCTGCCCCCTGCCTAATATATTTTGATTGGAATCAAGACAGGTTCCCCTTTAGAAATAAACCTTTGCTCATCCTCCCCCCACCCCCCATGTCTATGTTGGAGGGAATAATAAAAAGAAGAATATGGTCCTAAAGGATTAATCTTTTAGGAGAGTTCCTGACACTCTGCCTTTGTTTTAAAATAGCATCATAAATCCCTTATTAGCATAATTATTGATGATATACACCCTATTAGTTAATGTAAATTTTCCCATCCCATTCATAGCTTCCATTTACAGAAAGGAAGAAAGAAAGGAAGAAAGAAAGAAAGAAAGAAAGAAAGAAAGAAAGAAAGAAAGAAAGAAAGAAAGAAAGAAAGAAAGAAAGAGAGAGAGAAAAAGGGAGAAAGAAAGAGAGAAGGAAAGAAAGAAAAAAGGGATAGAGGAAGGAAGGAAAGAAGAAAAAAGAAGGAAGGAAGGAAGAAAAGAAGGAAGAAAAGAAAGAAGGAAAGAAGAAAGAAAGGAACATCAGGGCAGCTTTTTTTTAATGTTGGCATGTCACTGAGTTAATTATTTTCTATGGAGAAATCAAGTAGAAATGGTAAGTTAGGTTAGGTATTGCTAGCTGGGTATTATGGGCTCTGATGATTGACAGGTGAGGGAGAACATGCATCCTAATGGCTTATTCCTTATTATAATAATGGAAGTTATGACCCACCTAACCTGCTCTGATCCCCCAATGACTGCCATGAGCTCATGCTCAAAATGAACAACAACAACCAAAAAAAAAAGACTCAGGAAACTTCTGAAAAATCTTTCTTTGGGCATTTGATCTTTTGGAAAAGACAAAAACAGTGAAAATCACATAAAAAGGACTCCACTTCAGCAAAAAGGAAAAAAAATGAAGGATCTAAAAATAATGTTGTGTTCATAGTGCTGAATCATAGCCAGGAATAAGCTTTAAAAAAAGGAAAAGATGAGAGGAGCAATAGAAATCAATTCAGAGTCTGGAGGGATGGGGGAGAGAAGGTTAAAGGAAATATTCCCAAGATGAAAGAGGGAAAATGTTTCAATTATTTTGTGAATTGTTCCTTTTCCTTAAGTTAATTGCTCCTTTAAGACCATGGTAGTGTTCTAACTTTTCTTTAGAGACCTATGGGCTTCTCAGTATGTGGGGATCCAGGGGTCAGGGGGTGACTCTTTTAAATCTGTTGCTGATTAACTAGAATGAATTAATTTGGGAGTTGAGATGAAGAGTAAAGTGTTGGAAGGGCTACCAGAGGGAAATGGAGCCAATTAAATTCTCCTTCCCAAAACAAACAAACAAACAAACAAACAAACAAAAACCAGGAATAAACAAGAAGAGCTGACATGGTTTTATTCAGGAATGAATAAATCTAGATCTGGATAGAAACTGGGAGAGAAGGAAGGAGATTAGTTGCTTTAGGGGAATATATTCCCTGGAGAAAACAAAAATGAATGACATAGAAGTGAATAGGAGAAACAAATTTTTATTTGAAGATAGCTGGACCCCTTTGCTTTGAGGACTGATTAAAATTCTAATGACACTGCCTCTTCATCCTGTAAGCCTTAAATTAATAGTTAACCATTCACTTTCTTCATTCTTTTCATTAACCATCAAGAAACCAAAGAGGCAATGTAGCTCTGAGTAAGGCACAGTGAGTGGATACAAAAAAGGAAAATGGTTCTTGTCTACAAATAGTTTTCATATTATTTAAAAAGAGATATGGGGCAGCTGGGTAACTCAGTAGATTGAGAGCCAGGCCTAGGGATGGGAGGTGCTAGGTTCAAATCTGACCTCAGACATTTCCCAGCAAGTCACTTGACCCATTGCCTAGCCCTTACCACTCTTCTGCCTTGGAGCTAATACACAGTATTGACTCCAAGACGGAAGGTAAGGGTTTAAAAAAAAGAGAAAGATATCACTCATAAAAATACACATTTATTATAAACAAATAAATACATAATGACTCTCAATGAATCAATGATTGAATTATTCTTTCATTTTTGTCACAATTATTCATCACCAGACACTGTTCTGTAGCCCTAGAAAAGCTTACATTCTAAGGGAACCAAAAGAAAAAGAACTTCAAATAAGGGCAGGGAAGGGAAGGACCACAAACAACCAACAGTAATATGTACATATCACACACACACACACACACACACACACACACACACACACACACACATCCTTGACTTAGGAAAGACACCAGTTGGTATCATCAAGTAAACTTATAGAATTAACCTGGTAAATTATGAATATATAATTGAGCGATTGGTGGACAAGAATATTGTCTTCATATTAAAACTTGCTGGAGAGACCATCATTGTCACTTCAGTTTATAAGCCAGAGTTTCCTAATTAAAACAGAAAGAAATTCTACTTATTTCTGTTTAAAACATTCATTTATTAAATCCCTACTATATGGTCAGTATATATGCAATATATACATATATACTCTGAAAAGTTTCCTTTTTAAAAAAAAGTCAGATTTCTCATTTGAAAGCTCTTTAAAACCTTAAAAATCTAAACATTCTGATTTTAAAAAAAATATTGTCTTGACTTTATGTACACAGGGTACATGAACAAGTCCCCAAACATATATAACAATATTCAAACAAATAATGCTTCAGAACCAAAACTAAATAAAGAACTCTGAGTAAGCAAACCTTTTAGTGTTGGAAGCTTTGCCACAATAGAAAATCAATGGGGCACCTAGGTGCCACAGTGGATAGAGAGCCAGGCCTGGAAATAAGAAGTCCTAGACTCAAATCTGATCTCATCCACTTCCCAGCTGTGTGACTCTGGGCAAGTCATTTAACCCCAATTTCCTAGCTTTGCTCTTTTGACTAGGAATCAATGTTATTGATTCTAAGATAGAAGATAAGGTTTTGTTTTTTCTTTTAAAGACAATCTGTGTGCTTATCTTGTCCAAAAGAATATGTATTTCAAAGTCTGAATCTATTTTTAGTTTTGTCATTTTAGCCTCAGGGCCTAGCACTTCCTGGCTCATAGTAGGTACATAGAATATCCAAAGGAAGGTGATGAAGGTAGTGAAGTGAATCAAGATGATATAAAATAGAAGTTGAAAGAAACAGGTATGTTTAGCATGGAATAATCTTTGAAGAGAGTAAGGCATGATGGCTGTGTTCTAGTATTTAAAAGGCTGTCTTCTACAAAACAGTTTAGACACGTTTTTTGTGCTAGAGAATCACATCTGGAGAAAGACTTGGGCTAGTTTTAAGCCAAGTTATATTTTAAACTAGTTAGGTATGTCTAAACATTGAATGAACTCTATTGGGAGATAATGGATTCCTTTTTAATTGTGATAAAATAGAGCCCGGCTAACCACTGGGAAGGTTATCATAAGAGGTAACTCCTGTACACATATGGTTTTATTTTATGTCTCTGAGGTCCCTTACACATCAGAATTTCTAAAGAGGACCAAAAGCTGATTTTGATTATTCCTTTCTAGTCTTCATACATTCTAGATCTGGGAACATGGGCAATTATCTATCTCTCATCCATCATCTCTTTATATATAAACATACACACATATATCATATATATATATATATATGATATATGTGTGTATGTTGGAAAAAGTAAATATATATACATATATATATATTTACTTTTTCCAACTTTAGCTTTAAAAAAACTTTTTTTAACTTTACTTTTTGTCTTTTTTTTCACTTTTTACTTTTTATTTTTTAGAAAAAAAATTTCCATGGTTACATGAATCATGTTCTTGCTCTCTCTTCCCCCACCCACTATAACCTCCAGTAGCTGATGCACATTTCCACTGGTTTCTTCATGTGTCACCAATCAAGACCTATTTCTATATTATTGATAATTTTTCTAGGATGGTCATTAAGAGACTACATCCAAATCATGTCCGCATCAACCCATGTGTTCAAGCAGTTGTTTTTCTTCTGTGTTTCATCTCCTGTAGTTCTTCCTCTGAATGTGGATAGTGTTCTTTCTCATAAATCCCTTAGAGTTGTCCTGGGCCATTGCATTGGTGCTAGTACAGAAGTCCGTTACATTTGATTTTACCACAGTGTATTGTCTCTGTGTACAATGTTCTCCTGGTTCTGCTCCTTTCTCTCTGCATCAATTCATGGAGATCATTCCAGGTCACATGGAATTCTTTCAGTTTATTATTCCTTTGAGCACAATAGTATTCCATCACCAGCATATACCAAAATTTGTTCAGCCATTCCCCAATTGATGGGCTTCCCCTCATTTTTCAGTTTTTTGCCACCACAAAGAATTTGGCTATAAATATTTTTGTACATGTCTTTTTCCCTATGATCTCCACTAGGCAATTGGGATTAAATGACTTGTCCAAGGTCACATTTCTAGAAAGGGTCTGAGGCCAGAGTTTAACCTAGGCCCTACCATTTCTAGGCTGCCTCTCAATTTACTGAACCGCCTGGATGCCCCAGTGTATTTTTTTTACTACTTTGCACCATCATTTCTGTTTAAACTTTTAAATTAAAAAAAGAAAGAATTTATCTTGCTGTGATGAACATAAATTTATAGTTGAGAGAGTTTTAGTGATTTACCCTATATACAATTATTGGGTGGCAGAATTAGGAATTTAAATCCAAATCATTTGACTCTAAGTTCTATGCTTCATCCATTGCCCTGCATAGCCTTCCAGACATCTCCCCATTTGCCACCTCAAAATTAATTTTAAATATGTAAAGATTTATCTCCAACAAAGAAGATATCAATGTGTTAATAACTTAATGGCAAAGTATTACATGATGAGGAGAGTAAAGAATTTTGTGACAAAGGACTTATGTTCGTCTCCTGGTTCTATCATTTTCTATCTTTATGACCTTGAATCACCCACTTACTTTCTATAGGTTTTACTTTCCTCAAATGAATGAGGGAGTTTTTTTTTTCCAAATTCTGAGCCAAATGTTTTATCAGCTATACATAGTAAATTCTTCTATTCTCCTCTATTCACTTTGCATTCTTCTTTTAGTACATTTCAATGTGCTAGATCATAGAATCCCAGAGTTAGAATGGCCCTCTGAGGATCTCAGCTTGAGGCTAAGGTAGGTGACACCATAGACAGAGAACTGGTCCCAAAATAAAGAAAAGTTTAGGACAGTTTGGGCCTCAGACCCTTACTATATAGGTAACCTTGGGCAAATAATATATCCTCTATTTTTCTTATTTTCTTCATCTGTAAAGTGGGAATACTAATGTCACCTACATCCTCAGGTAATTGGAAGTATGAAATAAGATGATACACATCCTCTGCTTTGTAATTCTTAAACCTTTTTATTAATAAGTTTTGTTGTTATTGTCATAATTATAAAAATAATAATCATTATTAACCATTTTGGATAGGATCATGAATTCTCTTTATTATGAGCGGCTACTCGCCCTATTTGAAGTCCTCTAATGCTGAAGATGGATTCTTCTTTTACCAGCCCATCCCACTTTTGAATATTTTTAGTTGCTAGAACATCCCTTCTTATAAAAATCTGACATGTGTCCACCCTTATGTGGTTTCTGAGCATTTGCCTTGAATTTCATAAGTCCTCTAGGGGTATAGGGTAGGCTTCACTTCCTACTTCTTCCCTCAGCAACATCTGTGTTTATAATAACTTGGAGTCCATCATCATGTAATTGGACAAGAAGAAAAACATGTGACATTAAAAACTTTTTGTTGAATTATAGGGCAATAGACTTAAGGCTTGAAGGAAGCTTAGAGACCATCTACTTCAACACTCTTCATTTCGGAAGCAAGGAGAGTGAAGGCTAGAGAATTTAAGTAACTTCCCCAGAACTAGCACGTGCCTTAGAATTAATAAAAGGGAATTAGCACTATGATATCAACATGAATGATTTGTGAATGTACCATCAAGCCCAACCCACCAGATCACTTTTACCAAAAGAAAAAAGAAAGCACTCATTAAACACAATGCAATGGAACATTTGATATTGTGCTATATTATTGAATAAACTTTATGAGCAGGAAGAGGGAGTAAACACCAATTAAATGTGCAGATCATAATAAATTTCAAGGTGTATCAAACTCAAGTGAGGACAAAGAAACAATATAAATAGATCTAAGGAGGTAAGATTTATGTACAGTGATGAAAAGCAAATTTATTAGGGAAAATCCAAACTTAAATACTTCAATAAGAATTTCCTATGAATCTCCTATCACATCTGGATGACTATCAACAATGAGCTTGAAAAGTAGAAGAGACAATGCTTGTTCACATATTATCAACTTACAGAAATGACATTTTTATTGTATTTGTGCTATTGGGGAGAAAGAGAAGGAAAGGACAAAAATTCAAGAAGAAAGAATTTCAATCAAAAACATTCTATTTACTTACTGATTGTGAACATTTTACATTCCCCAGTTATCTCCCCAGTCATACATTATAGACCACAGTATGGAAGTCTGATAACATCCCTTATTACCGTTCACCTTCAAAACCTTGCCATAGCCTGGAAATGAAATCTACATTCTTCAAATCTGTGCTGGCATTTCCAGAATGATGGTAGACTTTACCAAATTGTTATAACCTTTTTGGAACATACATTGGTTACAAAGAGGAAGTTGATCATTCAAGGAAAAGCAGATAAATTCCAACAAACTCCTCCTTTCAAATTGATTACAGGTCAATGAATTTGTTAAACATAGCCATTTTGAATGCTATCCACTATTTTAGAAAGCAGTCTCCTGAGTAAAAGCCATCTCTGTTTATATGAGTAATTAGTATAGACGAAGTGTTTACCAACACCAAGAGAAGCACATATTAAAATATTTAAATAGTAGATTTGGCTTTGTTTTCTTTAACAATTTAAAAAAAATTGTTGAACTGAATTTTATCCTCTTGATTTAGGCTTTCCTGAATTTTCTTCCTGAATTTTTAATCTCGTTGAAGCACATATATTTCGTAAAGTGCTTAAAAGAGCTCTCCTAGTAATTGACTAATCAATCCATCCAGAATTCAGACTAAGACCTTTGAAAATTTGTCTTAGGCAAGAATGATAAATTTTCAAATTCAAGGAATTCAAATATTTTCCTCTCACTTTACTTTCTAGGGTCATAGCATCACAGATTTAAAGCAAGAGAGACTCAGAAATTATCTAGTCCCATTCCTTTATTTTCCATTTAACCTCCAGACAATAGAAACTTGCCAACTACCATATCAGAGAAACCTTTGGCCTTCTGGGGCTTTCATTCATTCTGAAGTTCAAATATATTGTATATGTTGATTTGCCCAAATACAGTGTGAGCTCTTTGATATTGGGTACTATTTTAATTTTCCTATTTCTATGCACACTGCTCTGCACATGTTAAATACTGAAATAAGTAAATAATAAATATTAGTAGGTAGTATAATATAATGGTTAGAGAGTTTAGGTGGTTTTCCTAGGCTCCTGATGAAATAGTCCTTTGGGCCAGTTATTCAGAAGTCCTTTAGATTTGGGAAAGATTCCAGGGAGAATCTAAGAAGTTAACACTAATTTGTTAAACAGATTTTATTATAAAACTGGGACAGGAAGGGGAGGGGAGTGGGATGATCTAACTGGGAATAAAACTTAATCCCTCCCACCAAAGTCTAACAGGTTTCAAATAGATAAAACAACACTTATCTCTACCTCAAGATCCCCAGTCTGCCTAAGCTATAACCTAAAAATAATTTCCCCCTTTTTCTAGTAATTCAGAGTAAGGGAAATCTGGAAGGTATACAGGTCCAGTGGGTCATCAAGGAGAGATCTCACAACCATTTTCCTCTGGGTCTGGCAGGAATCCAGTTGAATCACAGCAGCAGGTGTAAATCCACAAGGGAAGGGGAGTAAGGATTTTACTAACACAGTCCACCTGTGTAGCTTAAACCAAACTCAACCACTTCCTGGTGGGTGAAAGACTTGAAGAATAAGCCCACACAGACAAGATCCTTAGAGCAAGTCCAATACCTCTAGAGAGCAAGTACAGCAATGAACTCTTCCCTCAGAGAGTCCCTGTCTCTAGAGTTCTGGAATTCTCTCCCTGCCTCTGCCTGGTACTTCCTACTTTCCCTGATTTCCCTATAACAATACTAAGTAAATACTTTAACCCTTTAACTAAATAAAAATATGGTTTATTAGGGGAAAAAGTGTTGCATTTAGATTCAGAGGTCCTAGATCCACGGAGTGATTCATTTTTACTTCATCATGATGTTGTCCAAATCATATCAGCTCTCTAGAACTCATTTCCTCATATATAAAGTGAGTGGGTTATAATAAATAGCTTCTATGGTCTCTTCTCCCTCTAAATCTATGATACCAAGTTTACTGCAATATAGTTTAAGAAAAATGGCATTAGGGTGGAAATAAAAAAATGCTTTAAGTCCAGCTCTGTAATGACTTAGCTGTATAGCGTGGAGGAAATTGTTTTTCCTCTTTTCATTCTCAAGTTTTTCCTTTGTACCATGATGATTTTGGACCAGATTATCTTTGAAGACCTTCTAAATACTTACATCCAAGATTCTGTTCTATGATAAATTTATCCTCCATTATGACTGTCTCTTACTCAAATCCCTTCTGTTTTCAGGGCTTCTGTTTGTTCAACTTTAAAACAAGGAAAGTGTATAACATGAACTTCTTCTCCATGAATCTACAGATATATGCATTCTCTTTTGGGATGAAGAATTTAAGAAAAACCAGTGAACTTTAATAAAAAGAACAGAGCTAGAACAAATAAAAAAACCCAATGATGACTATCAGAATGCTTGTGACCAAAAGCTAACTTCTAAGTCTCTCTGATTGTCAGTTCAATTGGCTTAATTCTCTAGAAAACATGGATTATATCAAGGATTGTACTGGATAATATTTTTTAAAAATCATTATACTTTTTTTAAACCTTTACCTTCTGTCTTAGAATTGATACTGTGTATTGGTTCTAAGACAGAAGAGTGGCAAGGGCTAGGCAATGGGGGTGTCAAGTGACTTGCCCAGGGTCACACAGTTAGGAAGTGTCTGAGGTCAGATTTGAACCCAGGACCTCCCATCTCTGGGCCTGGTTCTCAATCCACTGAGCCACCCAGCTGCCCCCCAAAATCATTATACTCTTAATCAATAGTACAAGTGACTTAGAGCTAAAAGAAACTTCCATGACTTAGTTGAACACATTTATTTAATGCACTATAAAAATGAGTAAATGGAGCTGAGCTAATTCATCCATGAACACAGAAGGAAAATAACAATACTAAGATTTGAACCTAGGTCCCACGAATTCAGGTCTAGGTTATCAATCTTTTATTAATCAATTAATGGGCATGCCAAACTGTGATAATAGTGTCTGAGTATTGCAAAACTGTTTTAATTAGCCTTCATTTTTACAAATTGTTTGTTATATAGTCCATGTAGCTACCACAGTATACTTCTTATAATTCACAATGTACTATTTTCTTTCATGCTTAAAAATTTTCCCAGTGCCACAAGCCTTTAAGACAATAGTCATGGTACACCGATATATGCATATATACACATTTTCTGTGTATATTGTAGAAAGGAAATTAGGAATATATTGGTAAGTTTTGATAAGTTAAGGGATTTTGGAAATTTGTCCCAGAGGTTGGAGAATGACTGAGGCACGAAAGAATTGTGCAAGGCTTGGAAATTTGAAGGGGGAAGGGCAGGAAGAGTTCTGAAGCAGTTAGTCTCTGACTTTTCTGGAGACTAGACAGCACTGCTCTCTCTCTGTCTCCCTCTCTGTCTCCCTCTCCCTCTCCCTCTCTGTCTCTGTCTCTGTCTCTCTGTCTCGCTGTCTCTGTTTCTCTCTCTCTCTCTCTCTCTCTCTCTCTCTCTCTCTCTCTCTCTCTCTCTCTCTCTCTCTCACAATAGCCTTGCTTGTGACAGGAAAGAAAGAAAACTCTTGAAACATCTTGAGGGTTTTTACTTCCCTCACTGTGAGAAACATCAGGAAGGAGACCTGGTTAGACCTGCTGCTGTGAGAACTGTTGTGTGAAAGGAGAAAGACCAGAAGACTGTGTTTGCCTTAGACTCTGAGGGAAAGCTCTGGAACCACACTCAGCTGTAGTGAGCTCAGCCATTTTGCTCACTATACTTCTATCTCTGGAGATAACTTTAAATAATAGATAACTAAAGATTTAGTTAGCTTAGCATAGATTGGGAATTAGTAAGAGTTAAGGAGCCATAATATAGCTCAGATAAATTCCTGAGATCCGAAGCCTTCCTATTATAAGGAAATTTGGTTGAGTGGAGTGATTTAGTTTATTTAATGTTAAGGAACCCTTTTATATATCCTTATACCTCTATTATATGAATAAAAGTTATAATTTTTTTAAGAAGGATCTCCAGATCAGTTTGTGCACTGAGCCCTAAGGAGGAAAACTCTCAATACTTTGTGGTTATCTAGCAAAGCATATTACCACAGTATCAGCCTTATTAACATCATTTATTATCCTAATAATACTATATATATATGTATATATGTTCTATATGCTTTTTGAAGTATATATGCACATTCACAATGGCACATATAAAATAATACATGCAATATATGTATATGTAAATGCATGTATACCATATACCTAGGGCATACAAGTGTAAATAAGCATTTACATATTTGTACATACCAGTGATGGCAAACCTTTTAGAGAGGCAGGTGATGTCTTCAGATGCTAGTGAAGAGGAGGAGGGGTATAGTCTAACCTTGCATTCCTCGAACTTTCTAATAATGATCTCTGGTGAACTCTTTGCTAAGGCAATGGCAGGCTTGCCCATAGAGAGTGCCCCTCTGGCATGTGTGCCATAAATTCACCACCATGGGTATATAATACATATTATTCTATATATACATATATAAATACATTTTTTGCTTTGTTGAAATAGATTGAAATAGGAAACTTTGCATATATACCCAGAAGTACAAAACTTTTAACTTTTTTTTTTAATGGATTCATAATTCACACATGGAGGACCCAGTTTGCCAGTGCAAGTAAGCATGTTCTCTGTACCTCATGTGATTAGATAATTGTCTGATTCAGTAAGAAATAAGTGACTTTTCCACAGTTACAAGCCAGTGTGTTAGCAAGATGTCTTCTTGACTCTTTGGAGGCTGACTTGCTATCCATCATAAAGCATTTTGTGTCTATCAATAGACATTTAGTTAAAAAATATTCTTCCCCAAGATTTCTATATAGAACATATTGTTTTACTTTACTTTTACAACAAAAATAGCACATTTGTATTTATGTGGCACTTTGAAATATGAAAACTATTTTTTATAAAAAGCTTTAGGAAAGTCAATTAAACTCCCTGAATCTTATGTTCTTCCTCTGTAAATGAAAGGGTTGAAATTGATCTCTGATAACTCTTCTGCTCCAATATCTCTTTTGACCACATGCACATTGTAGATAATTTATAGATGTTCTGACTTTATTAATAGAGGGGAAGGGAAAAAGAAAAAATATTAAGACCTTATTATATATGGTCACTGTGGTCTCATTTGATCTTCATGACAACCTGTGAAAGGGATGTTATTTTATTACTACTTTGCAGTTGAGAGAATTGAGGCAGATAGAGATGAAATGACTTGCCCAGGATTCCTCAGGTAGTTTTTGCAGCAAGATTCCATTTCAGGTCTTCTTGAATTTAGTATCAGTACTCCAGTGATGAAGAACTCTAAGTCTTAGAGCAGTGAAATAATTTGCTCTTGATCATGTATATATGAATTATCCAAGTTTCCCTTTGAATCCCAGCATCATCTGTCCTATTTCCATTAACATGCTGTTCTCCATTATCCTTTCTTCATCTCATCAATGGGACATAGGCCCACCCTGATCCCAGTCATATTGCTGAGTCAAAGTCCTAAAGTTGCCAAGAGGGAGCTTAATCAAATCTATCTTGTGACTAATTTTACTAGAATTTTTCTAATAATTAAAGGTTTCCATATTAATGAGAAATCACCTTTTCTATCCCATTCAATCTAAAAAAGTATTTATTTAGATTCTACTCTGCATAAAGCACAGTGATTAGGTCTCAGGTTACAAAGATAAAAAAAAAAAATCCTCAATGAGATTATGTCCTACTGGGAAGATAGGACAGGTGGAGACATAGATATGTAAATGTAGACTAATTTGTAGCTAGAGAGAAAATTAACAACTGGGGGATGAGAAGAGTCAAATGGTCTCATATAAACTAGGTTCTTTCTATTCATCTGAGTGATATAATTTGACTTTTGCACTAGAAAAGAAGAACCACATCAGAACATGCAAATTAAGGCAGTAAAATGCACATGAACAAAATTACAACTCAAATTTATATTCAAATAAAATTTGTAGAAAGCTTTACAAACTTATCTATGTATTCAGAGGGATAATACAAAGAAGACAAATTTTAACACATATTAGAAATGTTAGCACTCCCCAATCACTTAAACTATTGGAATTATTTTTTGATGTTCTTGGCTTTGTTTTTAAATGTAAAATGTCCAATACCACTGAATACTCATAGTAGGACTTAAAATGTGATGTCTACTGACCCAGCTGGAATGAAATGATTCCTAAAGACATATTGTGTAGACCATAGAACACCAGGCCTGGAGTCAAGAAGACTTAAATTCAAATCTGGTCTCAAACATTTACTAGTTGTGTGATGTGAACAAAATATTTAACCTTATTTGCCTCAGTTTCCTTTTGTAGTGGGACTTGGTAAACCTAGAGTGAAGGACTCCTTATGCTTCTCATCTCAGGAATGACCCTGGTAAATGCTGATAAGCCAATAGAGATGGTATGAATATTCTATACATTTGAGATCTGTGTTTCTCAATGATAGACAGCATTTCAAACATCAGTCATTCCCTACTCCCCAAGCCCTGCAGATTTCTGTAGACTCCTCATATGCCAAATAGTCTCCTCTTCGGTAAAACACATATAAGCCCAATCCTCTTTTTTCCTGAAGGAGGCAGTTTCTACCTTCACTCTGTCTCCCACCCTTTTAACCTTTTCTCCAAATAAATTTATTGTATAAGATTTTGTTATGAATTTGTAATTCTTTAGGTAAGTCAGCCTGTGGGATCCAGGTTGGATTTTCTCCCACAACACTTATCTGTAAATTGAGTGGGAGAGTGAAATGGCAAACCACACAAGTATCTTTGCCATAAAAACCCCAAATGGAGATACAGAGAGTCAGACATTACTAAAATTATTGAACAACAAAAAACTCCATTCCCATCAAAGAGCCAACAGATGGAGAAGTCATCTAAACATAAGAGTCAAGAGACTTTGAAGAAGGATCATTATTATTTAGCTTCCAAAAGCAAAGAGAGTCTTAAATGTTAATTTTCTAAACAAAGATAACAGAGTAACCTCCTTGACAGTAAGACCAATTTGATGTCACCTCTTCGTCTTTAAATATGTATCACCTTGCAAGAAACTTGACAACTGATAAAAAGCTCCTAGTTTGAAATTAATTTAAAGTCTAAAGAGAAAAGGGAATGCTAGTTGGACATGTTTATTTCAGGATCTATAAGCTAATTTTTCTTTAAAATAAAAAGGTTGATTAAATTGATGCTAGTCTTTGATACAGTATTCCACTGATGGGAATAAACAGCATGGAAAAAAGAGAGAGATAATGACAATATATATTAAATCAACCAGTGAAAAACTGTAGTAACTTGAAAAATTGGTCATAGCCAAGAACTGCAAACCCAATGGGTACCCATCCATTGGGAATAGTTGAATAGATTATGATCTATAACAGGAATGGTGCATTATCATACTATAAAAGTTTACTAATATGAGAAATGCAGATAAAAATGGAAAGATATGTGAGAAAAAAGAGAATGATGGAAGAAGAACAAGAGGGGACTAGAATGCAGGAGTTCTCTAAAAATGGAATGAAAAAAACTGGTAAGACTGATATGAAGTGATGTGATGTTAAGTGATCAGATTAGGAAAATGTTGTACGCAGTAACAACAATAATGTATGATTATCAAATGTGAATGACTTGACTACTATGTACAAGGAAAGGATTCAGGAAAACTGGGCAAATCATGAGATAAAAGGATATCAAATATCATAGAAGGAATAGTTGGAGTCCAAATACAAAATGAAATATACCATTTTTTATTCTTTTTCCTCCATAAATTTTTCTCTAGTGAAATAATATGTATCCACTTTCACAACATGGCGAACATGGTAATATATTATGTAAAAATATATGTACAACCTACATCACATTACCTATCTTCTTGAGGAAGAGGAGGGGTAAGAGGGAGAGAGGGAATGTGGATTGCAAAATGTGAGAAAAGAATATTGAAAAATTGTATTGACATGAAATCAAAAAAAGAAAAAAAATATATAATAATTTTAAGGATAAAAATAAAAATAGAGTAGAATGTGGAATTACAATAAATAAACTACCCTGGAGAGATATGCTTATGAATCTCCTTTTCATGGGCAATATTGTGGTGGAATATAGCTGCAGAATGTTTTAAGCCCTGAAAGATGAGGTTTCTGTGAATCTTTGTTTTTTCCCTGTTGTCACAAAGGAAAGCACATGGTTCATGGCAGGGGTGAGAAGTCTATCTGGTAATAAATGCTATTTTTTAAAAAAAGAACAGATAAAAGTTTAAAAGAAATGAAAATAAACTGGCAGGATGGATGGGGCTGACATAGCCCCTGAAATGAGAGTACTACTCCTCTTCTTGAAGAAAGCCTGAAAACCACTTGACCTTGGCACCTAACACCTGTTCTCAGAGCTCACCTCTCTTCCCTGTTCCCACTGAGTTCACTGTGATTTTGACCCATGTAGTCCTCATTACTGGTTCTTTTCCCTGCTTGTCTTAGCCATTTCTTCTAAGCACCATCTTCCATTTTGACAACTGAAACTCTTATATTTGTTGAAGTCCATCTGTGCTCCTCAGTCCTGACCTCAATTTCACCTGCTTTCTCTGCATTCATTCAGCAGTAACAGTCACCAGGGATCTTGTCTCCTCTGTGCTTTTGCCCTTACTCTCATTGTCAGAACCACTTACCCAGCTGCACACCATTTATAGCCACTAGTTCATCCTGTGTTGTCTGGCCTCAGCTGTTCTCAGGGGCATCTTGGATAGTTTCTAGACAATTTAACCCCTTAACTCCTAGAATCCTAAAGACTAACTTTAAAAACTAATGACACGAACTGAATCAAATTTATAAGAATACAAAGCAATTCCCCAATTGATAAATGGGCAAGGGACATGAGTAGCAGTTTTCAGATGAAGAAATCAAAACTACCAATAAGAACATGAAAAGATGTTCTAAATCCTTATTAATTGGGTAAATGCAAATCAAAAGAACTCTGAGGTACCACCTTATACCTAGCAGATTCCCCAACATGAGAGTAAAGGAAAATAATAAATGTTGGAGGGGATGCAACAAAATTGGGACACTAATGCATTGTTGATGGAGTTGTAAATTAGCCCAACCATTCTGGAAGGCAATTTGAAATTATGTGCAAAGGGCTTTAATAGAATGCATACCCTTTGATCCAGCAGTGCCACTACTGGGTTTGTTCCCCAAAGAGATAATAACAGAAAATGTTTGTACAGAAATATGCATAGTTGTACTCTATATGGTGGCAAAATAATTGGAAAATGAGCGGGGTATCCCTCAATTGGGGAATGGCTAAAGAAGTTGTGCTGTATAATTGTCATAGAATACTATTTTGCCTTAAGAAATGATGATCTGGAGGAATTCTATATGAACTGGAAGAACCTTAATGAACTGATGTATAGTGAAATGAGCAGAACCAAAAGAACATTGTACACAGAAAGTGAAACATTGTGGAACTATCCGATGTAATGGACTTTACTACCAGTAGCAATGCAATAATCCAGGACAGTCCTGAAGGAATTATGAGAAGAATGCTATCCACACTGAGAAAAAAGAAATTATGGGAGTAGAAGTGGAAAAGAAAAACATATTACTTATCACTTGTACATATAGGTATATGTTTTGGGGTTTTGGATTTAAAAGGTCACTCTATAGCAAAAATGAATAATATGGAAATAGGTATCAAGGGATAACATTTATACAACCTGGTGGAATTGCTTGTCAGCTCTCAGAGGAGGGAAGGAAAAGGGGAGGGAAAGAACAAATCATGTAAACATGGAAAATATTTTTTTAATAAATTTTAAAAATTTAAAAAAGAAATAGGTTGGAAACCTGCTTCTTGGTAGAAAAAATACAAAGCATTCCCCATTTCACAAATGGTTAAAGGATATGAACAGGGAATTCTCAGATAAAAAAATTAAGACTATTTTTAAATGTAAAAATCATCTAAATATCTATTAATTAGAGGAATGCACATTAAAATAATTCTGAGGTACCACTATCAGAATGGCTAATATGACAAAAAAGGAAAACAAAAAAGGTTAGAGGCGATGTGAGAAAATTTGGACACAAATAGACCATTGGTAGAATTAAGAAGTGATACAACCATTCAGAGAGAAATGTGGAGCCATAACCAAAGGGTTATCAAATTGTGCATATCCTTGAAATACCATTACTAGATTTGTATCCCAAGGAGATCAAAGATAGGGGGGGAAAGATATCCTTTTTTCAATATATTTATAGCATATGTAAGTGCTATATATGCTTTTTGTGGTGGCCCAATTCCCTTATTTTACAAATGAGAAAACCAAGGCCAAAAAACTTAAGTGATCTTATGATTAAAACAAACAATTGAACTGATTAATGTCTAGGAAGTACAGTTTGTTATTACTAGCCTTATTTCTCCTAGTACTAAATTGGTCTTTTGGAGACGTTGATCATTTTTACATATAACCATCAGGAAACTGGATTAGCTGCCTCTCTATGACAGTGAATATTTGGTATTGAGAGATGGAAAAAGGATTACACATGTTCTCTTCATCTCCAGAAAGAGAATTAAAAAATCATTCAGCCTTACTGTTCCAAGATAGAGAACTAAAACTCAATAGTCATTGCTTTTGGGGACTCTGTGTGTGTGTGTGTGTGTGTGTGTGTGTGTGTGTGTGTGTGTGTGTGTGTGTATCAACACTGGTCTACTCTATTTTTTATGCCTTCCTTTGTGATGATGTCAAACACAGTGAAAGCCTTCAGTCATGTTATGAGATTTAATTGTGGAACCTCATTACTGTATCATTTGTGGCCCTTTTTTTTTTTAAACCCTTAACTTCTGTGTATTAGCTCATAGGTGGTAAGTGTGGGCAATGGGGGTCAAGTGACTTGCCCAGGGTCACACAGCTGGGAAGTGTCTGAGACCGGATTTGAACCTAGGACCTCCTGTCTCTAGGCCTGGCTCTCAATCCACTGAGCTACCCAGCTGCCCCCTTGTGGCCCTTTTTTTTTATTAAATACAGCTCATTCTTCCTGTGGCTTGTAGCATTCCTCCTCTTTCTCTGGACTCCTGGACTCCTCCCCATCCCTTCTCTTACTGTATGTATATGAGAAGTTTAGTGATTAGAATGACCAATGAGTTAATATTGTGATATGACAGCCAGGAAAAGCTAATGCAATCAAAGGATGATTTTTTTAAAAAACCATATGCGAACTGAGGGAGTGGATACTCTTGCCATTCTCAGCACATGTGGAGTATTGTGTTCACTTCTTACCATCACGTTAAAGTATAGCTTTGATAAGCTTTTGACCATAAATAGAATGGGGCATACAACAGAAAGGTGAGGAGCTTTGGAACTGTGTTCTCTGGCCAGTCGTGGAATTTAGGTGGAAATATTTAGACTATTGAAAAGGAAACTTAGTGGTCTGTGAAATCTGTCTTCAAGATTTTGGAGAACTGTGATTGCAAGGAGACATTAAACATTTTCTTCTTGGAATCAGAGGATAGAACTTGGAGCAATGATTATAGAGGAAGTTAAAAATAGATAAATTTCCTCTCAATATAGGGAAAAAAGTAACAAAATAAAATATATATGAATGTATATATACACTCATGTATACACATAAACATACATGTTTTCTTCTGTTTTGCCATTCTAATTTCCTGTGACATTAAAGTAAAATTTGCCTATTTTATATGTTGTGTGTATGTATTTTTGTATGTTGTGTGTATTTTATGTCTGTATACATTTATACACACATTCTAACATTTAAAGGTACCCAAACTATAACAATTTTCTTAGAAGACCATAAGTCAGTCTTCATTAATGCTGGTGAAGCAAGGGATAAATACTTACTTTTGAGTACTAGAGGTAATTTAGATGGATTCTTTGTGTGAATCAGATTGGACTTAATGACTTTTGAGTTCTCTTCCATTTCTAAGATACTATCATTCTTTGATTCTATGATTTTGAGATAGAACTTCTCTGAAGAAAGAGAATTTCAGATATCTTTCAATTAAAAACCTCTGTTCTCAATCTACCTTAAAGAGAAACAGTAAAGCTTCCACCTTACTTATTCAATGCATTACAAACCTGCCCTGCTTAATATCTTTTGTCTGAATTTCTCAGTTAACATTAACCTTTTTAGTTTTGGATTATCTATCTCTCTATCTCTCTATCTCTATCTCTATCTCTATCTCTATCTCTATCTCTATCTCTATCTCTATCTCTACCTCTACCTCTACCTCTATCTCTATCTCTATCTCTATCTCTATATCTTAAAAAGTTCCAGTCAGAATATTGTCACCCTGATTTGCCTTTTGTCAAGGTTGGGAGATTCTTAGAGAGTTGAAATGGTTTTTGAATCACTCATTCCCACTTTCTTATCACTAGTTTGCCTTAATGTTAATTTCCCCTTGTTTGTCTTAATAAAAATCCAAATGATTTTTCTTCTGCAAGGACAATGTTATCTCACAATCAATTTCCATTCCCTGTGATGTGCCCTTGCTTGAACCATCATGTGCCATGAGTTTCTTCATGCCCTCTGTAGTAGGTACAGCATGCCACTTTTCTTCCTGTATCTTGTTTATCACCAGCAAATCTTGCTGTCACCCAAAAATATACATGTACCTTCAACATTCTTGTTTGGTAGCTTCTGTTGCCAAGGCAACTGCCCAGATGTGTCCTACCTTGGAATGATTTTTCATTAAAACCCTGAAAACATTGGCTCTGTGTAAATATTCCAAACTATAATAGTAACAAGCTTCTGTACTCCCAATGGTAGTTTCCAGCATTGAGACCTAAAAAATAATAAATTGCAAAATTTTCAAATAGAACCTTTAATTACTGGTTACCACAGCATATGGTAGAAAGTAATTAGTTCTTCCTCTACCTCTAAGCCTTGACTTACAAATAGCCTTGGTACAAATAGCTCATATTACTTTATTTCATTTCTTTAAATGTCACATCCCCCAGGAGAATCTACGGTCCTTGAGGACAGGTCCTTTTTTCAAGTGTCTTGCTTGTATTCTTGTGTCTCGAGTAAGTACTTCATAAATACTTGTAGAATTGAAGATTAAACCAAGGGGAACTGTTTAATTTTATATTAAACTAGACCTAAACACAGAATACTACAAGATATGTTACACCAAATTCAGAGAGAATTATAGATATAGAGCAAGATGTACCTTAGAGGCTAACGAGTCTGGTAAAATCATTTTACGCGTTTAGAAACTAGGGCCTAGAAAGGTAAATTGACTTCCCTGAGGTTACATGGTAATAAATAGCAGTAACAGGATTTGAGGCAGCAATGTGGTACAGCAGATAGAGCACTGGGCCTGGAGTCTAACTATGAACTGAGACACTTATTTACTAATTATGTGACCCTGGGCAAGTCACTTCGCCTGTTTGCTTGCATTTCATCATCTATAAAATAAGCTGGAGAGGGAAATGACCAACCACTCCAATGTTTTTGCAAAAAAAAAAAAAAAAAACAACAACACCTAACTAAACTAAACTAAACTACACTAAACCCAAAATGGGTCACAAAGAATCAAACACAACTGAAATGACTCAACAACAGGATTTTGAGACCTCATTTTCTGACTTCAGAGTCAGCACCCTTTCCTCTGCATAATACTGCCTTCCTAAGCATAGGGAGTCTATAACTTCTCTCGAGATGAAATAAAAATTTAAAAAAATCTATATATCTTTGCTATCAGAGGACAGAGAGCAGTTCTTGGCTTCATTCTATGAATTAATGTATTTGTGTCCTTTCACAGGTCACTTTTATCTACTCAGCTCTTTTTTGGAAGTTAGATACAAGTGATTGACTATATACCTTTGAGGCAATTAATAGCCCTAATCCAATGATCTGACCCTTGATTGTCCCTTTTACTTGTTTCAATCACAGGCATGCGGTATTAAATTTTGAAAGATTTAGTCAGATTATATTCTCTCTAGTTTCAACTAGCATCTTTATATTTTTTGTATTTTGCTACTCAAGAGCTAGATAGCATAGTTCAGTAGTGGCAAGCCTATGGCATGGGTGCCAAAGAATGCATGCTGAGTGCTCTCTGTAGGCATATGGCTGCCCTCTCCCCTACAAGAGTTCATTACTAGAAAGGCAGAGGACCTCAGGTGGTACTGCTAACTTCCCCCCTCTACTGTGCCTGATGACGTTTTTTAATGTCACTCACCCCTCTTCCCAGCAGCCCATTTGGAGTGCTTTCTCCCTCCCCTGTGTGGAGCAAGGAGGGGCATGCCCAGCACTTGGTTGAGGGGAGGAGGCATGGCACTTGGTCTCTGGAGGGGCATTCAGTTCTGCAGTGTGTGGTGGAGGCAGGGCCTCTCACTCTATCTCTAAAAGGTTTGCCATCACTGGCATAGTAAATAGAACAGTTGTCATGGAGACAGGAAGACCTGAGTCTATCCAAAACGCTTACTAGCTATGTGATAATGGGCCAGTCATTTAACTTTCCTGTGCTTCACATACCTCATATATAAAATGAGGCAGTTGGACCTGATGGCATTTCTAGTCTCTTCTAGCTCTAAATTTATGATTCTGTGGTTCCTAACTATTCTACAGTCAGGGGAAATCTAAACCACATTTATCTTTCTTGGCAAGTCTTTTACAAGCTATATCAGAATTGTCAATCTCTGGCTAATGTTAAGTTCTGTAAGATTTTCTCTTTTTTGACAAAAACATAAAAATCAGTGTACTATATTAACTCCCACTAGGGAGAGCACTAGCCATGTCTTCTACATAGAAACTATTTATTCCTAACTTTAAAAGAAATCTAAAGTTCAGAATTCAAATCCCCAGTGATAAACTTCCATATTTTAATTTTCTTGACCATATTGTGGATGAATTCCAGATGTCAAAATTAATTCATGGCTTCTTTTTTCCTGTCTTGCACATCCTCTTCTTATGTCACCTACTCTCTGTTTTATTAAATAAGATTTCTTAGAAAGCTACATATAATATCACCCATAGCTCTCATTTCATCCCTTTAAGGAGTGACTTAACTTACGCTCCCTATTATTTTCAATCTTGAGGAATTGATTGATAAACAAATCCCATTATACAACTGTTGGATGGACCTCTTAGACTTAACAGTTTATCATTTTCATATACCATTAGTGGTTTCCCTTGACATTAAATTCCCATCCTATTTTCTCCAGCTCTTTGAATTAAGGTATTATAATTCTAATATAATTTAGGAAAAGATTTATTTCCCCCAAGCAGACAAGTTGATACAGATTCATAAAGGAATGAGCAAATAAAAGGAGTAAAAAGGGGTTATTATGCTCAACTAACTGAAAGATTTCCTTTTCCTCTCCTCCCTCCTGACCTAGTTATCCTATCACAATGCCTGAAAAAAGTTTCCCACACTGAATTTGAAAAAGATCTAGTCATTGGCTAACCAAAGTTCAATGGAGTTTATGGAAATGTTTAAAATTTAAATTTGACTGCTAGGAAAATTGGAAAACAGTATGGCAAAGATTAGGTTTAGGTCAATATCGAATACCCAACCAAGATGAGGTTAAAATGGATATACTCTATGTTTGTGCATATAATTCCCACTGATGCTGGCATGGAATTCAGGGTTTCCTCTGGACACCCCAAAACTTAAGAAGTAACCTAGGCCTTTTTCTCTTGCATTCCTTCAGTGACAGAGGAAGGAAGGTGATTTTGAGCTGAGAGAGAGACACTGCCTTTGATCTCTCCCTTAGTTTTTTGATCTGAGAATTTTGATCCCCATGACTCTACTAAATACTGGTTGTGGGGGGAGGAGGTTTGTTCTTTTCTCTCCTCCCCCCCATCAAGAATGATATCTTGCAGATCTATGTGCTCAGAAGGAAATACCAAATTCCCTCAGAAACAGTAGATATTGAAATGGGGGAAGGAAATATGCACATAAAGGGGAATAATCAGTGTCAAAAATATAATGATGAGAACTAGCCTGGAAGTAACAAAGAAATAGAGTCATAGAGAGGTGTAGTTACAGGATATCACATGAGTTAACAACAGAGCAAGTAGATATGTAACTGAGATGGGGGTCAGCAACACCAGGAAACAAATAGAAGAGAAGTGAGAAAAAGGCCTTAAAGATGGGAGTTCCCTTGGACACATTTATTTCCCTTTGTTTTTCACTCCCCCTATACCCTATCTTTCTGCATATGATTCCTACTGATGCTAGCATGGGATTAGGGGTTTCCTCTGGACACCTCAAAACCTGAGAAGTATCAATGGCCTTTTCCCCTTGCATTCCTTCAGTGCCAGAGGAAGGAAGGTGATTTTGAGCTGAGAGAGACACTGCCTTTGGCCTCTCCCCTACTTTTTTGATGAGCACAGATATGCACCTCCCAGTTCTATTCTGATAAGCATTCTTGTTTGTATTTGTATCTAAGATATCTAATCATCCTCTGAACTGAATAGGTCATCCTAGCATGGGATTGTGGGGTTCCTTGGACTCCCCAAAGCCTATAAGATTAAACAGAAAACAGGAAATTCCTTTCCTTCCTTGCATTCTTGTTAATGCCGAGGAAAAGGTAATACTGGACATCAGAGTCTCACAATAAGCAAAGACCCCTGAGAGAAATATTCTCCTTGGATTCTCCCCTAGATTCCAAGATGGACACTGATACCATTTGCTTGTATCTAGGACATCCCCCATTCCTGCCCAACCTTATTCCATTACCTTATCCTTTGTCACATAGACCGCTGGTATGATAAGGCTATGAAAAGCCCAGAAAACATAACCTCTAGGATGCAGTGTCAACCCCTGCACAATGTCCTCCTAGCCAAATTCAACATGACTTCTAAATTAATAAATTTATCCTTTTATTTCTAAGCTAAATTATGGAGCTTTTTATTCTTGCAAAGGGTATTTGTCCAAAACCCCAGGGATTCACCTCAAACCCCCCATAAAACCCCCTTCTGTCTTCAAGGCACAATACATCACTCCAACCCTAGTCCTGTAGGAACATCAACCTGTTTCTGGTCATGTAGTCCCTGTTGTCAAAATGGTATAAGAATCCAAACCCCTATTACTTTTAGGAGGTGGTGTCTTCTCTGCAACTGCTTCCTGGTCATTCAGCTCACATTCGACTTAATACATTTCTCTATTTTTAAGATATCATTGAAGCTTGTCATTCTTGAAGGGAACAACCTTTTCCAGCCCAGGTTATCTCTAGCTCTCCCACAACAATACTATGTGCTTATATGGAAGAGTGTGCCATAGGGCGAGGCAGGGGCTGTTGTGTAGCTACTGTTCATACTCTGTTATTTGATTAAATGTCTAAATTTGCTTTGACATTTTCCTATTGCCTGACCATTAAAAGTAAAAATCTGAGTGTGGTCTGCTTAGTTAAAATTTTGATACAGATAATTATAGAATACAATATAGAATTTGAGTCAGCATCCATCCACTAAGAGTCTTAAATCATGAGTACAATTTGATGTATTAGCACAGTCTATTTATAAGTATATTTCAAAAATGCAAATATTCCAAAAAGGGTAATCCAATAAAACACTATTGACTGTTAATATCCTAGCACTGATTTCATATGCAGATCTGCTAATTGTCCTTCAAAGTAAAGAAAAAGCCATTGAATGAATAGGAAAGTAAATAAGTTTTGATGAGGGAAATGGTGGTTAATTTCTGTAGAAAATTTGGGGAGTATACCTACACAAAGAGAGTCTTTGGAGATTTCAATTTGATTGTTTTCCTAAATATTTGATGGTAAGAGAGATAAGGAGAAAGAAATCTCAAAGATAAAGAAAATATTATCAACCTACAAAAACACAAAACCACCAAAGCTTTTACAAAAGAACATGCCTTTAATCAGGACAAGGGAGATAATGCTCTTATGGCCACTGAACAGTCATACACACATACAACACCACACAGAACGACCTTCCCCTGAAACTTGGGGAACAATATGTCTCCAGAAACAAAACAAAACAACAACAACAAAAAAAGCATAGGGATTTCAATTGAAATAAATAATCTGGGTTTCTATTTATACCTGAGAGAATATAACTAAAGAGAAACAACTGACTGGTTACTATAGGAGCTTGGGAAAGAGATTGGAGCTTAAGGTCAGGGATCTGGGAGAGGCTTAATTGCAATAAGCAATATTTAGGAGACAAAAGAAGGATACTTAAGACTACCTATACCACTTCAATCCCGGATGTTTAAAGGGTGCTTGATGGCCTATTGTTCTGTCTAGGATAAAGGGTCAATCTCTGAGTTTTTTTAAAGCAAGCTTCTATGACAGTAGGATAAATTTGGAGGTTAAAAAACAAGGTTTTCAGCAGATACCACTAGAATTCCCTGAGGAAAATAAAAGACAAAATTATATAATTGCCCAAAGGACACGTGTTGAAGGAAATCTAATAGGCAAATTGAAGGGACAGCAAAGAGGATACTTAGTCAAATCAAGAGTCTTCTGAGACTTTGTAAAGTCCTTCCCATTTGGCTGTAAGGTTTCTTGTACAAATGTCTTAGATGGTATCCTTCAGGTTCTAGCTATAGTGTGTCCTTGTCTGTCATTATGACTCCATAGGAAATGACTTGAACATGGAATGGTTAGGACTTCAAGGGCTCTGAATGAGTTCTCTTTTTATACCACTCTCACTTGTTTCTCCAAGAAGAAAACAAAAAGTATATTTGCTTCACACAAATGACTTTTTCATTTGGTCTTAGGCAATAGTTGCTTCCAAGAAGAACTTGGACTATTCAATTAAAACACTCAGGATCTTTTCATTAGTCACTAAGTATTTCCCCAAATATTTCTTGTCCATTTGCAATAACAACTCAGGTCTACAAGTTTACCAAACTTAAATTAACTTTCTTAGACTCCAGAACACATACACATTAATCAGAAAAGCCCTGCATTTTCTAAGCAGAATAAGTAATAGCTTATTTTAAAATCATAGTGATATGGGGCATAGGTTTCCCCTAGACATCCTAACATCCCATATTGTGTTAATATTCCTGTAGTGTTAGGGAAGGAGACTTTGAGGCTCTCTGGCCTCTCCTGTCACTGTGGCTGAGCAAAGATAGACAACTCCCACCTTCCTCCTGATAAACATCTCCTTTATATCCCAGATAGCTGATTTTCCTCTAAATTGGACAGTTCAACGACTTTTGACTTTGAGGCATAGGACATAAACGTATCACCCAACTTGGGTTCTAGAGACCCAGTAACATGTCATCATCAAATAGGCCCTGTTGTCAAAAGGGTATATAAATCCCAGAATCCATCTCCTCTAGGAGGCAGTGTTCCACCTGCACACTGTCTCCCAGCCTCTCAACATGAATTCCAAATTAATAAATTTCTCTTTTTCTTTTTTTCTTTTTTTTTTAACCCTTAACTTCTGTGTATTGACTTATAGGTGGAAGAGTGGTAAGGGTAGGCAATGGGGGTCAAGTGACTTGCCCAGGGTCACACAGCTGGGAATCTCTTTTTATTTTTAAGCTAAGTTTTGTAGTATTGCATTCTTGCAAAGGGTAGTTTGCCCAGATCAAGGGTTTTGCCTAAAATTCTCACACAACAATAGCACTGGAAATGAAAGATTTAATAAAATATTTCATTACTGTTATAAACTACTACTGATATACAAAATTTTCCACATTCCCAATGTCCAAAGCTGTAAGGAAAACACTAAAATAATAATGTCATGAATCCTCAACCTTTTCTAGGCTTCTTCTGGAGCTTCTGATGCCCAGATGCCAAGTCCTATATTCTCATTTTTTTGTGAAATCAACAGTTAGTACAATTTCAAATGGTGACTAACATTTAAATTTCAAGCATTTAAGATTATTATAGAGAAACTTCCATCTAAGAAATACAGTCAACAACATCCATAATTTAAGTTCTTATGTTTCTTTGTGCTTTCTTTATTTTTTTTAAACCCTTACCTTCTGTCTTGGAGTCCATACTGTGTATTGGTTCCAAGGCAGAAGAGCAGTAAGAGCTAGGCAATGGGCATCAAGTGACTTGCCCAGAGTCACACAGCTAGGAAGTGTCTGAGGCCCGATTTGCACCTAGCACCTCCCATCTCTAGGCCTGGCTTTCAATCCACTAAGCCACCCAGCTGCTCTATGAGCTTTTAAAAAATACAATTATAACCAAAAAATCTTAAGTTATAACACTTCATACCCTGAAGAACTTTCCTCAATTTTGATTGATCTAAAAAGTTACCCAAGCTTTGATTAAGCACATTAGGGTTTAATAACCTAGGATCCAATGTATTCCATCCCAACTTCCATTCAAAGCTTCAGCCAACTATCCAGACTGATTTTTTTCATGCTCCTATTTGCATCTTTCATCTGTACTACACAATCCCCTCTCCTATTTCCCCTAAGGTAAAGATGGGAATTCACACACACACAACCCAACCAACATACACACAGAAACAAACACATATATACATATGAATGTGGAGATTGCACAGCTAAGATGAGCTTGCCAAACTGGAAAAACACACTGAACCCTCAAAGCAGTTACAAATGAACATGTCTTTAATCAAGACAAGGGAGACAGCACTTTTACAGCTGCCACACAAAGCCAAGCTCTGAAACTTTGGGCACAATGTCTCTTTAAAAATCACTCACCAAGAATGGGATTTTCCCCATGAACTAAACCACTTGGGTTCTATTTATATCTGGAAGTATATAGCCAAAGAGAAACCACTGTCTCATTACATGGAAGCTTAGGAAAGAGGTTGTAGTCTGAGGCTAGAGTATATGGTGGAAGCCCAGATATAAATAAGAGAAAAGAAGAAACCAAAAAAAGATGCTTAGGACTTGACTGCCCCTATCATTCCTATTCAGGATACTCAATGGCTGTGTGATGACTTATTGTTCAGTCTGGGACAAGGGTCAGTCTGGGAGAAGGCAAATTCCCATGGGACAAGGGTAAATTTAGGGTTTCATGAAGCAAGGTTGTCATTTCCCCTTTCTGGTAATAGAGATTCTATCACTGACCATAACAAGGGACAAAAGGCAATGTGTCCAGGATAGTCTGACCCTCTGTTACCAATGGTGGAAAACAGACAAGGGTCTGGCATATGGCAAACTGGTTTCTAGGGACATTTCTCATCAGCAGAGACACATTGATAGTTGGGCAGAATTCAGACGCTCAGCTTCAGCAAAATCTTAACAGAAAAGCTACTCCATTTCTCACAGTCTATTGTGTCTTTCAAGTCCTGTGTGTCCAAGTTAGGATTCAGTAACTTTCTTTTTTTATAGAAGTCTCCCTCACAAAAGACAGGTTCTTGAATGGTTTCATTGCTCAAAAAGAAAACATGGGAAATGTATAACCAAAATCTCAAATAGAAACTGATTGACTCCTCAGATATTTGCTCATTAATTACATATTGGAGTAAATTATTCTGTCAGCTGCAGTAGACTTTCAGTGCTTTAGGATTGATTCAAATGTTCTGATGGTCTAAAAAATTACTTGATATTGGTACTCAGAACAGTAGTGAAAGATAATCTCATTAGCTAGCTTTTTAACATCTTATTATTTCTATTAAAATCCACTTGTAGTACATAGAACTATATATAAGCTATACTTATATGATAGAAAGAAATCTAATTTGATTCATGAGGGCTGACTCATCCCAAGAATGGGAGGCTCACAGCAAATTTTATGAAATAGAGAAATTTATTAGGAGAGAGGATGATGTAACTGGGAGGCAAGATGGAGAATGTTTCCTCCAGGAGGAAGAGAGAAGTGCTTCTATAGCTACCTAGAGAAGACTACATGAAAAGCAAGGAGTTTAAAAGTGAGGAGGAGGAAGAGGATTCTGAGGTTTATCTGACTGTCAGTAAGGAATGTAGTACATATTTGTGCAAGGAGTCCCAATGTCTGGATATGAGTAATAGATGCATATATGGGTGAGGGGCTCAGATTGTAAATGTATGGGACATATGTGCCATCTTTGCTCCTTGGAGACCTCAGTTTTTACACAGCTGTCCTCTGAAGGCACCAGGGTTGGCATTCTCTGACCATACCACATTTCTGAGGTCAGAGGCTGTCATCCTTCTCACATATCCCTTAGATCAGTGGTTCCTAAACTTTTTTGGCCTACCGCCCCCTTTCCAGAAAAAAAGCATTACTTAGAACCCCCTGTCACATACTATCACTGCCCCCTTACAGTTATTAACCACCCCCAAATGCACCTGTAGCCATCACCACTTCCCTGGCTCACTGCAGCACCCACCAGGGGGTGGTGGCGCCCACTTTGGGAATCACTGTCTTAGATCCTGGGGTCTCTAAATTCTTAGAGATCTCACATCCCACTACACTTGCTAAGAAAATAGTTTGCCTAACAATATCAAAGTAGTTACATACTTAAAAGCAACATAAAAATAGAAACATACTATTATAATAAGCATAAAAGTTTAAAAAAACACAACACAGGTTTATCAAGATTTGTAGACCTAGGGGTCAGCTGGGTGGCTTAGTGCATTTAGAATCAGGCCTAGAAAAATGATAGGTCCTAGGTCCAAATCTGGCCTCAGAGACTTCCTAGGTGTGTGACCCTGGGAAAGTCACTTAACCCCCATTGCCTAGTCCTTACCACTCTTCTGCCTTGGAATCAATACATAGTTTTGATTCTAAGATAAAAGGTAAGGTTTTATAAAAAGATTTGTAAACCTGGAATTGATCTCACTCACCATTGTGGAAAGAAATAAAAATAAAAGCTAATATTAAATAAAAATTCTAATTAAGTATCCTATTATAAAATTAAACTATACTAAAAATGCTCAGGCACATAACAGGCAATCATTTCTAGATGATAGTTTGTTTCAAAACCTATTAAAATTAAATTTAAAATTCCAAATTAAAATTAAATGTAAAAATTAAAAATTATACTTCTCACTTCCTTTTGTGGAGAATGAGATACTAGTTCAAAATTCTTATTTCTACCTTCAAGGGAATGAGATGTTGAGAAACTAAAGGCAAAATCTTTTAATTCACTTTAACTGCTTTTTAAAACTATAACCGTGCTTAAATGGATTGGGCATTTCACTTGCATTAACCACTATTTTAAAAATGTTATTTCAGATCCATTGAACTCTTGTGCATATTCAGGATACACTTTCTTTCTAAAAATATGTGAATTATTCCCAAATTAAAATACCACATACAAGTGATTAAATGTCTGTTTGGGATAATAACATCATAGTGTAAGTATAAGTGATAAGGGATAGAGAGAAACTCATGCATTTCTTTAAAGGGAAAGGAGGAAATTTTAGGTACAAACCCTGGGAGAAGATTCTGGAAGGAGAGGAGGATCTCGAGATTTGACTTTTTATAACTGTCACTCCTAATCTAGATTTCCACTGAGCTGAATCTTTGCTCTGGTATCCCCTTGGAAGAACTAATCTTGTGGAAAGATTAGGGATTCCTGAGTTTGAGAATTGCCTTGGAGTAGACAGCCTTTTCCCTGGAGTACAGAGAGCAACCTGTCTGAGATCAACTGGTCAGAGATCAACTTGGCTAAAGTAATCCCAAGAGTTTTGTCATCTGGGACTCTGGGTTACCAAGGAAGCCAACCCCGTACTTGAGAGGGGATTCAGGCTAACAGTGAGTCCTGGCTCCCCTGCCTTCTTAAAGACAACCTGGGTAGTTAGATTAGCAGATTGTCAGATAGCATTTGGGGTTTTAGATAAGAACAGAGAGTGTATAGGCAGGGCCTATAGAAGAAACTGATGAGTGACTGCCTCTCACTAGGTATGTAGAATTTAGGTTGAGTCTAGATTTGTAGTTTTAGGACCCATCTACCCTTTTCCTTTACTCCAATTATCAAAATAAAATTGGTTTGTGCTTTACTGGCCCTGGGGGGGGGTCCTTAGGTGGATGTTTCTCATCACCCATTCTTTTTCACCTCCCATCCCTAAGCCTTTCCCAAACAATATACCTCTATTTGGAGGTAGCCATCTCTTTCAATAAATCACTCTTGTCCACTAATAAATAAATTAACAACCAAAATCTAAACTTACTAGTCTCACTAAATAGACTTATACCTTGGTCTCACAAGCTACTGCAACATTTTCCAATTATTCTAATCTCATATATTTCTGAAGGCCTCATGATTAGTAATAGGTAGATGACAAATTCAGTATTCATCTCCTTCATTGTTTAAATGACTACAAGTTTTATATACCTTCCTCTTTGATTTCTATATATGTTTCAGCACTAGACCATCTAGGACTAGATCACCTTTCATGATTACAGAAAATTTGCCATACCATAACAGGAGAAAAGAAACATAATTAAAATGAAGGTGAAATATTCGCCTAATTTGGAGTAGAGTAGGACTTCTCATTTTCTTTTGTTACCTTTGTAAAGTCAATCAACTATCCCTTTCATCATTAGTCCCCATGTTCCCCTAGAAAGGTACTTAAGCTTCCCAACTTTTATGGCTCCTTAGAATTGTCCAATCTAGTGCAGTTGGAGTGTTCCCAGGAATCAGTGACCAGAGCAACCAGAGTTCAATCCTTGGACTCTATGTGGGCTCATGTGGAGAGCAGCTCTATGTGAAGGCCTAATTTAGCACTGTGCCGCTTTCCTTAATTAAAGAGTGGTTTTGTGTTTTTCCCAGTCAACAAAGCTTTAGGAGAATCTTTCTTGGAGGTTTGTCTCCAGGAGTTCTGATTAGTTCTCTTTTTTAATCTATTCTCACCTGTGGCTCCAAGAAAAAAAATCACCTTTGTATGATTTATGCCCCAAACATTTATCTTTTGGTATAAGGAAGAAGCCACTTCTAAGAGGAATTTGTTTTCTTCAATTAAAACACTCAGCATTTTATTTTTTTATTTTTTATTATTAATCACAAAGTGTTTTCCCAAATATTTCTTGTCCATTTGAAGTTTACCAAACCCAAATTAACCCTCTTATTCTCTAGTACACATACATGTTAATCAGAAAAGCCCTATGTTCTTTAGATAGAATAAGAAAGTTTTGAATTCACAGCATTTAAATTGTGTGAAGTAGAAATTAAAGGGGATCTTGAATATATCAAGGTACATCCTCTTTAACCACTATTCAAAAAAGATCAAGAAAAACATCTTGAAAATGGAATGCATTTATTGAGAGTACTGAGAGAGATGCAAATCTATGTCTCTGGGCTCTTGGTCCAGAGAAAAAAATTGAAATGGTCGAGAGTTCGAGACCAAGGGAGGCAGCTGGGTGGCTCAGTGGATTGAGAATCAGACCTAGAGATGGGAGGTCCTAGGTTCAAATGTGACCTCAGACATTTCTCAGCTGTGTGACTCTGGGCAAGTCACTTAACCTCCATTGCCTACCCTTACCACTCTTCTGACTTAGAACCAATACACAGTATTGATTCTAAGAGGGAAGATAAGGGTTTAAAATTTAAAAAAAAAAAGAGTTGGAGACAAAGGCTTTCAATCCAGAAATAAAGGACAGGAATATGCAGTTGAATAGCCTTTACAGTGGTTATAAAGAGAGTTCATATCTGGATTATTTGGGAAGGGCTGAAAAGAGGATCCATTCTGGCCTTTAGGCTTGATCTCCTGGAAGAAGCCTCTGATACAATGAAAGAAGCTTCTAAACCAAAAGAGTACTGAATATTGATACTTAAGATTTGATCACTGGGTACCTTCAAAGTCTAAAAATAGATCTGTCTGGGATTTTTTCCTCCCATCTACAGGAAGGAGAAAGGGGGAGGAGGGAACCATCTTTTACTAATTTTTTAGAGATATTAATAACTATTAATAACTTGGAAATAACACACTAATTTTCCACTTCACACATAATCAAAAGATTTGATACCTAAAATAAAAATAAATTTCAATAGTAGTATCATTAGAAAAATCAACTGCTATTGATATGCAATATTTTCCACATTCTCTGTGCTGTGAGGAAAATACTAAAATATAATGTCACGAATACTGGACCTTTTCTTTGGCTCCTGCAAAATTCTGATACCTGGATACCAAATTTGATATTTTCTGCTATTGAGGAATCAAAAGGTATTACAATTTCATACATTATTGACTAACATTTAAATTTAAGGTTATTATAAAGACACATATATAAAGATATATCAAAAATACAATATGGACAAAACCCAGAACTTAATTTCTCAAGCCTCTATAAGAAGCTTTAAAAAAAGTGATCATTATCACAAAAAAAATCTTGTTATAGCATTTGACAATATTGTTTTATCAAACCCCCAAATTTATCTTTGTCCATTAGTAACCTGCTTTCAGGAATGAATCTCCCAGACTGACCTTTGTCTTAATTTGCAAATCATAACCACATGAATGCAAATAATAAGCAAAAGTCTTGGAGCTATTAATAAAGATAGGTTTATTATAAGAGGGCCAAGTGCCACTCTTAGACTGAACAATGGACCATCAAGCATCCATTAAGCACCCTGAATAGAAGCTAGAAATACTCAAACCTCAAGTCTCTTTTTTGTCTTCTTAGCCTCTCCTAAGCCACATCCTAGTACCTCAGCCTCAGGCTATAGCCTCTTGCCCAAGGCTCCTTGAAACCAAGTCAGTGTGTCTTTTCAGTCCTATATTCCCCAAAAGTATATGTAAGACCCCAAGTTTTTCAGCTCATTGGAAAATCCCATTTTGAGGTGCATCTTCTAGGAAACAGTGTTTCCAGAGCCACAGAGTTTGTCTCTGTGTGCTGTATGTTATAATTCTTCATGGAGGCCCTTAGAGCTTTGTTTTCCTTATCCTAATTAAAGACTTGTTCTTTCTAACTACTGTGGTGGTTCTGTGTTTTTCAGGTTGACATTGCCTTCAAGGAACTCTCAGAATTACCTTGTCCTAGACCAGTCATGGTGAATGTTTTAGAGATCTTGTGCCATGCCCTACACCCTAGACTGCATGCCAGCCCCTCACAAACCCTTCCCCCACCAGAGTCTAAGTGCCCCTCCACACTGTCTTACCCCAGACAGGGGAGAGAGAAAGGGAGAGGAGTGCTCTGCTCAGGGGAGGGAGTAAGCACTTCTATTGGATTGTTGGGCAGAGGGGCAGGCAATGAAAGGCTTGGGTGGTAGAGGGGAATGGAGCAGCTCCACCTGAGTCCCTCTGCCTTCATAACTAGCTCTTATGTACCCACAAAGAGGTCTTTGAGGACCATCTTTGGCAGGTGTGACATAGGTTCACCACTGTAGTCTGAAGCTAGATCATCTGGGAGCAGCCTAAATATTATAAGAACTGAAAAAGTAAAAAGGGTACTTAAAACTTGACCACATCTAGCACTCCTTTCCAGGATGCTCAAAGGATATTTGTTCCCTATTGTTCAGTTTATAACTAGGGTCAATCTAAGAGTTTCTTGAAGTTCCCATTGGCCAAGGTAACTTTGGGATTTCCTAAAATGAGGTTGTCTGTATAAAAGATAGATAGAAAGTAGCCCAGGAAAACTTTAAACTATTTTCCAGTTTGTGTAAAGATCAGTACTTTTACACGTTTATATTAAGAGATAACTAAAATTCTCTTCCTACCCTTTTCCTTCACCCTTCCTTTAAACAGTGAATATGAGCATATTGAATCTGATTGAGGCAGCAAAGCAATGCAAAGTATAAAAAGTCCTGGACTTGGAGTCTGACAGATTTGGATTTTATACTTTTTGAGATATTGGCTCTCTTGTGTGACTCTAGAAAAATCATATAATCTTTTCCCACCTCAGTTTCCTCATCTGTAAAAAAGAGATAGCATCTGTCAAATAAGAAACAAATGAAATTAATAAAACTATGTAAATGCTACTATTTGCACTAACACAATAATACTTGCCTAGATGAATTCCAAAATCCTGCTGCCATTTTTTTGCATGGTAGTATTCAATAATCTTCTCCTTTGAAACTATATTATTCAGTAGTAAGAGGGAAACACTTGACATGTATAAGGGAGAGCCATGGGTTTGGATTGCGCCTCTTACCGTATGATCACAGGCAAGGTAAGTATCAACCTCTCTGAGTCTCAGATATACATAAAATAGAACTAAAAAGCCTGTAGCCCAGGGTCAATGTCAGGTTAAGCAGAGATAATATATGTAAAGCACTTTCTAACCCTTAAAGTTCTATATAAATGTCAGCTATTATTTTTATTCTCCCATCTTATTCTTTCCCAGTCTCTGCTTTAGCTGTGAAATCCTTCTCTGTTAAATCCTGTTTCAAGCCTTTTAAATGTTAAATCACTCCAGGGAAGGGATTCTCAGAAGCACCCAGCCGTTTCAAATTCCCTCATCCCTTAAAAGTTTTATAGTGGGCTTCAAGGACTCTCATTGTGAGTGTCACAGCAATATATGAATGTCTTCTAAAAGTCAGGCTAGTATTCTGGAAAGATTACTCTAATTAGACTCTGGAAATCTGGATTCAAATCCTGGCTCAGATGTTCCTTTGTAATCAGTATCATGTTTTCTTTCTGAAATTTCCCCAACCGTAAAAATAAGAATATACTTGCATTACCTACTATCACAGGCATAATGAGGAGAGGGCTAGAGATAAGTGGATGATGTCGGCATTGAGAAAGGAAAGGGATAATGACAATAATACTTTGTTAGATTTGCTCAGGCTTCCATTTTTCCAAGGGCTTCTGATCCACAATAATAATTCTTTAGAAGTTTAGACTATAAACTAAGCTCAAGAAACAGGGCCCTACCAGCTGAACTCTGCCCTAACTGCATCAGCAGGGCTTGGACTAAAAACAATTTCTATAAATCTTTCCTGAGAAGATACTAGGAAGGACTCCAGAGATTTCCAGATTAGGTACCTATTAACAGCCTATCTCTTCAGGAGCCCAAAAGTCATTCCAAGGAGTTACTGTCAAGAATTTGCTTTTATTCCTGTCCCTCAAGCAATAATCTTGTTTTTGCTTCTTTATTTTTTCTTCCTTAACTTTCAAACAATGAAAAGCTCACTAATTTCTGTTTCTAAGGGGCTCCTTTCCTAGGAGAGGGGTTCCTGTGTACATGCTCATTCAGCTGAGAATACATTAACATGCCCTTTCCTTTTCCCTCAGTTTCTAGTGTCTTTCTCTCACTCAATTTGACTCTGGTAGACACTCTAGGAAATAGTGGGTTGGCAGCATGATTCAAAATTCCTTTTTCCAGGGTAGAAGTGATCCATTTAATCAATAAATCACCAATCTTTTTATTAGACATCTATTAAATGTTTCTAGAGTCAGCTAAATGGCTCAGGGGACAGAAAACAGAGTCTAAAGTCAGGAAGACCTGCATTCAAATCTATCATCAGATAATTATTAGCTGTGTGACCCTGGGCAATTCATTTTACCTCTGCTTTAATCCACTGGTAAAATAAATGGTAAACTATTACATTATATTGCTAAGATCCTATGGACAATACGATCCATAAATTCACAAAGAATCAGACACAAAAGAATGACTGACCATGTGCCAGCCAGTTTACTATACATTGGAGCTATAGAGGCAAACAGAAAATAACCCCTTGCATCATTTTCACAATCAATTAACCAAAAGCCTCTTTAAAGGAGGAGTTGTTTTAAGTTTTAGAGACCCTCTTTTCAAAATCATGTCTCTTCTTCAAGGTTTATCCCAAAGCTAATGCTGCTAATTGTCTAAAAGCGACAAATCTGAAATGCCCTCCACATCAGCCCAGAAACATGCACTTCTGATCAAGACATCACATCAATATCAGTGAGTTTTTAAAGAATCCACAATGGTCAGAAAAGAAAATACTTCCTGATCCCCAATCCTTATGTAGCCAGATGAATAATTTACATCCTCTCTCTTCCTTCCAGGGCTATGCCTCAGTGATTACCCCCTCACTGAGCAACAGAGCTGAGCCATGAAAGCATTCTCCCCAGGCCCATTTAGTTTATGTAGAATGTCTGCTAAACAAGATATTGATTCTGAGACAAGACTCTTTCCCAGTTATAATCCCAAATTCAGAGGTTTGCCCTTTTCTTGCTATGTTATCATTCATGGATCCTATGTTCATTTAATATGGCTTTTTCTCCCTTGACCTGAAAAATCCCATGTGCTATCCTTTCATCCACTCCAAATATCATCCTATATCATTTTTGCCCTTCACGGCTCAACTTCTCTAAAAGGTCACCACCAACAGGTACTTTCATTTTGTTTTCTCTCACTCTCTTCTTAACTTCTTACTATTTGGCTCCTTTTGGTATCAGCCCACTGGAATTACTCTCTCCAAAGTTACCAGTGATCTCAAATTTGCCAAATTTAAAAGTATTCTTACAGTTCTCATTCTGTTTGAGCTGCCTAAAGTCTTTGAATGTTGATCACTCTCTTCTTTGATACTGTCTAGGTTTTAGAAATACCACTCCTAGTTCAACTGACTATTCTTTGTGTCTCCTTTGCTGCATCCTACTCCAGATAATGTTCTCTAATTATAAATAACACTTAGGTTTCCTGTCAGGGTCTTTTCTTTTCGCTCCATACTACTTCTTTTGATGCTATCATAAGCTTTTATAACTTTAATTATGTATTTGTATTACTTATTCTCAAATCTACCTATATTGCCCTAACCTCTATGCTGACTGTCCGACTCACATACTCAACTGCTTTTTGATTATGTTGTATTGGATGGATATCTTTTTTTTTTTACCCTTAACTTCTGTCTATTGGTTCATAGGTGGAAGATTGGTAAGGGTGAGCAATGGGGGTCAAGTGACTTGCCCAGGGTCACACATCTGGGAAGTGTCTGAGGCCGGATTTGATGGATGGATATCTTAATAGGCATCTTAAGCTTGTTATGTCCCAAAGAAATTCTTTATCTTTCTTCATAAACCCTACCCCTTACTACCTTTACTATCACCATAGAGGCCAACATCATTCTTCTAGACCTTCAGATTCACAACTTAGATGTCATACAGAATTCTTTCCCATATCCAATCTTTACATCTCTCAAATATACTTCCTTCTTTTCTCTGATACTATTACCTCTCTAATTCAGATTCTTCTTGCCTCACATCTGGATAATGGTAATAGCTTCCTGTTAATTCTTCCTGCTTCAAGACTCTTTCTACTTTAATCCACCCTCCATTCAGATACCAGAGTGATTTTCCAAAAGTGGGGATCCTGCCATCCTGATACTCCATAAATTGCAGTGACTTCCTGTTGCTTCCAGGAGCAAAACCAGGATGGTGTGTTTAGCATTCAAAGCCCTTCTTAACATACCTCTGCTAGCTTTCCAGCCTTTTTATATCTTACTTTCAGAAATATGTTTTCTGGCCTAATGACCTACTTCCTGGCTCTTCCACAAAAAAGATCCTCTATTTTCCACAACTATTGCTAATGCCTGGAATGTGGTCTCACCTCTGCTCATTATGTTCATTTCCCTGGCTTTCTATAATTGCCAACTAAAATCCCACCTTCCACAGGAAGTCTTCCCCAGCTCCTCTTTGATTGTAGTGCTTTCCATCTGTGAATTATTTCCTATTTATCCTGTATTTATATCTTGCTTGCATTTTGTCTCCATTGTTAGTTTATTAGCTCCTTGAGGTCAGGGACTGTGTTTTGCCTCTTTTGACTTCAATGTCAATTGAATTTAAGTGAGGCAGAGTTGCATAAAATTACTGGCCTCACTATCTTCCAGAGTCATAGAAGTCCAGGGGAAAGTCAAACATCTAGACAACTGGTGATAACTGGATATAGTGAAATATCTTGGCTTTATCAATGTCTAACCAAACTCTAAGCTATCCAGTGCATTCACTTCTATCACCTTCATGACTCTTGGAAAAAAATTGTTCTCATCTACTCTGGGGGAAGAATTCACATCTCTAGGGTAGACACCTCTCCAACTCACCAATAGATTTGAGGACCATTGGTTACCCTCTACCTGGCTTAACCAACTGGTTGAGATATTTACTAGGTTGTGACTGCTGCAACTTATATAGCTGCTTAGATCCATAGGTGAGAATGGGGGTTGGGGTATAGGGGTTGAAGGGATGATGGAGAAATGGACACCAAAGAAGTGAAGTAGCCCTTAAGGTGCTCAGCAACTACATGAATATTATGTATATCCCACATATAGAGCTAATTCTTTATATATATATATGTATATGTGCATACATATATATAATATTAAAATATATAGGAATGGATACATATGCTATATTAGAGGTAGAATATTAATATGTAGCCTGCTTATCCTAATATTAGTCTTATATTCATTCATCTATGTGGCAATTTATTTGGACAATTGTATGTGTAATAATGTAGAAATATAAAAAAAGCCAGCAATTTTCCCATGTATTTTTATACAGAAATATCTCCACTAGAAAAAGATATATAATAGGCCAAATACAGAAAGAAAGGTCCAATATATACCAACATATTGATCAGAGTTCTATTTGCTTGCAAAAAGAAAATCTTAGAAAAACTTTAGTCCCATTGATTGGTGAATGAGAGTGAGACACAATGAGAAATGTACTGAATTTGCTTTACTGATTAGAATGATCATGATGATGATGATAACGATGATGTTGTTATTGATGATGATAGCTACCCTTTTATTACACTTCAAAACTTTGAATGCACTTTACAAATATTCTCATTTTTCCTCTCTATCCCCACTTTTGAACACCCTTAGATTTTTTCTGTTAATTAGAAATTACTTGTCCTCTCTCTGCTTGTTTCTCTTTATCATATCTCTGTTATTACCCATTGACTTACTTCATCTCCCCAAGAGATTACCCCCAACACAACAAATAAGTATAGCCATCACAACAAATTAGTCTAGGCAAGTAGAACTGGTAACAAAAGGGAGGGGAAAAGTGAGAGCTCACAGGGTTCACTTCTTTGAACTCATAGAGCATAGTTAACTCATGGTCTATGTACAAAAGCTTTAATTACTGAATTTGAGAGATCAGAGATCATGAAAAACAAACAGTAAAGAGTGCTGAGGGGGAAAGTGCTGAATCATAAAACAAACAAAAATATTGCTATATAAACAGATGTAAACAAGGAAATTACATTATGTGGAAAGGAAACTCAGATAAGAAACCAATATCAATATTGAATTTATATGTTCCAATTTGCAGAATGTCTAAATTCATAAAAGAAAATAAATAACTGGTGTTAAGAGGACATCAATATTAATACAAAATGGGTTCCTAGCTTTCTTTCTCCTCTCTAAAGTCAGAAGGCTCATTGAGATGAATGAAATAATTTCAGAACTTTCTCAAAGTCATTTTAATTAAATTACTTTGAATGACCTACTTAGCCAGTGACCATATGAGATTTAAGTCCCTGCTATACTAGATCATGGGATGTTGAGGAAATTGTAAAGAAAATTAGATGAAATTTTGTATAATATTTTTAATAGAATGCACAAGAATTTTCACAAGATAAGAATTGCGTTAAGGTTCTAATTTCTCTCTCTCTCTCTCTCTCTCTCTCTCTCTCTCTCTCTCTCTCTCTCTTTCTCTCTCTCTCTCTGTTTCTCTCTCTCTGTCTGTCTGTCTGTCTATCTGTGATTTAAGGAAAACTATATAAAAATATGTGGCTATTTTCAGAAGTCAAAGAATTTGGACTAACACACTTTCAAATTCTTATTTGTGTGAACTACAGTTGCCTCTGTATAGTCATAAACAATCTAGCAAGGACTCACTGGGTCTTAAGGTGAGCTATTAGTTGAATCTTGTAAAGATTAATTGGTATAATTCAATGGCTCCTACTTGACAGAAATGTAAAGAATCTAAGGTGATGGCTTGATATTAAAGGTTTGATCCAAATGCCTTTAAAAATTCCCTATCCTGAGAAAAAATAACAAAAAAGAAAATATTGTCAATATATTTATAATTGACTTTTTTCTGGTTCTCTTTTGATGTGGGAGGACTCATATCTTACTAGGAGAAATAGGTACTTTTCCAATATAATGCATTTTTCTGAAGTGCTCAAGAATAATTAACTGACTTGTCAAAAATCACACTGTTTAAGAAAACTCTGGGCCATAATTCTGAGCTGAAAAATGACTTTATTTGTGGATAGAGTCAGTGGTCCCATCTCAATTTCCAGTCTGGGATAAGAAAATATCTTGTGGATGTTCACAGTGGTTTTTATAGGCTTTTGACAGTTGATACAAATCATCGATTAACAAAACCCACATACTTAAAGTATGCTAGCTAATAAATTCTAGTACAAACTTCTAGTACTTTATTGATCCCGTCACTACTATCTTCAGATAATATTTAAGGAAGAGACTTACTGATATTATAACAGACAGTAACTCACAAGAAGAAACTTAAAGATACACAATGTTGCCTCTGAGTCATGTAGTCCTACTCTGACAATTGACTGGATGATCACTTTGCTTTTGTTATCTTTATTCATAATCAGAAGATAATAAAAACGTGTAGTTAACATAAAGTTTATGGCAGGAGCTCTTAAGCTAACCTATTTCTCATACACAGTAAATTAACAACTGGGAGTAGCCTTTCTCACATTCTAGTTATAAATATTGCTTAAGGAATTATATGAGATGAATTAGTTTTATAATAAATAATATAAAAATAAATTAACTGAAATAAATATAAGTTAAGCTCTTCAGCTATTAGCAGATGTCAGAGGCTTCAATTGAAAAGAGGTCCTTGTTACTCCAATGTCAACTTTCTATTCAGTACACAGTATGGAACATTTTCATTTTTTAAACATAGTACATAATTATTAAGACTTTAAAAAAATACCCTTACCTTCTATCTTAGAATCAATACTGTGTATTGGTTCCTAGGCAGAATAGCAGTAAGGACTAGATAATGGAGGTTAAGTGACTTGTCCTGTGTCATACTACCAGGGAATATCTGATACCAGATTTGAACTCAGGACCTCCCTATCTCTAGACCTGACTTTCACACCATTGAGCCACCTAGCTGACCCCTATTAAGTGTTTTTTAAATTGAATTGAATTAAGTGGTTGTTGACTTTAGAGATAATATAATACACATAGATTTTCCTGAATCCCAAAGAAAAAAAAATCTAGGCCCATTTTCCATGCTATTTGGGCTTTTGACTTGCTGTCTCATAAGTTATGTAATTCAACAAAATAATCATTTGTTATGTTTCTTCTATGTACCAGATATTTTAATATTAATTAGTTACAGGAAGACAAAAGTGTGAGTCTGATCTCTATTAACTTACATCCCATTCGGTGGTAAAAACAGAAAGACAAGAGGTACAGATTTTTGATAATACAAAATTTCATATGTATATGATAAGGGGAATATAGGGGAAAATACCTTTAAAAAGGGTAGGAATCAAGGTATGTATATGGAGTGTTCAGGGAAATCTAGTACTTCTGATATAACCACTTACTAAGTCCTTTTTTCCAACTTTGGTGTCTACCTGTCACCCAGATCTCACCTGTGGCTCCATGAAGTTGTATCATGCACAGCAGTCATGCCTTGGTAAAAACCATCCTGGCAGATAGACTAAACCATTTGGAGGGTAATAAACAGATCTCAAAACCATCAGTGAGTTAGATAAATGTCTACCTGAAAAATTGATAATATCTCCCAGTGGAATGAGAAGAGGACAAAAAATTGTTCCAATAGGCTATGAAGGTGGTAGAATCACAGTGATGTACTTAGAACTTGATTAGACACTGAAGATTCTAAGGCCATCTTTTACATCCTGAATTGCTGTTATTTTTTTAAATTATTTTTTTTACTTTTGTCTTGCCAGTAGACTTTGATGATTTTAGAAGAAAGAGTGGGGTTGATAACTTTTCACAACATTGTCTCACTTGAATAATTTGTGAGTCAAAAGACATCTCCCATATTGTTTTGCAATTTATTGTCTCAGTGTTTAATTATTTTACTTCTACTTTGAAATTTTATGTTGATGGGCAAGAGATGAAGCAGTAAGTGTAGATATATTCGAAACTGTAATCACAAACCTGTATATAGATGACACAAGACATAGTTATATTCTCACTGGACTACAGCAAAAGTGGGATTTGGCAGGCTCTTAAGTAACTGAGCAACCTTTTTTTAAGTCTTAACTTGCTCAACTTCTGGAATCAGAAATGGGCTAGAAAAAATGTACCTTAGAAATTGCCTGCTTCATATAATCTACCCCTGGCCTGCTTATTATAGCAAGGATCCAACTTTGTGGTAAAAACAACAACAACAACAACAACAAAACCACACAAAAATGTTTGTTTTTTTGCAGATGATTTCACTCACTCTTTTATTTTTACTTTTTTTTAAAACCCTTAACTTCTTTGTATTGACTCATAGGTGGAAGAGTGGCAAGGATGTGCAATGGGGGTCAACTGACTTGCCCAGGGTCACACAGCTGAGAAGTGTCTGAGGCCGGATTTGAACCCAGGACCTCCCATCTCTAGGCCTGACTCTCAATCCACTGAGGTATCCAGCTGCCCCTCACTCATGCTTCACACATGGAATATACAGACTTACAGGCAATATGAAGTCCATTAGACCTGAAAGAGAACCCAGTAGATATTGCATCCAAATAGCAATCCTGAGTGAAACAAGGCAAATGAAAACTGGTTTGACAAAGTTGGAGCAGGATATAGGTTATTTTTCCCTTTTCTTTCTGGAGTTGCTAGCATAATTATAAATGCCGTGAAGTTATTGTCAGCTTTGCATTCAAATATAATCTAATCAACAAGTTTTTATGCCTCCCAAAAAGAGTGAACAACAGAATCATGATAACGTGATTGCCTCTTGCACGAAAGTTTCTGGGCACCATCATTAGTGCATATGTTTACCTATAAATGAACTCTGATAAGACCAAAGATGAAACAAATATGAAGATTGGGTTATCTTCATTGTCAATGTGCAAACTCATAATTCTGGGTGACTTTAATGCCAAAGTAGGCATAGACTATGAGACATTGTAAGGAGTACTGGAAAAAATGGAGTCAGAAACAGTAAGAGCAACAGTCACTTCTACAGAAGACTTGTGTGTTTCATGACCTTCTCATAACCAACACTTTCTTCCATTTACCTAAATAAAATAAAACTTTGTAGGTGACCATTGCAGCAAACATAGGTATTTAATACATTATGTCATTATAAGGAGAAGAGTTAGACAGCATGTGAGACTGATGACGGTAATGTGTTGTAGATTGCTGAACCAATCATAGACATCTCCAAGATACACCCTCACATTCAACAAAAGTGATAGCCCCAAGGCAAGATTGCTACCAGAAGACAATGTCAACAAATTAAAGAATTCCTCTTGGCATTAATATTTTGTTGCTTTCTTGGAGAGAATTCTGAGTATGTTCCAAAATGGTTGGAAGCCCTGGAGAAGAAAAGAGGGAGCAATTTTTAGAGATTGGTATACAGCACTCCACTTACTGATCTGGGCCAGAACACATGCAAACATCAAAGATTGGTTTCATGAAAATGATTGAGTAATTCAGAAGCTACTAAATGAAAACCAAGAACTCCATAGGATTTACCAAGAGGATCTTTCATCCATCTCTAAGAAGGCAGCATTTCACTCCATCACATGTAAAGTGCAAATGAAGCTTAGAGATATTGTAAGAATGTTTTTTTGTGCAGAGGAGAGGGATCCAAAGGGAGAAGAAGGCAATTGTGGACAGTTACTGACAGTTGAGACCAGCAGAGGATTCTGGGAAGTCTCTGAGGAAGAGAAGAGAGGAGAGGTCCTCAGGCGGATGACTGGGAAGAGGGAGGAGGTGAAAATCCCAGCTGGGATCCAGTCCTGAAGGCTTCCTGAGGATCTTTCTTTTGGAAAAGGAAACCCTGATTCCCTGATCAAAGCCATTCCATTGCATCCCCACCCATCAAGACTTCAGCCGTTGAGTCAGAGAAGTTTTTGGACTCCATTTTGGGAGTAATCTCTTACTTCTTCACCCATTACCCAACCTTGCTGAAAGACCCTTTTCAGTCAAAATTTACAATTATAGAAAAGGATAGAAACAGAAAAATAGAAATAGAAGGAGAAGGAAAAGGGGCAAGGGGAGAACCTTAGTAGTGGGAACCATCCACCTAACTGACAGACTCCATAGGAATAGCAAAGAGGGCAAATCCCTCTGTCCTTCACCTCTTTCCCCAATCCCTGATTTGTGAATAACAAAAAGCCATTCAACAATCAGATAGAATTCCAGAGTGCCTGAAAGACAACAAGGGAGAGGGGAAACCACAGCTTGGTCTGGCTTCCTCCATCTTGAAGCCAGACCACCCATTGTGAAATTAACTGATGGGGACGAGGTTTGTGTGAACCTCGCTCTTATTCATAATCAGATTGGGGTACCACATACCTCTTCTTATAGGTAAACCTTGCCCCAACTCTTGTGGGATGGCATGACCATCCAGGTCACTCAGTTTTGGAGTGATACCCCCTTAAAGTCTCTCAGTGTATATTTGGCCCCAGGGGAGTACTGGAAGAGAGACTCATCACATAGACTTTATCTCCCTTCTATCAAATATCAGTTACTGGCTCTTTTATTGTTACAATATGCAGTATTCTAGACTCAGTAAAAAGGCAGAATAAATTCAGTTTAAAACTTATAATAACAACTCAATGCATTTCTTTGATACTCTGAAGGTTATTTATGGTCCAAAAACCTATGATGCCTCTCAAGTATTCAGTACTGATGGAATCATACTTATCAGAGATAAGGATATGATGCTGGATAGATGGGCTGAAGACCTCCATAGTGTTCTTAACATACCATCATCAACTAATGCTGAATGCATAGACCCTTGTTAGTGAACATATGGCATGCATATCAGAGGGGACTGCATCCCTCTCCACACATACCTGAGGACATCACCCAGTCCTCTACCCATTACCAATGGGAATGCTTCCTCCCTCCCCTGTCTGGTGTAAGATAGGGAGCTCCTATGTAGCATGAGGGTTGCAGTTTGGGTATTTAATCTCTAAAAGGTTCACTATCACTGCCATAGAACATATACCTCACACTGAAGTCAATCCCTCTCTAGCCAAACTTCTAACTAAAGAAGAGGTTTTGAATGTCTTTAGGTTCCTCTCATGTAGGAAAGCTCCTGGTGCTGATTTCATTCCAGCAGAGATTTACTGCTCATACAAAAGCTTACTGAAATTTTCTGGGCAATATGGAATGAGAAGCTTGTCTTTCAGGAGATCAAGAATGCTTTCACTGCCCATTTCTATAAAGGAAAAGGAAATAGTGTATCCTGTGACAATTGTAGAGAATGTTTCTCTCTCCTTCTTAGTCATCTCTGTCAAGATTCTTGAGAGAGTCCTCCTTAATATGTTATTCTGGAAGATGACCATTTACTCAAGAACCAATATGACTCCAGAAAGGTCCAGGGAATTGTTAATATGGTGTTTGCTGCTTAGAAACTCCAGGAAAATACCAGGAGCAGAACAGAGGTATATACACAATGTCCATCTGACCAATGATTTTGATATTATCAGTCATGAGAGTGTATGGAAGATTAAGGCCAAATTTAGCTGCCCATGGAAGTTCACTAATATTTTATGCCAGCTTTATGATGGCATACATACATTGATTTTGGATAATGGATAATTCTCTTGTGCTTTCCTGGTCACCACTGGAGTGAAGCAGGGCTATGTGATTGATTCTCCGTTTTTAGTATGATATTTTCAGCAGTTTGAGAAACCTTCAATTAGGACAAAAATGAAAGTAAGTTTAACTATTGCACTGAAGGTAAATTGCTTAACCTGAAAGGCTAAAAATCAAGACAAATGTTGAGGGAGAGCTAGTATGCAACATTTTGTTCACAGATGATCATTCACTTAGTGCAGTCTCTGAGACCGAGATGCAACAGCATATGAATCAATTGTCTGCCAGTTGTGCAAATTTTGCCTAAGAATTATCAACAAGAAAAAAAAAAGTTTCTCTACTAGCCAGCACTACACAATCCAGACATGGAACAACAACTTATAGGCTGTCTACCAAACTGAATGGCCACAGAGTCATCATGCTAACTTCTTTGTAATTATGCCTGTAAAATCTGAACAATATATCAAGACTAGGCCAGGAAAATTGAATTTAATTTCATTTGAAATGTCTCAGGAAGATTATGAAGATAACTTGGTAAGATAAGGATAGGCTCTGAAATCTTTTTTCTTGAAATGAACTTCCTTGCAAATGTATGTTAGCCTAAAGGTCCCTTTTATGGAGAACTCACATAAGGCAAATGCTCAAACAGATGTTGGAGGAAGCAACACCAGGACATACTCAAGGTCTCCTCAAAGAACTTGGATATTGATTATGAGATGTGAGAGACACTGGTGCAGGTTAGGACCATTCAGTATGGCTTGCCTACATCAAAGATGCCACTGTGGTTTGTGAGTAAAGCAGAATTGAAATATGTGAAAAGAAATTTGAGATATATAATTTTAGAAGTAACTTCCACCCAAATATTCCTACAGGCTTTTTGTTTCTGACTTATTGTGGAATCTTCCAATGTAGCACTGTTCTGAACAATCACAGCTGGACATACTATACATTGACCCCAACAGATTGATATCATTTTGATCCTCTGAAAGTACAAAGGACAGCACTCATAGGAAAGAGGCAAGTTCTTTTCTGGAAAGTTCTTCCTGACCTAGGCTTTGAATGAAGGAAAGAGTTGAAGGGAAAGAGGCAAATAAAGAGGGAAGGCAACCTAACTTCAACCTAGAAAGTGAGTTTGGCACTGTACTTGGAAGAGATTCAAATGCAATATAGAAAAATTTGCCTAAATTTTTCTCTAGTTAGAATAAGTTGCTAGAAAATTCTTACACAGGAAGTCACTTAATAAATATTTAACTGCTAACTGCTTGCATTAGAGCAAGTCATCAGAATACAAAGAAAGGCAAAAAATGTCCTTCATTTTCAAGGAACTGATAGTCTAATAGGGGCAAGGCATCATGCAAACAACTATATATAAACATCTATATCTTCGTGTGTATATATATATGTATCTATCTATATAGGAAGAAAGACACATAGGTGCATAGGCGCATATGAACATATGACCTGTGCAAGGGTAATATCGCTATTAAGGGAGAGAAGGGGGAAGATAAGAGAGATGTTACAACCTGGTCAAATCTCTTTGAGAAAATCAATGTGGTATTATAACACTTAACTTGATACTGATTAGTAAAGTTATATTTTATTTGACTTCCATTCTATTCCTCTAATTTTTCCTGCTCATTAGGCAAATTTCCTACATATCCAAGGAATATGTCAATATGTATTTCAATATTAATACTTTTGAAAAGTCATCATGCCCTTTTTCTCATTTTTTTGCATGATTTTTATCTAACATGCTCTCAATAAGGCAGGTCCACACTGACTTTTCATTTCTACTTATTTCTAGGATTTATTCCAGTTATAACATGTAATGCCAGTAAGAAAGTATGTCACTAGTTCCCTTGCAAAGTCTGGAAAATTGTCTGACTTGTCAGAAGGTAATACACAGAAAGGCAAAAACCACATCAGCATTTAACCTTATTCAAAAATTTTGAATTCCACAATGGTATTTTGTTTTATGCTGAAACACGTATTTTAGTCCATCTAGGTTTTTAAATTTTTATTTGTCAACCCAGCAGATATGATCAGTCCCATTTGTGTACTTCCTGGCCCTTCAAATAGAATTCTTTTGTAAATTGTCATTAAATGTGTTATTAGGTGATGAATTTTTTTCTGGTTTTATTGCTCTAAAAACAATCCTTGTCTCTCCAAGCTTACAATTATCAGTCTCCAAATTTGACACATTTTCTGATAGATTTGAAACTTTAAATGACTAAATTCTCTCCCATAACATAGCAGCTTCATTGGAAAAAAGGAATCGTATTTTGAGGCTCAAATCTTTAATTTCATACTTATGGTGCATGAAAATCAATCTTTGAGGGAATGGTGCAAAATAACAATTACCACAACAACAAAAAGAAACAAATGACTATCAGTCTCATGATTTATTATTTTAGGAAAGAAAGAATGATTTATTATTTTAGGAAATGTTGCATATGCCTTTGAAAGTCCTAAAAATTATAATTCTTCTTTAACAAAAAAAACATAATATTCAAAGAAACAACTTGATAGAATAAATAGTCCTATATTTGGTGTTTTTCCCTTTGGCCCAGACTCAGGATGGAGCAAGGAGAGAGGAAGGGGGTGGGAATAAAAGGGAAAAAATAGGTTCCAGACCCCTTTGTCATAGTTCTATTTCTGGCTCTTCAGCTAAGATTCCCATGGAGTTACAGACAAGAGAATTTGGAAGGGAACACCACTTTCTAACAGTAAAAACAAACCTATCCTTATAGGGCATAGGTAAACTGATGTTCAGAAGCTTCTCTTCCAGTGCATATTTAAAGACTTTCATAATTTGGGTCATCGCCCTTTCTAAGTTGTTAAAACATTATTCCCTTCATATGCAATATAGCCTATGTATGTGTTTGCCTTTGTATATATGTTGCCTTTCCTGTTGATACACTTTATGATAAAGCCAGATGGTTTGCTGTTCCTTGACGTTGATTTTGCATTACTCTTGTCCATGATTTTCACAGATTGCTACCAAGACTGGAATATATTCTCTTTTTACATGTGCCTTTTCAACGTTAAAACTTCCTTTAATGCATAGTTCTTCAGGTAATTCCAATAAAGTAACTTATTTTCTTATTTTTTTACTATTTACTCTCTCCTCCTCAAATAATATATGTATATAACTTTTTTATCAGCCTACTCCTGTCACTGTTATAATATAACCTATGTTCTTGAGAGAAAATTTTTCTTCATTTTTCTTTTGAGATGGAAGCATCAGGTGCTGTCCGATCAAATAGGTTCTGAATGGTCATTGGATTGGATTGACCACTATATGTGGTGAGGCTAGTTTTTCCTAGGAGCACATTTCCATTCAGAACCCATTAATAATAATAATAAACAACCATAATAACAATGACTGAGATTTTCAAAGATTAACTGTGCTAATTTATATACATTAGCTAAATTTGTCATCACAATAATCCTGAGATGTAGGTAATATATTATTTTGACCTTGCAACTCAGGAAATTGAGACAAAAACCTTTAAGGACTTGACCAAGATCACAAAGCTAGTAAGTACTTAAGGTCAGTTTTGAAGTGAGGTCTTCTTGACTCCAAGCTTGACACTCTATCCACTGTAACAATTATTTGCCATTCATCCCATTAGCATTCAGAGACCTGATCTTTAATAACTCTTCCTGTCTCTTTCACCCCACAGTGGTTGGATGGATCAGCCAGTGAAAACATAATAATTAAATAACAAAATTTTTAATCAGTAAAATTTCATATATATCCATTGCTTCCATACTTTAACTCTATCATTTCACTAGGATACATTTAATTCAGAAACAAATGGAAATCTGATGCTGTCAAAAAGAACCAATTGTCTTATATGTATTACATTGAACTGCATTTTCCACCTTCAACAAAATTCAGAAGTGATAATTATAATTGATGCAATAGAACGCATTAGGTACAGATTCATCTGGGCATTTGTTTCTTCTGTCAAATTACTATATGTTAAAATCTCTTTTCTACATGGTGAGTACCTGTATAGGACCTCAATACATAATATAAATGTGGAATTTGGCCCTGTATAAAACAATTTTGCAAAAATAGTTTAAAAGCTGATGGTCCTAAGTAAGGAATTTTTATTAGAAAAGCAAAATGAAAATCCACATGTATTTTAATAAAACAAATTCATATGGTCACTAAAGAAATAATTCTTCTAAGGATTTGTTAAAAGGGGGTTATATGAATGATGCTCCTTTAAATCTATTAGCCAATCTTATAGAGTATTACTTCACACAAAGGAAAATAAGAGACCAAGCTTTAATTAGAACACTCTCTGCTGATAAATTGGCAATGGACTGAATACTAGGCATTTGAAACTAAAATATCTTACTCTTTTAATCTCTATTTAAAATGACCCACTGACAGTAATAGTTTATTGAACCTTAATATAGCACCTGCTGATAAAAGAATGCCATTTTTTTTAGAATGTAAGTATCTTATAGATAGAATCATCCACGGCAACTACATTTGATTCAGGATCTCTGAATCCATTGAACTCTAACTATAGAGTATCACTTTTAGTAAATTAAAACACTGAATATTTACTATTTACAATGTGATTAAGAAAATATTAATTCTCCTTATAAAGTGCTAATATTGAGCCTTAATGTCATATTTGTCTATTAGTTTTAGCCACTTGAAAATGAGGTACAAGGAGAAGGCAATTAGAATCAATAAAGAAATATTTTTAATGAATCATATAGCTAGTCAGACAGCAAAATAAATAATTTAATAGTTATAGATAGAAATGTAATATATGATAGAGATAATCAAGAGATAAATGAATAATAAACACAACAGAAACAAAAGAGAATAATGGAAAGAGCTTGTATCTTTTAACTTGGATTAACCAGATCTCTTCAATAAGAATATATCTAGATATGAAGAATTTATTTTGTCTCTGAATATTTTTCTCATTTCAGGGTATTATTTTGCTATCATACAATCAGAACTTTACTCCCAAAGCTGAGTAAATGTCCATTATTCTGAAAACAAATATTTTTTTTAAATTTACAATATTTTTCCATGGTTACATGATTCATGAACCCCCCCTACTCCTACTCTGTCCTACCACACCCCTCGCAAAGCCAACAAGCAGTTCCACTGGGTTATATGTGTATCATTGTTCAAAGCCTATTTCCAGGTTATTCTTATTTTCACTAGAGTGATCCTTTAACATCAAAACCCTAATCACATCCCTATCATGATCAATCATGTATTTTTCTAATATATTTTTGGTTCCAAAGCTATTTCTCTGGATGTGGACAGTTTTCTTTCTGCTAAGTTACTCCTCTGGATTGTCCTGGGTCATTGGATTGCTGCTGGTAGAAAAGTTGTTTTAATTTGAAAATATCTAATAAGGAGATATTTAGAACACTTTTTCGTGTGTACTTATTGATAGTTTTGATTACATCCTGTGAAAACTGCCTATTGATATACCTTGACCATTTGTCAATTGGGGAACGGCTTGATTTTTTGTAGATTTGACTTAGTCCTTTATATATTGGGAAATTAAACCTTTTTCAGAGAGTTTTATCATAAAAGTGTTCTCCTAGTTGGTTGTTTTACTTCTAATTTTAGTTGCATTGGTTTTGTCTATAAAAAAACCTTTTTAATTTGATATAATCAAAGACATTCATTTTATATTTTGTAATGCACTCTATCTTTTGCTTAGTCTTAAATTCCTTCCTTACTCACAGATTTGACAAGTATACTAATCTATGTTCACTTAATTTATTTATAATTTCACTCTTTATATTTAAGTCATTTACCCACTTTGAATTTATCTTGATATAGGGTGTACATTGTTGATCTAAACCTGATCTCTCCCATACTGTTTTCCAATTTTCCCAGCAGTTTTGTGAAATAGTGAGTTATTGTCCCTAAAGCTGGGGTCATTGGGTTTATTGAATATTAGCTTACTGATATCATTTAAGCAGAGTATATTCCATTGATCCACCCATATGTCTTTTAGCTAGTACCATATTATTTTGATGACCACTGCTTTATATAATACAGTTTAAGACCTAGTACTGCAGGCCCCCATGCTTCAAATTTTTTTTCCATTATTTCTCTTGATATTCTTGATCTTTTATTCTTTCAGATGAACTTTGCTAAAGTTTTTTTCTAATTGTATAAAAAAGTGTTTTGGTAGTTTGATAGGCATGACAGTGAATAAGTAAATTAATTTGGGTAGGATTGTCATTTTTATCATACTAGCTCTTTCTACTCAAGAGCAATTAATGTTTTCCCAATTGTTTAGATATAGTTTTAATTGTGTAAAAAGTGTTTTGTGGTTGTGTCGATATAATCCCTCTGTTTTTCTTGGTAGATAGATTCCTAAATATTTTATATTGTCTAGAGTGATTTTAAATGGAGGTTTTTTTTTTCTAACTCCTGCCGCCGAGTTTTGTTGGAAATATAGAGAAATGATTTATGGGGATATATTTTGTACCCTGCAAATTTGCTAAAGATGTTAATTATTTCCACTAGCATTTAGTTGATTTTCTGGTGTTCTTTAAGTACACTATCATGTCATCTGCAAAGAGTGATAGTTTAATCTCCTCATTGCCCAATTTAATCCCTTCAATTTATTTTTCTTCCCTAATTGCTACTACTAGTTTCTAGTACTATATTGAATGAAAGAGGTGATAATTATCTTATTGGGAAGACTTTAACTTGTTCCCATTACAGATGATACTTGGTGATGTTTTTAAATATATACTGATAATTGTTTTGAGCAATTGCCCTTCTATCCTGATATTTTCTCGTGTTTTCAATAGGAATGGTGCTGTATTTTGTCAAAGGCTTTTTCTGTATCTTTTGAGGTAATTATGTGATTTCCTTTGTTTTTTGTTATTAATATGCTCATTTATGTGTATGGTTTTCCTAATATTAAACCATCCTTGCATTCCTGATATAAATCCCACCTGATCATAGTGAATAACCCCCATGATCACTTCCTGGAATCTTTGTTTTAGTATTCTGTTTAAGATTTTTTTTTATTTTAAATTTTCTTTATTATTTTCCATTAACAAATTTGCACATGAATTTTCAAAGGTTCATGTCTCCTTCCCCTCTTCCAACACCCTCCCATAGTTGACAAGCAATCCCATTGTTTTATATCTGTTTAAGATTTTTGCATCTATATTCATTAAGGAGATTGATCTATAGTTTTCATTCCCAGTTTTTGGTTTGCCTGGCTTTGGAATCAATACCTTATTTGTGTCATAAAAGGAATTTGGCAAAACTCTTTGCTTATTTTGTAAAATAATTTGTATAGTATTGGGATTAGTTCTTTAAATGTTTGATAGAATTCACTTGTGAATCAATCTGGACCTGGGGATTTTTTTCTTAGGAAGTTCATTGATGGCTTATTCAGTTCCTTTTTCTGAGATGGGGTTATTTAAATATTCTATTTCCTCTTTTGATAATCTAGGTAATTTATATTTTTGTAAATATTTACCCATTTCACCCAGATTGTCATATTTTTTGCCATATAATTGAACAAAGTTGTTCTTAATAATTGCCCTAATTTCCTCTTCATTAGAGGTAAGGTTGCCCCTTTCATCTTTGATACTGTTAATTTGATTTTCTTCTTTCTTTTTTATTAGATTGACTAGTACTTTATCCATTTTATTTGTTTTTTCAAAGTATCAGCTCCTAGTCTTATTTTTTAGTTCAATAGTTCTTTTACTTTCAATTTATTAATTTCTTCTTTAATTTTTAAGATTTCTAATTTAGATTTTATCTAGTGATTTTTAATTTATTCTTTTTTTTCTAATTTTTTTTAAGTTGCAAGCCCAATTCACTGATCTCAACGCTCTCTATTTTGTTGGTATAGGCACTCAGTGATATAAAATTTCCCCTCAGTGCTGCTTTGGCTGTATCCCATAGATTTGTGTATGATGTCTCCTCACTGTCATTCTCTTTAATTAAGTTTGTAATTGTTTCTATAATATTTTCTTTGACCCACCTGTTTTGAAGAATTAGATTAGTTTCCAATTAACTTTAAATTTGCCTTTTTATGGACTTTAGTTAATTATAATTTTTACTGCATTATGATCTGAAAAATTGGCATTTATTATGTCTGCTTTTCTGAATTTGTTTGCAATATTTCTATGCCGCAGTACATGGTCAGTCTTTGTATATGTGCCATGTACTACTGAAAAGAAGGTGTACTCCTTTTTATCCCTGTTAAGTTTTGTCAGATATCTATTAATGCTAATTTTTCTAGCATTTCATTTATTTCTCTTACTTCTTTCTCATTTAGTTTTGGGTTCAATTTATCTAGTTCTGAAAGGGGAAGGTTAAGATCCTCCACTAATATGGTCTTACTATCTATTTCCCCCTTGAACTCTTTTAATTTTTCCTTCAGAAATCTAGATGCTATGCCATTTGGTACATACATGTTGAGTAATCATATTACTTCATTGTTTATGTATCTTTAACAAAATACAATTCTCTTCCTTACTTCTTTTAATCAGATCAATTTCTTTTTTGGCTTTTTCTGGTAACATGATTACTACTGCTGATTTTTTTTTTTTACTTTAGATGTTGCATAATAAATTCTGATCTAGCCTTTTACCTTGCATCTATGTGTGTCACCCTGCCTCAAATGCGTTTCTTGTAAACAACATATAGTGGGATTCTGGTTTTTAATCCACTCTATTATATGTTTCTGTTTAATTGGTGAGTTCTTCCCATTCACATTTAGAGTTATGTTTACTGTGTATTTCCCTCCATCATATTATCCCCTTTAAATCCTGCTCTTTTCTTTTCCCAATTGTCTTCATTCTCTCTTATTTGTTTTTTGAATTGTGTTTTGAATTCTTCTAAACCCTGAGCCCAATTCTCTGGAGTTTCTCCATTTTTTTCTTGGTGTTCCTTGGTCCTCCTCAGTTCAATTTGTTCTTTGTTCATTACCTGTATAGAAGTTTTCGATTGTAATTTCTTTTTTCTTTTTCTGTTGTTTACTCAGATTTTTTCCTTCTTTCCCCCTCTGTCATTGGCTGTAATCTTGCTCCTCTGATTATTTACTGGATCTTTGGGTCTGGCCTATTGTGTCCTAAAGGGGCTTCTTCTCTGCTGTGCTGATTCTTTTCCATTAATCTTGATGTATTTCACAACCTATACAAGAAATGAAATTGGGTTTAAATTAGAAAGATAGAAAAAATTTAAACATTAACATTGGCATATCCAAAGACAGGCAATCTCAGTATTTCAAAAAAGGATCGTCGAGTTCAAAAGGGATCAATCCATTCATATTTAGGTACAAAGAAAAAAATGAGAAATTATTGACTGATTCTTAGAAACAAATTATATGTGTACATGACAATTATAGCTTTTCACACTTGAAATGATTGACCTTAAGTGTGGGAGTTGTCATTACTTTGAGGTCTTTAAGCAGAGTGAAATGACAATTTGCCAGGAATATTATAATAACTTTTCATTATATATTATATTAGAAGGATACTGATTCATCTTCTAGCCCCCAAATTCTGTGACTGTACAATGGTTGGGAAGCTATATTGATGTGTAATTTTTTTTAATAAGGAAAATAACAATACTTTTATAAACATTTTGGTTTATTAATCCCATTACTGGCCTTAAAATCTAAGTGGTTCCATGGTTATAATAAAATATATTTTAGGGCAATCATGACACTAATTTTAGAAGTAAAAGAGATAGAACAGATCCTATGCTCATGAGGAGAGTCTTTGCCTTGTTTAATCTATTAAAATAATTTACATTTTTCCAGATTACATTTCAATATTAATTTTCTGACTTTTTGCAATCCGTATTTTCTGTCTCCTATCTCTCCCCCCTCTTCAAAGTGGCAGGTAATAGGATATAGTTTGTACATATACTATCACATAATATATTTTCCCTATTTGTCATGTTGTGAAACAAGACATATTTACAAACACTTGAAATTAATGCATTGAGGAAACAAAATAAATAATGATATGCATCAATCTGCCTTTGGACTCTGCTTTTTCTTTGGTAGTGGATATTGAGTCCTTTTAAATTGTCACAGATCCTTACATTGTCAAGTTGATCCTCATATCATTCTTGTTACTCTCTATATCTTTCTCCTAATTCTATACATTTCACTTTCCTTCACTTCATGTAAGTCTTTGCAGGAATTTTTGTGATCATCTTATTTGTTATTTTTATGGCATAATAATATCCTACTAAATTATAATCATATATGGCATAATAATATTCCAATAAATCATGTCTTATTCAGTCATTCCAAAACTGATGGACATCTCTTCAGTTTCTAATCTTCTATAAATTTTGTAGGATGTATAGTTTATTTTCCTTTTTCCTTCATCATCTTAGGAAATAAATCTAATAGTGATATTACTGGGTCGGTAAAATATAGTTTTATAACTCTTTGAGAATAAATCCAGATTGTTCTCCAAAATGATTGGATTAGTTTACAATTCCACTAATAATGTATTAGTGTCATTTTCCATATCCCCGCAAATATTTCTTATTTTGCTTTTTTTACCATTTTAGCAAATCTAAGTATAAGATGATACCTCAGAGTTGTTTTGATTTTTTTCTCTAGTCAATATGATTTAGAGAATTTTCAATATGTTTATATACAGCTTTGATTTCTTCATCTAAAAAGCTCTCTTCAATATCTTTGAACTATTTAAAATTTGGGAAATGGTTCATATTCATACATTTTAAATATAATTCTTTTTACATATATTATATTTGATAATTATATCTGAGAAAATGTCCACATTTTTCCCTAAAATATACTGCTTTGCTTCTAATCTTGAATATATTAGTTTTATTTGTAAAAAAATAAAAAAAAACCTAATCAATTTAATGTGTTCAAACTTATTCATTTTGCATCTCATTATTGTTTCTATCTCTTTTTTATAGATTCTTCTCTTATGTATACATGTGATATGTTTTTTGATCTAATTTTTAAAAATAATATCTCCCTTTATGCTTAGGTCATATATCCATTTTGATGTTACCTTGGTAAATGGTGTAAGATTTTGGTCTACATCCAGTTAATGCCAAGCTGCTTTGCAGATTGCTCCAAAAAAATTAACAAAAAGTGAATTTTTATTAAAAAAAACTTGGATCATTTGCCTTTATAAAGTATAAAGTTACTTTAATCTTTTATAATGGTTTTTGTATTCCTATTTTTTTATGGATCTAGTTTTCTATCTTAACCAGTACCATATAGTTTTAAAAAATTACTTCTTCATAATATATTTCAAAACCTTATTTTGCTATACCTCCTCCCTTGATATTTTTTTTCAATATTTCCTTTGATATTCTTGACTTTTTGAATGAATTTTGTTATTTTTTCTAGTTCAAATTTTTCATAATTTAATTGAAACACCATAGAAATAGTAAATTAGTTGGGCAGGATTAGCATTTTATTTTGGGTTCTGGTCACCCATGGAGAACTAATATTTCACAATTTTATTAATTATTAGTTAATAATAAATAAATATCCTATTTATTTAAATTTGACTATTTTTATGAAATGATATCTTATGATTATGTTTGGATAGATTCTGGATTTGTTTTGGAAGATATATTCCTAGGTATTTTATTTCATTTATCGTTAATTAAATAAATTATCTCATAATTTCTTGCAGGACATTGTAATGATATATAAAATGCTGATAGTTTATTTCAGTTTATTTTCTAATCTATTATATCACTAAATTATTGATAGTTTCACTTACTTTTTTGTTGAATCTCTGTGATCACATATGTCTGCAAAAAGAGTTAGCTTTATTACAGCTTTTTCAATTCTTAAAATATATATTTCAATTCTTAAAACATATATATGTATATATACATATACATACATTCTCTCCTCTACTCTAATACCTTAATATAACTGTTTTTCTACTTTTCCACTGTATTTTCAGGAAAATCTTCCCTATTTAATTTCTTCCATTAAATGAGAATATAACTCAATGTGACTTTGAGCAGCAGATGTGACTTGTTCGGTATATGGTTTACTTGTACATTTATTCTAAGGATAAGGGATACTGATCTGAGGAATTACCACTGAAAAATTCCTTCCTTTTTTCAGCTCAAAAATAAGTTAATTTATTTTATCACTTTTGGTTTAAATAAAAGGTATAGATTTATTTTATTGTTATATCACTTCGAAATGTGTTCCTCCTTTCCCCCCTGTACCTTATTCTACCCCCTTTTATAATAAAGACAAGAGAAAAGGAAAAAAAAATGAACAAAAAATGTGTTGATACACATACAAATACAAACATTTAAAATAAAATGAAATATTACTTTATTATATAATGCTAAACTATAATTTAATTATATTTTATATTTCAAATTGTATTTTAGCATAACTTATTTGTATAATGATGTTAAGATTATATATGTTTGTGTGTGTGTGTGTGTGTGTGTGTGTGTGTGTGTGTGTGTTTCTGTATATTACAGTACATCTGGCCAAGCTGAGAAAGTAACAGGACATAATATCCATCATGATTTCAGACAAAGAAAAAAGCAAAAATTCAACCTAATTAAGAGGAAATGAGCTTCATTTGGTTATGAAGTATGAAATTCAGTGATGTAATATCAGTTTTAAATATATATGTACCAAATGACCTAGCATCTAATTTTTTGAAGGAAAAGATAGTAAAAGATAGTAAAAATGTAGTAGTATGTGGTCTAATTTTATTTCTTTCAGACCTGGAATTATCTAATGATAAACAAATAAGAACAATCATAAGGAGATAAATAGAATTTTAGATAATTTAGATATTATAGACATTCAATGAACACTGAATGAAAATAGTATGGGATATTCCTTTTATCTGGAGTCCGTGTTATCACAAATTTATAATCACAAATTATAATTAATTTATAACATATTTAATCATTATATTATATTATTTATATGTTTAGGATTACTAAATTATATATGATTAAGAAAATTTTTAAAGATGAGACAACATACCAATATTTGTGCCAAATTAATAATTAAAGAAAATTAAAATGTTTAAATATTTACATCAATGAAAGAAAGAACATTTTAAGGGATTCAACATGCAACTAAAAATAAAACTAGAAAAAGAAGAAATTTAAAATCTCCAACTAAATACCTAAATAGTAAGCCTTAATACCAAAAAATTAGACTATAAATTTGACAAGAAAACAAAAACTTAATGAAAGATATAAGGAACTGGTTAATTAAAAAAAAATCAATTGTTTTATATGTATTTATTTATATATATATATATATATATGTATGTATTTATTTATATATATATATGTATATATATATATACA
>NC_058131.1:703129007-703154761 GCF_016433145.1 Gracilinanus agilis
AACAGAGACAGAGACAGAGAGACAGAGAGAGAGAGAGAGAGAGAGAGAGAGAGAGAGAGAGAGAGAGAGAGAGAGAGAGAGAGAGAACAATTTGATTAAAAAAAAGAAAGACTAAAGCTAATTTACTTGTGACAGAAATTAAAAAAAGACTTTAATATTTTACCAATGAAGATGATGTTAAGCCAATTATTTGGAGCTATTTTGTACAATTATATGAAAATAAACTGACAACATAAATAGAAATGATGAATTTTCCAAAATAAAAATTGCCTAGATAAACAGAAAATGAAAAGAAATATTCAAATAATATTTTCTTAGAAATAAACATTATACGAGTCATACAACTTCCAAAGAAAAACAAAACAAAACAAACAAAAATGACTAGGTTTATGAATAATTCTACCAAATATTCAAAGAGTAATTTATTCCAGTATGACATAACTATTTGAAAAAATGGTAAAGAAGTAGTTATATTAGATTCCTGTTATGAAAAAAATTGGTTTTGCTATCTAAACCAGGAATATGGAAAACAAAGAAAATTAATGACTAAAATTCATTAATAAATTTTGAAGCAAATAAATAAACTAGGAATAAATAAAATAAATAAACAGGAAATTATAGCAATATATCACATAGTGTATGATCACTATGACCAGGTTGGATTTATACAAGACATATAGGGCTTTTTAAATATTAGAAAATTTATAAGCATAATTGACTAATATCAATAATGAAACAATAAAAATCATATGGTTATATTAAGTGATTCATATAAAAATTTTGACAAAAGTAAATATCCATTCCTATTTTAAAAGGATAGTAGGAAACCTAGGAATAAATGTAACTAAATTTTTACAGTGAGAAGTAGTATCTATCTAAAACCAAGAGCAAGAACTGAAATGATTGTAAACTATGAATCTTTGCATAAGATAAGGATTGAATCAAGTATCCCATAATCATCAATATTATTCAGTATTGTACTAAAATGCAAGATATGAAAAAAAACAGATGTTAAAAAAGCATAGGGGGATAAACAGGACTTCCAGGTTAAGATGGTGGCAGAGCAAAAATCAGCTGCTTAATCTCTCCTAACCCACAGATATAGGACTCCTCAAGAGGACATAAAAACAAATCCATAGGAACAAAATGACCCCACAAAAGGGCGCAGCATTAAAGTGCATTATTTGGAATTCTGGGGGTTCCATTTAAAAGTATTTGACAAACTTCCTGTGGATATGTGGGGGACTTTGAAGCTACATTTTCCTTGATCTAATGGGTCTCCAGTTTTGTATAGCGCAGCTTAAATTTGGAGGTTGGCCTTGAGACAAACTCTTTGGCTACTTAGGCAAAATGGGAGGAGGTAAAGATGGGTGGCATTTTTTGAAATAGTCAGGTGTGGTCTTATATATTTTACCAATATGGCCATGGTAATTAAAATATTACTTTTCCTCATAATATCAACCTTTATCATTTTTAATCATTACAGAAGGTATGTGGGATTGGGGCATTTCCATGCTATAAGGGGATGAAATAGCTCTCACTAAAATGAGAGCTGAGCAACACCCTCCACCCCCATCACCTATAGGGTCAAAGCCAGAGCACAAGAGCTAGAGCAAGTTTGGGGCATCCATTATGTCATTGGCCTCTACCTGGGACAAAAAGGACCTGCTTCTGAGAGGAGCAAGACTTAAGAACACAAGAGGCTAAAGAACAATTGGACTTTGAACACAGACCTTGAGGGTAAACTCCAACATAGGTCTGGACTCAGATCCTGAGCTCAGTTGCCTACGCAGTTGAAGAGCTGGATCCTGAGGACAGGCATGGACCTTGGGTGGGGACCCAGTGTAGAGGGGTACACGACTGTGGAAGCAGCATCCTGAGACTGTCAAAGGATCTTCGGGCAGAGGAACAAGCAAGGGGACCACCAGGAGGCTTGATCGTGAGAACAACTAGACCTGAGACCTGAGGAGCGTGAAAAGCATAGACAGACCCTGGGTGTGAGGTGAAACCTGAGAGGGCACATGGCTCACAATGGCAAGCCTTCCACAAGAATCCCAAAAGAGAAAGATCAACAAGAAGAAATCTTTAACACTCGACACCTTTTACACAGAGAAAATCCAGACAACAGAGCAAACAGCAGAGGAGAACAAACAAGTAATCATATCCAAACCTTCCCAAAATAATGAAAACTGATCGCAAGCTCTTGAAGAGTTAAAATCTGAGATGATGAGAAAGATGGAAGAGATTTGGCAAGAGAAGTGGGAAATAGCTCAAAAGGAAATTAACAGGTTAGAAGGCAGAAACTCCAAATTGGAGAAAGATCCCCAAAAATCAAATGAAATGGTAAGCAAATTGGAAAGCAAAATCAGGCAAGAAAATAACAGTTTAAAAGGCAGAATTTTGCAATTGGAAAGTGAGGCAAGTAAATTGAAGACCAGAAATGACCAGATTGAAAAGGAAAACCAAAAAATTATAGCCAAAAACCAGTCCCTAAAGGCTAGAATTGAGCAATTAGAAGATAATGATCTCTCAAGCAAGAACAAATAAAGCAAAGACAAAAGACTGATAAAATAGAAGGAAAAATGAAATATCTCAATGAAAAAATGACAGATAAAGAAAACAGGTCTAGAAGAGACAATTTGAGGATCATTGATCTCTCTGAAAAAGCAGAAATTAATAGAAATTTGGACTCCATACTAAAATAAATTATTCAGCAAAATGGCCCTGAAGTTCTAGAACAAGAGGGCAATATAGATATTGAAAGGATCCATAGATCACCCTCTATACTAGACCCTGAAAAGACAACCCCCAGGAATATAATAGCCAAATTCAAGAGTTTCCAAGTAAAAGAAAAAAATTTTACAAGAAACCAGAAAGAGATGATTCAGATATCAATGATCACCAATCACGATCACACAGGATTTGACAGCCTCCACACTAAAAGACTGCAAGGCTTAGAATATGATATTCAGAAAGGTGAGAGAACTGGGTCTACAACCAAAGATCACCTACCCATCAAAACTGACTATATACTTCCAGGGGAAAATGTGGGCATTCAATAAGATAGAAGATTTCCAAGTATTTGCACAGAAAAGACCAGGACTAAATGGAAAGTTCGAAATCCAACCTCAAAAATCAGGAGAAACGTGAAAAGGTCAATAAGAAACAGGGGAAAGAAAGAAAACTCTTATTTTTTTTTAAATTTGCCTCTTTAAGGGCTTAAATAAGATCTAATTATTTGTATTCCTATGTTGAAAAATGTTATGTGTAATTCTCTGTAGTGAACTCTATTCACTATTATAGTATTCACTATTATAGTAATTAGAAGAATTATTCATAGGGAGACATTGGAGTACTAAATGGTCTAAGATGATATGGGGGGTGTGAAAGAGGGGGTGAATAGTAGAGTACACCAAGAGAAACTTGAATGAATAAGAAAAATAAGATATTATTTTACACACAAAGAGAGCATGGGAAGGGGAGGGGATGAATACTATTATAATTAGGAGAAGAAGAGAACATTAAGAAGTAATATTTAACCTTACCCTCAATGGAATTAACACTGAAAGGGAAGAGTAGTTATATTCATTGGGATATAGGAATCTATCTAAGCCTACTGAGAAAGTCAGAAGGGATAAACCAAAGGGAGCAGTGGAGTGGGGAGGTCAAAAAAGGGAGGGGACAAAAAGGGGAGGGAGAGAATTCATGAGGCTTTAAAAATAAAAAGTGGGGAATAATAAGGGAGGGGGTAGAAAGGGAAGTAAATCAAGGGAAGGGACAAAGGTTACTGGCTTAAACAAACCACTGGTTTAAAAGGAAATCACATGATTATCTCAATAGATGCTGAAAACACTATAACAAAGTTCATTTGGAATAAGAAAAATCAAGAATATCAAGGGAAATAATGAAAAAAAAATGTGAAGGAAGGTGGCCTAGCGGTACCAGATATTAAACTATACTATAAAACAGTGGTCATCAAAACGATATGGCACTAGCTAAGACACAGAAGGGAGAATCAGTGGAATAGGCTTGGTAAGTGACGTCAGCAAGACAGTGTATGATAAACCCAAAGTGCCCAATTTTGGGGACAGAAATCCACTATTTGACAAAAACGGCTGTGAAATTTGGAAAACAATAGGGGAGAGATTAGGTTTAGTTCAACATCTCACACCCTACACCAAGGTAAATTCGGAATGGGTGAATGACTTGAATATAAAGAGGGAAACTATGAATAAATTAAGTGAACACAGAATAGCATATCTGTCAGATCTCTGGGAAAGGAAAGATTTTAAAACCAAGCAAAAGTTAGAGAAAATTATAAAATATAAAAAAATGATTAAGATTACATTAAATTAAAAAGCTTCTTTACAAACAAAAACAATATAGTCAAAATCAGAAGGGAAACAACAAATTGGGAAAAAATTTTAATAACAAAAAATCTGACAGGAGTCTAATAACTCAAATATACAAGGAGTTAAATCAATTGTATAAAAAATCAAGGCATTCCCCAATTGATAAATGGGCAAGGGACTTGAATAGGCAATTTTCAGATAAAGAAATCAAAAGTATCACTAAGCACATGAGAAAGTGTTCTAAATCTCTAATAATGAGAGAAATGCAAATCAAAACAACCCTGAGGTATCACCTCACACCTAGCAGATTGGCTAAAATGAAAGAAGGGGAGAATAATGAATGTTGGAGGGGATGTGGCAAAATTGGGACATTAATGCATTGCTGGTGGAGTTGTGAACTGATCCAACCATTCTGGAAGGCAATTTGGAACTATGCTCAAAGGGTGATAAAAATGCCTGCCCTTTGATCCAACCATACCATTGATGGGATTGTACCTCAAAGAGATCATACATAAACAGACTTGCACAAAAATATTTATAGCTGCTCTCTTTGTGGTGGCAAAAACCTGGAAAGCAAGGATATGCCCTTCATTTGGGGAATAGCTGAACAAATTGTGGTATATGTTGATGATGGAATACTATTGTGCTCAAAGGAATAACAAACTGGAGGAATTCCATGTGAACTGGAAAGACCTCTAGGAATTGATGCGGAGTGATAAGAGCAAGGCCAGAAGAACATTGTACACAGAAACTGATACACTGTGGTAAAACTGAATGTAATAGACTTCTGTACTAGCAGCAATGCAATGACCCAAGAGAATTCTGAGGGATTTATAGGAAAGAACGCTACCCACATACAGAGGAAGAAGTACAGGAGAGGAAACACAGAAGAAAAAAAAACTGCTTGAACACTTGGTTTGATGAGGACATGATTGGGCATTTAGATCAGAAAAGACCACACCAATATAACTATCAATAATATGTAAATAAGTCTTGACTATGGGGGGGGCAGGGTTGAGGGGTTGGTGAAAGGTAAAGTAAAAACATGAATTATGTAACCATGGAAAATTTTTCTAAAAATAAAAAATTATTAAAAAAATTAGAAAAAAACAGTATCACAGAGGAATAGAGAAATGTAGTCACTATGTTCCTCCAATAAAATGTAGTCATCTAGAGGGATAGACGACTTCATTTTTGTCTTTATATTACCAGCCATTTAGCTCAGTACCTGGCATATAGAAGTCACTTGATAAATGTTTGTTGACTATTGAAAATAATTTTAAAATATAAACAAAATATTAATAATAATAAAAGTACAATTTGAAATTTAAAAAAAGGAACTAGATCTCAATTTTTGGATAAGAAATCTTTATATTCTACCTCTCCTTGAGTGACACTGATTGTAATATATAAATTTTTTTGATTGTTGCTGATTGTAAGATATATTTTTGATTTTTTAAATATTTTTTATCATTGCATGTGCAATTTGAGTTTTCCAAAGGCACATATCATCAATATTAGAAGAGAATTTTTTTTTATTTTACACTAGTGTAGGTTTATAATGTCCATTAACCCTGGTTATAACTGCCTGCCCAACAGCCTTAGACGACTGAAACTGTCACTGCCTTCTTAACTGTTATGGGACTTTGCTTTGTAAATATGTCTTATTCACAGAAATGGGATCAAAACGGAGCACAGACTTCACTAGTATAGTGCCAAGGAAATATGGTCTTAACCTGAGCACACATGTCAAAAAGAAACCAGCCCTGATAGGATTGATGAAATTCTGCATCAATGTGAAATTACTTGATCTATGTGTGAGACTCAAGGTTGCAGTGCTTGACATATGTTAAGATGCAGGACTCCTCTTATCACACTCCTTGTTAAATACTTTCTATTAAGTACCTAAAAATTGACTGTTCTGGCTCCCCTATCCCTGAGAGATTATGAAAGATTGACCAAGGGAAAAAAAATCTAGACCCTTTTCTTCCTTTCATGCTGTGATATTTGACTGTGGTCCTGGCTGCTAAGTGGGTAAGTGCTTGATTGCTGCTATGGACTTAAAGGACATAAAATATTCAAGGACCTATTGTGATTTTATTTTTCCTAACTTAGTATTTTTACATATAAGATTTGGAATTTCATATTTTGAATTTCATCCAGTACTTACTTGGAATTTTTTTGATTTTTTTTTGATAATTTTATTTGGCAATGATTCATATGCCTAACATTTCAGCCATGTATCCATTTGTGATTTCAATGTTTATATCCTCCTCATGGTGGATTGTGTTTTTATTTTTATATTAAAAGTTTAAGTTATTTTGAGGGTAAGAAATTTGCTGACTCCCGGAATCCAGAGATTGAGCTCCTTGTGGAAGATGCCATGGAGATACTCATGGAGACTGCTTGCTGCTCCAGGAGATGAGGAGCAAACTGGATGGGCAGAATTGAACTTTGGGGGAGTTAAATTCAATTGTTTTGTTAAAATACATTTGTTTTATATTTACTTTATTTATGTATACTGGTCTGTGCAAAAAGGGACTACCCCCTAATTGGTTTAGTTCTTCTTTCCCTTTTGTTTCATTATCCCCAGGTGGTTGTATTTTCTCCTTACAAGAATGTATCTTTAGTCTGTTATGTTTGTTATGATCCATTGAGGAGACGGGTCTCCCAAAGGATCATGAGGAGGGGGGTGGTGGTGGTGGGGGATGTGAGTTTTAAAGTGTTATGGCTGGGGAAACTACATTCCTCTGTGTACTTCAGAGGTCCCTTCCCACTATTTCCTGGCATGGGATTGATCTTGAATTGGACCAATCCCATGCTAGGACAGGGCCACACACTCTACTTCAGGTTGCCAGATTTCTCCTTATATAGACCAATATAAGGTCCAAATGAGGACCAATCTCATACTTAGGAGAGACTTTGAATCTAACTAGATTCAAAGTTTTGTGGAGTTAGTTAATTTCAGCTAGGGGAAAACTAGTTTTTTTCATTTCATTAAAGTTAAACAGAAAAAGAAAGTTTTTATTTTTATTCATTTCAAGCCCAAAAGTCTTTGAAGCTGTATATCTTTTGACCTAGAAAGACCCTTCCTAGGGCTATACACCAAAAAGATCAAAGCAGTATGAGTGTTCATGGAGGACTAGAACCTTTGGTAGGAGGAAATATCAAACCCTTTATAGGGCTGCTTATACATATTTAGTGTTTACCTGCTCCATAACTCTCACTGGTAGTATGAAGAAGCCATAGCATTTGCCGTGGTCACATTCTAATAAACCATCCTAAGAGTTGGTTTAACTAGGTTGAAGGCAACCAATGGCCTACAAGCTAATTAAAGTATTAGGGGGTTGTCTACTCCAAGCATATGAAGACTTCCCTAAATGGAATGGGTGTGTGTAATTAGAATCATGTACCCAAAGACTATGATTCCCAGCATCACACGTTAGTAGTTGAAGTGAAGTGCAATGGCACTATTGTATTCCCTACCTCCACATTTACTAAAAATGTAATGGATGAGATATCTGAAGTGATTTTCACTATTGAATCCTCAGTTTAACATTGAAATCGATGGGACATATTGGAGGTAGGTCTTTTACACTGTTATAGTCTCATACCAGAGGGAGGGAAATTCCCCAAAAGTGGCTTGGTTATCCTGCAATGGGTTATAATCTCATCCAGGAGGTGGGAAGGTTTTCCCAGGGGGCTTTGTACCCACTAGATTTTTCTTTTTATATTTATAACTCTGTAGGTTACTCTATTCTTCCACCAGAATGATCTAAATCAGTGGTTTCCAAACTTTTTTGCCCTACAGCCATCTTTCCAGAAATAATATTACTTAGCCTCCTGGAAATTAATTTTAAAAATATTAATAGCAGTTAATAGGAAAGATAAATGCTCCTGTGGCCATCACCCCCCCAAAAAAAAATCTCTGCAGCACCCACTTTGGGAATCACTGATCTAGATTCTTGGTAAATTTTAGACACAAAAATTTTTGTCAGCAGAACAGAGGTTATTCTGTGCTTTCCTGCCAAATTCTGGAATGATGGCAGTAATAGACTTTGTTAAAAATATCTCAGCCAAAGCTGAAAGATTAGCTAGATCTGGAGAACTTGTGACAAGTATCCTTTAGGTTCAAAGGTTTTTATTTTTTTTTTAATGTTACATAGCAACTCATGTAAATCCTAATGATGGTGGGTTTGTTTGCTATTGTCATTAAATGGACTATTATGATTTGGGGGATTTGGGCACTTTTTTGAATGTGTATTACCTGCTGTACTACTGTTTTATAAAGCTATAACTTGGTGAAAACCATTTGCACTCACACTGGGGATCATGGCCAAGTTAAAAAGGAAATGGATCTCATTTTTAGGTGAGAAACTTTTGTGTTCTACCTCTCCTGGGTAAACACAGTGTGTCACTGAATGTGAACTATATATTTTTGATTTTTAAATTTTTTATTATTGTTTTCCCTTGTATGTGCAATACAATATTTGAGTTATTTTTCTCTCACTTTTTTGTACTTGAAACACATGTTAGCAGTATTAATGTTTACTTTTTTTTTCACTAGTGTAAGTTTAAAATTTCCATTAGCCCTAATGTCAAAGCATACCCAAATATTTTAGATTATAGAAACTTACCACTAATTTTTTAATATTATGGGACTTTATTAATGATTGTGTCTGATTCCAGGACAAGAGGTCACAGTGCCAAGGAGCAAAAAGTTAACCTGCACAGTGCCAATGAGCACAACGTCAAGGAGACCAACCAACCCTGGTGAGATTGATGAGATTCTGTGCCAAGACATAGTACTTGAACCTGTTTGAGGTTCGAGGTTGTGACTATTTGACATATGTCAGATGCGGGTCTTCCCTGTGCCACATTCTACCAAGTACTGAAGTTTGACTACCATCCCATTTCCCCTATCCCTTAGAGCAAAGGTAAAATCAGACAAGGGAATGCTATTTCCCATTTGCTGCTAAAATCTAGTTATTTTCCTTTCTTTCAGAGTGTGGTAATTTTCTGTAGTCCTGCCTGCTACTTGGGAAGTGCATAATTGCTACTATGAGCTTGTGGGACATAAATCATTTTAATTGGGCCCTGATTCAAAGACCTGTTACTGGTTCATTTTTCCTAACATAGAATTTTTACACATGAGACTTTGATATTTTATATTTCATCTAGAAGTTATTTTTTCCACTTTTATTTGGACTTTTTTGATGTGTTTTTTTTCTATTGACTATTGATTCATAAACCTCATAACTCAGCCATATATCACTGGATGATCCATATGTTTATCAAGAACCTCCTCAGAGGGATTGTATTATTATTGTATAATGCAAAATTTAAATTCTTTTGAGAGGAATTTTAGGATAAAAAACGTGCTACCTCCCCAAATCCAGAAAGTGAACTGTTTTTCAGAGAAGGCACCATGAAGATGCCTACAGAGACCACACACTGCACCAAAAGATCCAGAGTGAACATGGGATGTACTGATTTGAAATGTGGGCAATTGAATGCATTTATTTTAAATGTACACTCTTATACCAAAGGGGACTGCCCCCAAATTGTTTTTTTGTTAATGAACCTAACAATCATTGCTTTTTTTTTTACTTTTCTCTTTCATTTTCCACTCATACCCAAATTATTGTAATTTCCATTTAGGAACTGCAATATTGTATATACCTTTAGTTAAAAATCTTTAGAGCTATAAGCTCATTATATTTAAATGATCCATTGGGGAGATTAGTCACCCAAAGGATCACAGGAGAAATGGGTAATTAGGATTTTGTACCCCAGGACATCCCACTTTCATCCTCGTGTTGCATCCTTGTGTTTTGTAGATAAGGCTTCTATAACTTGGAGTTATTGGATATTAATTTTAATCTTACAGGTGGGTGAAAACAATTTTTTCTAAAGGCCATTAAGACAGCTGAAACTGCCATTGTATGGTGCTTAGAGCATCATTGGACATTCATGGTGCATAGGTCATTATTTTAACCCAGCTCATCACCTGCCTTCCTGACTTTTGTCTTGCCACTGGAGTTGAATCATTCTGGAAAAGAGAGTGGACTGCTGACTTTGAGTAAATCTATCTCACTTAAAACCAGTTTATACCCAAATCAAGACATCACTCCATGATGTAATTGGACCTTTAAAAAATGAAATACAAAAACAATGATATCAATGGTGAAAAGGAAAAGGACATGTTAAAAATATTTCAAACCTTTTTTGGTAGTTGTGAAGAACTGGAATTTGAGGGGATGCCAATTAATTGAGAAATGACTGAACATATTTTTTTTTCTGTTTTTAAATCATTTTTACTTTATTTTTACTACTTTTCCAAGTTTCCATGATTCATTTTCTTTCCCTTCCATGTTCCCTCCCTTCTCCCAGAATCAATAAGCACTTCCACTGGTTATACACATGTTATCACTTATATACCTATTTCCATATTATTCATTTTGGCAATAGAGCAATCTTTTTAAAACCAAAACCAAAACCACAAATCACATATACATAAAAACAAATGATGTCATTTGTTTTACTTCTGTGTTTCTACTCTCACAATTCTTTCTCTTGATGTGTATAGGATTCTTTCTCATGAGATGCTTGGGATTGTCTTGTAGTAGCAAGTCCATTACATTGGATTGTTCCATAATATTTCACTTTCTGTGTACAATGATCTTTTGGTTCTCCTCATTTCACTCTACATCAGTTCCTAGAGGTTATTCCAGTTCATATAGAAACCCTCCATTTTATCATTTCTTACAGCACAATAGTATTCCTTTACCATCATATACCACAATTTCTTCAGCCATTCCCCAACTGAGGGACACCCTCTCATTTTCCAATATTTTGTCACCACAAAGGGAGTGGCATGAATATTTTCTTTCAAAAATTTTTCATTATTATCTCTTTAGGGAACAAACCTAGTAGTGGTATTGCTGGATCAAAGGGTATGGATTCTTTTTTTTTTTGAATTTAAACATTTATTAATAATCATTTTTAACATGGTTACATGATTCATGCTCCTACTTTCCCCTTCACCCCCCGCATCCCCCCACCCATGGCCTACACACATTTCCACTGGTTTTGTCATGTGTCCTTGATCAAGAACAATTTCCAAATTGTTGGTGGTTGCATTGGTGTGGTAGTTTTGAGTCCACATCCCCAATCCTGTCCACCCCAACCCATGCATTCAAGCAGTTGCTTTTCTTATATGTTCCCTCTCCTGCAGTTCTTCCTCTGAATGTAGGTAGCATTCTTTACCATACATCCCTCAGAGGTGTCCTGGGTCATTGCATTGCTGCTGGTACAGAAGCCCATTACATTCGATTTTACCACAGTATATCAGTCTCTGTGTACAATGTTCTTCTGGCTCTGCTCCTTTCGCTCTGCATCAGTTCCTGGAGGTCTGTCCAGTTTGCCTGGAACTCCTCCAGTTTATTATTCCTTTTAGCACAATAGTATTCCATCATCCGCATATACCACAATTTGTTCAGCCATTCCCCAATTGAAGGACATACCCTCTTTTCCAGTTTGTTGCCACCACAAAAAGCACAGCTATAAATATTTTCGTACAAGTCTGTTTATTTATGATCTATTTGGGGTACAAACCCAACAATGGTATGGATGGATCAAAGGGCAGGCATTCTTTTATAGCCCCTTGAGCATGATTCCAAATTGCCAGCCAGAATGGCTGGATCAGTTCACAACTCCACCAGCAATGCATTAATGTCCCAATTTTGCCACATCCCCTCCAACATTCATTACTCTCCCTTTCTTTTATTTTAGCCAATCTGCTAGGTGTGAGGTGGTACCTCAGAGTTCTTTTGATTTGCATTTCTCTCATTATTAGAGATTTAGAACACTTTCTCATGTGCTTAGTGATACTTTTGATTTCTTTACCTGAAAATTGCCTATTCATGTCTCTTGCCCATTTATCAATTTTGGAATGGCTTGATTTTTTATACAATTGCTTTAACTCCTTGTATATTTGAGTAATTAGACCCCTGTCAGAGTTTTTCATTATAAAGATTTTTTCACATGATCATCTCAATAGATGCTGAAAAAGCCTTTGACAAAATACAGCATCCATTCCTATTGAAAACACTGAAAAGTATAGGAATAGAAGGACCTTTCCTAAAAATAATAAGCAGTATATACCTAAAACCATCAACAAACATCATATGCAATGGGGATAAATTAGAAGCCTTCCCAATAAGATCAGGATTAAAACAAGGATGTCCATTATCACCTCTATTATTCAACATAGTACTAGAAACACTAGCAGTTGCAATTAGAGAAGAAAAAGAAATTGAAGGTATCAAAATAGGCAATGAGGAGACTAAGCTATCACTCTTTCCAGATGATATGATGGTATACTTAAAAAATCCTAGAGAATCAACTAAGAAGCTTGTAGAAAAAGTCAACAACTTTAGCAAAGTTGCAGGTTACAAAATAAACGCACATAAATCATCAGCATTTCTATACATTTCCAACACACTAAAGCAGCAAGAAGTAGAAAAAGAAACACCATTTAAAATCACCCTAGACAATATAAAATACTTAGGAATCTATCTACCAAAACAAACACAGCAATCATATGAAAACAACTACAAAACACTTTCCAAACAAATAAAAGTGGATTTAAACAATTGGAAAGCCATAGATTGCTCATGGGTAGGACGAGCTAATATAATAAAAATGACAATTCTACCCAAATTAATTTACCTATTTAGCTCCATACCTATCAAGCTACCAAAAAACTTCTTTGCTGAATTAGAAAAAACTATAACAAATTTCATTTGGAATAACAAAAGTTCAAGAATATCAAGGGAAATAATGAAAAAAATGTGAAAGAAAGGGGCCTAGCAGTACCAGATATTAAACTATACTATAAAGCAGCAGTCATCAAAACAATATGGTCCTGGCTAAGAGATAGAGAGGAGGATCAGTGGAATAGACTTGGGGTAAATGACATCAGCAAGACAGTGTATGATAAACCCAAAGAGCCCAACTTTTGGGACATGAATCCACTATTTGACAAAAACTGCTGGGAAATTTGGAAAACAATATGGGAGAGATTAGGTCTAGATCAACATCTCACACCCTACACCAAGATAAATTCAGAATGGGTGAACAACTTGAATATAAAGAGGGAAACTATAAATAAGTTAAGTGAACACAGAATCGTATACTTGTCAGATCTCTGGGAAAGGAAAGACTTTAAAACCAAGCAAGAGTTAGAGAAAATTACAAAATGTAAATTAAATGATTTTGATTTTATTAAACTAAAAAGCTTTTGTACAAACAAAAACAATGTAGGTATGGATTCTTTTTAAAGTTCTTTGGGCATAATTCTAAATTGCCTTCCAGAATAGTTTGATCAATTTGTAGTTCCACCAGCAGTGTCCCAATTTAAAGTTTCAATTTTGCCACATCCCCTACAATTATTATTTTCCTTGACTGCCATATTGAACAATCTTCTAGGTGTGAGGTGGTACCTCAGTGTTTTTTTATTTGCATTTCTCTAATCATAAGGGATTTAGAACACTTTTTCTTCTTATTATTGACAGTTCTGATTTCTTCATCTGAAAACTGCCTATTCATGTCTCTTGACAATTTAGCAATTGGAGAATGGCTTGATTTCTTGTATATTTGACTTAGTTTCTTGTAAATTACAGAAATTAGTTCTTTGCCAGAGGTTTTTATTGTAATCCCCCCAGTTTGTTGCTTCCCTTTTAATTATGATTGCATTGGTTTTGTTTGTTCATTTTTTAAATTTAATGTAATAAAATTATTCACTTTACATTTTGTAATGTTCTCTATTTCTTGCTTGGTATTATTTTATTTTCCTTTCCCACATATCTAACAAGTAAAGTATTCTATGTTCACCTAATTACTTATAATTTCACTCTTTATGATGAAGTCATTTACCCATTCTGAATTAATCTTGGTGTAGGGTGTGAGATGTTAATTGAAACCTAATTTCTCCTATACTATTTTCCAACTTTCCCAGTAGTTTTTGTCAAATAGTGGGTTCTTATCTCAAGAACTTGGATCTTTGGGTTTATCAAACATTATTTTGCTGAAGTAATTACTCCAAGTCTATTTCATTGATCCACCATTCTATCTCTTAGCCAAAACCATATTTTTCAAGTTTTATGATGTGATGAGGGAGAACTATTTGTTTTTTTTAATAATGAAGAAGATGTTTTTTAGAAAAAAAACAACTTTGAAGACATATGGATTGATGCAAAGTAAGGCAAGAACTAGAAGAAAAACCTACACAGAATAATAATCTTGTAAAGATAATCAAATGTGAAAGACTTAATAACTTTGATCAATGCAGTGATCTACCACAACTCCAAAAGGCTCATGATACCTAATTTTATCCACCTCCAGATAGAGAATTGATGGACTCATAGTGCAGACCAAAACATACTTTTCCCGTTTTAAAGATATTTTTTTCATCATATAATGAATGTTATATTTCTTTCTTTTTAAATGAGTATAGATGGAATTAGTTGAAGGAGAGAATTTGTAACTTAAAAGTAAAAATGAAAAAGATTAAAAATGAAAATCAAATAAAAACCACACCTCCAAAATAAAAAAAATGATAAAATATGAGAATACTAATTATTTAAATGGTTATGCAAAGATAGGCACAACAATGCATTGTTTGTAGACTTGCAATCTTTGAAAAAATTTAGGGAAACAATTTTTACTTATGCAAGTATAAATGGTTATGTTAAAGGACCAGTGATACTACTACTACTACTACTACTACTACTACTACTACTACTACTACTACTACTACTACTACTACTACTACTACTACTACTACTACTACTGGATAAAAGACCAGTGATTCTACAAATACCAGCATATACATGAATATGCTTCATGTACAAATCAAAAACCTTTGTATAATCATGTTCTGTGGTATAAAAGAACTGGAAACAAGGTTGATGTCCATATATTAGGAAATGTCTCAATAAATAGTGGTATTCAAATATAATAGAATATTTCTATGCTGTAAGAAACAATGAACTTGATTAATAGACATTGAAAGATTTGCAAGAAGTGATGCACAGTAAACAAACTGGGGAGAAATACACATATAACAAAATGACACACACTTACATAAAACAATTCTTACTATATACATATATATGTGTGTGTGTGTATATATACAATGTATTTAGAAAGAATAACAGGCAAAAAAGAGTTCAAATATTGTGAAGTATTTTAAAATTGTAAAGAATAATCTTGGTCTTAGGGATATTATATAATATCCTTATAATTTAACAATATATAATATAAACACATGTAAATGCATATTTCATATTTGCATGTAAAATCTATATTTCAGTAAGTGTATCAGGTCAGTGTGGACTTGTAATGAGTAATGCTACAAAAATGAATTTTTTAAGAACTGAAGTTTTAACCTATTTTTTCCCAAATTTGAATTTGGGTTACACAACAAAGGCAAGAAATTTGGCCTCGATTTTAATATCCAGAGTACTTCTGGTCTTGCTCAAATATTTATTATGGGGGATATTATTTATGGCAGCTTACTTTTCTTTTAAAGTCAAGAGTGTGAAACATTGCAAGTCATTCCCTTTAGTGAGTTACATATAATCATCACATTAATTAAATGTCCCAAAATTAACATATATTTTAGGTAATACATTCCCCTCTCAATGGTGCTACCTCCATATGGTAGAAGAGAGACCAAACTCCTTTTTTTCATTTTGGAGAGTCAATTTGGTGAAAAGACAGAAAAAGTGGGGAAACGACTGTGAGAAGAAAAGAAAAGGAAAGGCAAAACACAGAATTCCTAAAGCAGAACGGGCCATGATTAGTTAATTGTATCCATGGAAACTAGAACCTGATCAAGCCAATTTAACATCCTTTCAGAGTTTGTTGCCTTCTGTTGCTTGAGATCCCTCATGAAAACAAGCATTCTTGTATTTGACAGTCAGTGGGCTCGAATAGATTCTCAACAAATTTTCATTTTTTTCTAGATACGTTAATTCAAAAGACTAATGTTGTTAACCAAAGGAACATTTTATTTTGTTTTTCTTTATGCTATTACATTGTCTATCCCCTGCCAATTATCCCGTCTTTGGTGATATATATGGATGCAAACAAAAAAGAAAAAATCTAATTCTCAAAACAAGCCTTTTAAACCAAAAATGATAACCTGTCCGAGTGTATTTTCCATAGAAATTCAGCAGTCTTTTGTTTCAAATAAAGTTTTAGAATGATAAGAAAAAGATAAGCACTTAGGACCAATTTATCAAAACTTTAGTAAAAGATCTTTATGCAGAACCAGTATTTCCATTTTTATATGATCCCTAGAACTAAGAACCATCAATATCCTCTATTTGTTTGAAATGTCAATGGTAAAATAGTCTACCCAATTTTCTTGGAACAAAGATTACTTATTAAAGAATAACCTTGATATTTAAGTAAGCATTTATTTTCTTCCTCATCACTTAGGAATGTGGGAATGATGTAAGATTTGCAATTGTACAAGTAAGGACTCTACTTCACTACATGAAGTTTATTAAAATAAGGTGATGATGATGATGACACAATGACAGGAAACTTTGTCATAAGTCCAAAGCAAATAGAGATTTAAAATGATCATTCAAGTCCAAACTGCAATCAGCAGGGTCATGATTATTACTTCCATGATTAACAATTAAATATAACTGCTTTGATGATCAGAAATTAGCCTTACCCTCTATTAAACATCTCAATAACAATTTTGAATTAAAAAATTTAATACATGGACTAGTCATTTCTCATTTGTCTTTTGGTCTCAGATTCTTCATATAGAAGATGAGAAAATTGAAATCAATGCTACTTAAATAGTAAGTTCAACTAAATCCTAGTGCCCTATGAAAAATATAATAGAATATATAGGGATTTTTTAATTTCTAAATAACAACATAATCAATTTATAGTTCCCTTCCCATTTATTGCTCCAAAAATCAAGCATTATAGAAAGCTGTACACACTTAAGAAACCCATTTTTTCAAGTATTTACCATGAATAATTCTGGCAAAGCATCACTTTTAGGAACTAGAGTCCATTCATCTAGGCTTGAAGATTTCTGATGTTTGGGGAGAAACCTGCTTAGTCTTTTTGAATCTTGTATTTTGTTAATTTAAAAGGGGAGAAAAAAGAAAGGGAGAGAGAAAGAAAGAAAAATAGGAAGAAAGAAAGGAAGGAAGGAAGAAAGGAAGAAAGGAAGGATGGATGGAAGGAAGGAAGCTGTTGATTTACCTCTGCAGAATAGAGAGAAGGTTATTTAACAATATGGATAGAAAAAAATATTTTGTAAATAGTAAAGTGTTGTTTAACTGGTGATTATAACAACTGCTCTGGAGAAAGACTAGGGGAATCTGAATTCCTGGCTCAAAAAATAACCTTCAACAGGATTAGCAACAAGCTGTATAATGGCTTTTAAGACAACAAATAGCTCTTATATAGCATTAGATTGTAAGTGAAAAGTAATCAGAAACATTCTCAATTCCTCTTGAAATTCATGTGAGCTCAAAAATTACTGACAATGTGAAAGACATTCAGATTTTAAACTATTTAAGACATTTGAGTCAAATATAAATACACCCCTTTCTCTCCATATCATCCAGAGTTAGATAGTCTTTTACAGAGACAGAAAGTAACTTTCATTTTATAGTTTTAAAAAGGGAGCAAAGGGGTAGGCCATATTTTTCCCCTTCTGAACTGTAATATGTCTATTTTACTCCAACAATCTCAGTGTGGAGCACATTTAATTTTAGTCTCTTTAAGAGTTGATAGTGCTCTAGAGAAGCATTGATGAACCTTTTCAAGATGTAATGCCAAAATTGCAACTTCAAGCTGCCTGTGAGTCCCTTACATTACTCACAGACAGCAGAGAAATGAAGTGCTCACATTGGGTTGCTGGAAAGAGGGGTGGGGCATGTGAAAAATGTCCTCTGGTGCTGTGGAGAGGGGGAACAGAGGAGCCTCCTCCATGATGTTGGGTCATGCATGACAAACCTTTGCCAACACAACTCTAGAGGTTAATGAGGCTTGCTTTTGCCCTTTGCTCAGATATCTACCAAATGAGTTCCCTCTTTTTTTTTTAAACCCTTACCTTCTGTCTTAGAACCAATACTGTGTATTCACAGAAAAGTGGTAAGGACTAAGCAAGGGAGGTCAAATGACTTGCCCAGAGTCACACAGCTAGGAAGTGTCTGAAGCAAGATTTGAACCCAGTAACTCCTATCTTTGGGCCTGGATCTCAATGCACTGACCCACCCTGCTGCTCCTAAGTTCCCCCTATTTTAATGGACTTGATGACTTTTATCTCATTTCTTCTTTAACTATTTATCATCAGATTAGCTTTTAAAGATTGTTTTCCCTTCCAGGTTATATAATGAACAAATGATATTTTCCCCTAATGTTTTTGGGATATAATAGCCTCACCTATGCATCTTTGGAAAGAAAATTACGATCATAATTTCGCTTTGTTTCTACATATCACTGGCACCATTAGGTTCCCCCAAAGCATTATTGCTGGCTTTTACTGGGCTGTATACAATACCTACCTTCCTGGATTTCCAGTTCCTGATCTTATGTTCCCACCTGAGATTAGAAATTTTACTCTATCTACCTAGTAGAGTAAAGAAAAAAAATGCAATGTCTAAAGCATTAAGACTTCTTTTTTTTTTTTGAGGATGGCATGTCACAGTGATGGAGTGGAGGTTTTCCCCTTTTATGAAATAGCATGTCAATGAATCTCTTTTATTCTGAGAAGTAAATATAGCAAAAGCCCAGGCAGTAGGTGAGGCTCTCCTTTTTATATATATTGAGAGTTGTGGCTATAAAACAATTAAAACATAATATTCTCAAGACAAAAACATTAGATCAATGAAGAATGATGATGCTTGCATCTTTATTCCCATTTCTTGGAAGCAGATTTCCAGCATCTTCCATGAAGAAAATACCATCTTCGGTTGCCTGACCATATGACGAATTCTCATTATAAAAATATTGCTAAAACCATTCTCTTAGTTCCAAGAATGGCCAATAATAGAACATTATGAAATTATTTCTTTTTTTTTGTAAATGACTATATACTTTTACTCTTGAGATCTATCTATCATCTCAGATAATCTGATAAGGATAATTTAGTTGATAAGGAAGTAAAGGACACGGATGATCTTTTCATCAGCTCATGCTTCCAGCTCTGTCTCCAGGAGCATGGAGTTTATTATATATATTTCAAGATTCATTTCACACAAAAGAACCCCCCCCAAAAAAACTTTGCAGATGAGCAGAAGTTACAAATTATGTCATATCAAAACACAAAACATTGGCTTCAGAATAGAACAAGGACAAGGCTGAATTTTGACTAGGTTCTTATCAGAAAGCCAAGTCAGGGAATATTTTTCTCAGGGTTGAATTGCCCCTGCTAAGGTTTTGGCCTTGGCTATACCAGGCAGCTGCAGCTTTACTCTGATGAGTGAAAAAAGGCTGTTAACTCATTAAGTGCTGGTTTACTAAGAACTTAAAGTTTTCCTAGAAGCTATAATGTTTTTCAATAAGAAGAGATGTGGTTCATAAAAGGGGTCAAAAGAGGAGTCTCAGATTTTCATCTATTTCAGACTCTGTTTCTCTTATTGGCCTCCCACATTTTACTTTTATAATGTTTTCTGATTTTGTTACCTTTGTCTCAGATCCATATCCATACCCCACTGGTCCATTATCCCAGTATTAATAGATTAGCTATCATCTCAATAGAGTTTTATACAGTTTGATAGATAGGAGGAAATTCAGATGTCCCTCAATAATTCCCAATATAATAACTTGCTTTTAGTTTTTCAGGATTAATTGGACTAAAGATTGCAGATGGAATAAACATGCCTTCTCATTCTTTATTAAAGTCAGTAACATTTACTAATAATAGCTTCCATTTAGTTTGGAATTTAAATATTGTAAAACACTTTATAAATATTATTTGATTTTGTTCCCATAATAATCCTATGAAGTAGGTATTGTTTCATCTATATATTTCAAATGAGAAGACTGAGGCATAAAGTGGTTAAGCAACTTGCAATGGTAACACATCTAGTCTAATGCCTGATTTTTACTCAGATCTTAAACTCAAGCCTCAACACTACTTACTATGCTATTTAAAGTCAAACACAGATACATGATCCCCCCCACCTAGAGCCCTTTTGCCATATGTACTTAAAACTTTAAGTATTTCTCTTAAGTTCTGGCAGTCCAGCCTCTACCATCATTTAGTCCATTTTCTCCCTCTTATCCATTAGGATAATATTGAACACTTCATGAAATTTTCCCCAAAATATAGGTAAATTAATCTCATAACATTGCATTCATCCATCAGATATGTTATCTTGTCAAAAAAAATTTATGTTTAACCTGACATCATAGAATTTGAAGAAGTCATTCTGTTTTTTTAAATTACTATTCATCTTTCTAAATGTCAGTCAGTCAATCAGAAAAATAGTTATTAAGCACTTACTATATACTGAGAATTGTGCTAAATCTTGAGAATACAAATTAAGGCAAAAACATTGTCCCTATCCTTGGACATCTCACATTAAAATAGGGGAGGCAACATTTTACAAAAATGTATGATATGGAGGGGTGAGCTTAATGTCAAGTGTTGGTGAGGTCAAGGTTACTAGCATATATTTTGAAAATTCAATTTACTTCATTTTTAAAAATGGATATCTAATTTATCATTTGTGGAATACTTCTCTTTTACCTCATAAATATCCATTTCCTTACAGAAATCACATTTGGGAGATTGGTCAATGTTATGGAATAAGAGGAGGAAGTGCTACACTTCAGCTTCCCCCTACTCCCATCCACTTTAGTTCAATATAGATCCAAGAAGAGCACCAGACACTTCACCAATAGAATAAATCCAAAGAAAGTAATGGTGAGGCAGTTCTCCAAAGTGGGACAGGGAGATGCACAGTAGCTGTCTTTCTGACTCAAGCTCTATGTTAAGGATCATAGTAGACTTGGTTGGCACAATGACTAAATTGTTAATTTTTTGTAGGGTGAAGACTTGGTGTGGTTTCCGCAGAATCTGGCCTGCAGTACTTCTATGATTTAGATGAGCCTGAGATTGACTATAAAGAGCAGAAATGGGAATCAGACTTTGTCTCCATTGCTTTGGTGCCAGACCTAATTCAGAGACCTCATATGAACTGATGAGGGATTGGGCAGTTAGGCATGTGAATGATTTGAGGTTTTGTTAGTTGCTCATCTAGGAGATGTAGTTAGTTTTTTTTCTCATTTTAGTATTTTATTTTTCTCAATTATATGTAAATACATTTTGCCCTTCATTTTTTTTTGAAATTTTGAGCCTGGAATCCCCTTCCTCTTCTTTCTCTCCTTCAGATAGAAAGCAATTTGATAATATGTATAGTCATGAAAAACACGTTTTCATATTAGTTATGTTTTAAAAAAGTAAATCAGAAAAAATATTTTTTAAAAAATGTATCCTTTGATTTGCATTTAGGCTACATGAGTTCTTTCTCTGGAGGTGGATGACATTTTCATAAGTCATTTGGGACAGTCTTGGATGTTTATATTGTAAAGAATAGCTAAGTCATTTACAACTGAAAATTGTACAATATTACTGTTACTGTGTAAAATATTCTCCTGTTTCTGCCCACTTCGCTTTGCACTAATTCATGTAAATCTTTCCAGGTTTTTCAGAGAACACCATGCTTATCAGTTCTTATAACACTATACTATCCCATCACAATCATATATTACAATCTGTTTGGCAATTCCCCAACAGATGGGTATACTCTTATTTTCCAGTTCTATGTAATCTTCCAGGTGACTGCAATAAATATTTTGTTTACATAAAGCCTTTTGCCTTTTCTTTTTTATCTTTTTGGGATGCAGACCTAGTAGTTTTTTTATCTTGGGTCAAAGTCTATGCCCAGTTTTATGGAATTATGTTTTAAATTCAAATTGTTCTCCAGAATGGGCCAACAGTTCACTAATATCTCATTTCCCTCCCACATTTCCTCCTACTTTTCTTTTTTTTCCACTTTCCTTTTTCTTAAAGGTTTGGGATGATAAATCAAAGTTGTTTTTATTTACATTTTTCTAATCAATAGTGATTTGGAGCAATTTTTCATACAACTTTAGAAAGCATTGACTACATCCTCTGAAAAATGCTTGTTAATATACTTTGACTATCAACTAAAAATGACTTTTTATTGTTATATACTTAACTCTATTTAATAAGTATCTGAGAACTAAAGTCCTTATCAAAAACTTATAATTTTTTCACAATTATGATTATTAACTTATTTCCATCCATCCTATTTCCCCCATTTATCACACTTTCTCCTTTCACTTTGTTCACCCTCAAAGATTTTTTTCTTTTTTTTTTTTCCAGATTACATATACAATTTAAAATAATTATTTTCTCACACTTCTTGATCCATATTCTTTCTCTTCTTACAACCAATCCTCTCCTTGAGAAGTCAGATTACACAATGTAGATTATACATGTGCTATCATGTAAAATATATTTCCATGTCTACCATATTGTGAAAAAAGACATTTGTTGCTAATAGTAGAAAATGCAAGAAAAAATAAAGTAAAAAATGGTATTCTTTAACCTTCCTTCAGACTCCATCATTTTCTTCTAAGACAGTAGATGGCCTTTTTCATCATGGATTTATTAGGGTTTTCTTGAATCCTTACATTGCTGAGAATACTTAAATTATTCACAGTTCATCATCATACATCATTTCTGTTATTGTGTACAATGTTCTCCTAGTTATGGTCACTTCATTTTGCATCAGTTCATAAAAGTCTTTCAAGACATTTTTATCATCCTGCTCATTATTTCTTATGGTTTAAACAATATTTATTAAACATTAAACAATAATTATTAAACATTTACCACAACTTGTTTAGCCATTCCCCAATAGATAGATATCTCTTCAATTCCCAATTCTTTGTCACCACAAAAAGAGATGCTATAGATATCTTTGTACAAGGAGGTCTTTTTTCCCATCTTTAATCTCTTTGGGATACATCACTAGTGGTGGTATTGCTGAGACATAGGGTATGCACAGTTTTATATTCCTTTGGGCATCTCAAAAGAGTTTTTCTTTTCACCACTCTCTCCTCAAATCTTCACTTTCTTGAGTCACACACCCCTCTTTTATCTCCTTCCCTTCATACTTTTCTGTAGATTAAGATACATTTCTATATCCAATTGAGTATGGATGTTATTCCCACTTTAGTCCAATTCTGATGAGAGTGAGGTTCAATTGCTCTCTCTTCTAGATGCCCCATGTGAGATAATTTAACCAATTGCCCCTCTTTTTCAGTGCATTATTTTTCTCACCCCTTAATTTTATTTTTAAACACCTTCCTATTATATTCAACTGACATCCATACCCTTTGTTTTTATATATTCCTTCTAGCTTCCCTAAAATAATAAACTTCTTAAGGCATACAAATATCATCTTCCCACGTAAGTGATGTAAACAGTTTGACCTTATTGAATCTCTTGAGATTTCTCCTTCTTATCTTTATACCTCTCTTGAGTCTTGTATTTGAAAGTCAAATTTTCTATTTATTTCTGTTTTTTAATCATAAATGCTTGAAAATTCCCTGTCATTGAATATCCATTTTCCCCTGAAAAATTATACACAATTTTGTTGGCTAGGTGATTCTTGGTTGTAATCCTAGCTTCTTTGTCCTCCAAGATATCATATTCCAAATTGTCTTATCTTTTGATGTAGAAGTTGCTAGGTTTTCTGTTATTCTGACTGGTTACAAAATATCTGAATTGCTCATTTTTGGCTGCTTGCTAAAAAAGCTTGGAGCTTAACCTTGGAGATGTAGAATTTGACTAAATATTCCTGGAAGTTTTCATCTAAGTTCTTTTTGACCATGGATTTCAGATAGTCCAATAATTTTAAAATTATACGGTATATCCTTGATTTATTGTCAAAGTCATTTGTTTTTCCAATGAGACGATTCATATTGTGTCCTTTTTTAAAAAAATTTTTGAAACTTTGTTTTATTAGTTTGGTTGTCTTCTAAAGTTATTAGATTTCACTTGGCCAGTTCGAATTTTAAAAGAATTAGTTTCTTCAGTGAGCTTTTACACTTCTTTCTCTATTTGACTAATTCCAATTTTTAAGAAATTGTTTTCCTCAGAGAATTTTGAACCTCTTTTCTCATATGCCCAATTCTGTTTTGCAAAGTCCTTCTCCAATGAATTTTTGTATAGGACTTTTGCTTTTTAAGGAGCTCCTCTATTTATATCATTATGTAGCTTCTTTTATGATTTGACTATTTCTGTTTTTTTAAGATATTTTTTGGTTCAGTATTTTATTTTGGTATGTGCCTCTATTACCAAAATGTCAAGTCTTTTCTTCCTGATTTAATTTCTTCACACTCATTTATTTTCCCAATTTTTCCTGCTCTTATTTGGTTTTTAATACTCTTCTTTGAGTTCTTCTAGGAACTGATTTGGAGCCTTAAACCCAAGACTTGGAATTTTAGGGCTTTGAATGTAGCAGTTTTGACTATGTAGTCTTTTTTTTTTTAGAGTTTGTATTTTCATAGTAATTTTCTTTAGCCTTATTTGTTGTTAACTCATTTTTTTAGCATTTTTCTTGACTTTCAACTTTAAAAAAATTATTTGATTTCTCCTCTGCATGTACTGGGATATTATTCTATATACAATGCTCTGCTCCATAGCTGCTGGTTCCACTGCTCTACCTTCTTGCCTCAGTAATACAGATAAATGCTTCCTACTGTCTTGCTACATATTCTATGGCTAAAATTCTGGTTCATTGTCTTTTGTTGGTTCTGTTGCTTCAGAATTTCTTTTTAATGGTTTTTGTTTGTTTTTATGGTGATTTGGAAGTGCATTTGCTCAAGAAGAGAGCATCCCTTACTCTTCTAACTAGATTGTTGGAAACTAATCAAATTTATAATTTTTCGGATTAACAGTTGTTTTCACTTCAAGTCACATAATTATTTGAGATTTGCAGTGTGTTTCTCTTTTTTTAATTATTTTACATTTATTCTTTGAAAACTCTTCCTAATTACCATAAAATTTTATTGGTGGATTGTTTCTTTGTGTTATATATTGTGAAAATTCAGAATAAATCACAAATCTCACCCTTTTATAAGAAGTAAGAAAAAAATTGAATTGTTGTCTCATAGACTTTATAACTTGCTTCAATGATGGAAAACACAAATGTATCCATTCTTATCATTCTTGTGAAACTCTTGTTCATACCCTCCAGAAGTTTACTAGAGGGGTGCTTGCTTGAAGGGAACATTTATATATATATATAATAT
>NC_058131.1:703155123-703194659 GCF_016433145.1 Gracilinanus agilis
ATATATATGTATAATATATATATATATATATATATATAAATTTGTTTATTTTCCCTGAAAATGTTTTCTAATCTTATTATACTTGTAACATTTGTTCATGAACAATGATTTAAAATTGTATAAAGTTCAAATTTTGGATTAACAAATTCTGTTTTTTTAATGATTTCCCATAGCCTTCATTTCATTATTAACTCCTTTCTATAGATTTTAAAGATAGGTCACTTAGTTGTTATTTGACTTTTAATTGGTATAACCTTTTGGTTTAATTGGCTTATCCAGTTACATCTTATTGTGGTATATATTTTAAGATGCTATCCTAAAAGGACTTTTTAGTCAAGCTATTTTTCACTTCCTCTGAATTTCTTATGTAATTCTGAATTCCTTCCCCCCACACACTAGTATCCTTTATCCTTGGTTTTATCAAACACTGAGCCATTATATTTATTTGCCTAAATCTTTTCCTATTCATGACTTTGACATCATTTATATATTTTTTTACTTATGTAATAGAAATACTTTTCCATTAACTGTCAGAAGCTTTTGCTTGACTTCAATTTTATGGAGCGATTACATACCACAACAAATTTACTCACCTCATTAGGAAAAAAAATAAATCTTTGGGGGTAGTAATAATAAAACAATGCAAAGGTTTATTTTTCAATAATTACCAGGCTTTTTTTTTAAACCCTTGTACTTCGGTGTATTGTCTCATAGGTGGAAGATTGGTAATGGTGGGCAATGGGGGTCAAGTGACTTCCCCAGGGTCACACAGCTGGGAAGTGGCTGAGGCCGGGTTTAAACCTAGGACCTCCTGTCTCTAGGCCTGACTCTCACTCCACTGAGCTACCCAGCTGCCCCCCCAGGCTTTTATAAAACCCATCCTTAGCCACAACTTAGATAAACAGAAAGACGGAAATCTCAGATTACAATTTATAATGAAGTCATTCCTCTCTAATAATATTCCTCATATAGAAAATGGCACAGCAAATTCTAAGATTATGGTCTGAAGACAGAATGATTATAACTTGGTTAAATGTTTTTCCCCTTGAATCATTGGCAGGTAAGAGCATCCAGAAATATTCAGAAATAGTCAGGTAAAAGGATGAGAATATAGAACTAGAAGGTGTTTTGTATGTCAGTGTTATATTAAAATAAACAGTTTATTTTAAAAGTAATCAAGGAAAATGCATTTTGAGGGACATTTCCATTAAATTTGGCTTCATTTATAAATGTTGTGTGTATGTCTATGTGTCTGTGAAAGATTTTTATTGAATTAAATTTTCAGAAAAAATAAAACAATTCCCATGGTGCATTTGAAAATTCCACCACATTATTAAAATTACTTTCACTTATACTGAATCAGATGATATACTTTAAAACTTTTTAAATTTTTATTTATTTTTAACCCTTAAAATTTTTTGAACCATTATCTTTCATCTTAGAATTGACATATATTGGTAACAAGGAAGAAGAGTGGTAAAGGCTAGGCAACAGTGGTGAAGTGATTTGTCCAGCGTTACACAAATAAGAAATATCTGAGATCATATTTGAAGCTAGGACCTCCTATCTCTAGGATTCATCCTCAATCCCCCATGCTACCTAGCTGCTCCCAAGTAATATACTTTAAAAAGTGATATGCACATAATTTGCTGAAAAGTGGAAAAATAAGTCACTAAGTTTTCAACAACAGTAATATTGTTCAAAGAATTATTTGTGTACATCCACCACTAAAAAAGGAACTGATAAATTAAAATAAGCAAGATAATTTTACATATACATATATTCTTTTGTCAAATGATGCTGAGAGAAGGGGAAGGATTGATTTATTGGGTGTTTTAATGTAAAAACAACAAAATAAATGAATAAATTTAAATTCTAAAAATATAAAGAATTCACACTATATATTTTCTAATTTGCTTCATTTATGTATATTCTTTATACATATAATATTTTATGATACATATATTTATATATACATATATGTAAATACACTTTTATACATAATATAAGTGTTTTATATTATGTATACATACATTTGTATATATACATATATACTTTATGAATTTCATTATTATGAAGTTATAATGTTAGGTTATTATATATAAGGGTAATACTTAAAATTCATAATGCCACAGTTCCATAAATTTTTAAATATTGTCTATAGGGAAATATCTTTGGAGAGACTTAGGTGATCTTAACTAGTTTTGTTTATGAACATGAAACAGTCAATTTAGCTTTATTTTACTCAGTTTGCTCATATATATAAAGTCAAGATAAATTACTATAATGCATACATTTTAAGGTTTTAAAATCAAATAAAGCAATGTTAGTGTGCTAAAAAACAGTTGGAATCTGAGGCCCAGGGTAAAAATTCTGGGTTTTAGAATTCATACCTGTGCATCTTTGGGTATGTCATTTAAAGTCTAAAGGCCTAAATTTTCCCATATCTAAGATGTAGGTGTTGGACAATATGATTTCAAATGTCCCATACAAAAGTAATGCTTTTTATAGTTGTGATTCCTAACTATTTTATAATTTTTACCTATTAAGTTATAGCAAGATCTAAGAGGAAATTTCCTTAAGATATTTCAGTCACTTTTAGCTTTTTCAGTGAAATGTAACAAATCTCTAAGATTGTTTGAGCCTATGGCTACAACAAAGTTATATATATGTGTGTGTGTGTGTGTGTGTGTGTGTGTGTACCTATATATAAACATGTTTGTGTGTGTGCATATATATATATAATATATGCCTGGGTATGTAGGAATATACTTTCTAGCATATTAACTTGACAGATCCCATTTTCTATTAATCCTTGAAAAATAAAAATTAGTTCTATGTTCTATTCTTAGTATATTACTCAATATTTTCAAAATTTTAGTCTTAGTCATATGTTTAGAACTTGAAGTGAACACTGAGTCCAATTTCTCATTTTATAAATAAAGAAAATGAAGTAGGTAAATTTTAAGTGTCATTTTATAACCACATAGCTGATAAGCTCAGTTTTATTTTTCTTTTTTGTATATTTGTATTTTAAGAGTATCATGTTTTGATATGGTTATTCAAAACTATTTCATGATATTTTAGTAAAAATATTTCCTACAGGAGGGAAAATACTGAATTAAAAACAACAAATTGATTTCCTGGCTTAAGATTAATTTTTAAATTAACTTTACACTGATATTTTCACATTTCTATTTCTCTGTCAGTAAATTTCTTTGGGATACAGATTGAACTAGAGGTTTACTGAGATCCTTTTTATGTAACCCTCTACCAATCATTATTGCTACTATTTACCATTCAAAAGAATTGTGAAGAAGTCCTACAAAGAATAAATATTTGCACCTTTCCAGTTCTGTCATCTAAGCCATGCATAGAGAATAATTTTTGGTAATTGCATAAATATCAACACGCAAATATTCAGGGATCATTGATCTTGTGTGACCACCAAGTTACAGACTATAATTCTCTTTCATAGCAAAGTAAACTCTTTCATTATATAGAATGTCCTTTACAATAACTTATTTGACTTTCAGTGACTAACTTAACCTCAATGGCCACAGTTTCCTCATCCATAAAATAAAGGTATTAAAGATGGCTTCTAGGGTCACTTCTAGAATGAACTCTCCATATACTAGAGATATTTATAGTCATTTGATGCCCCATCTCCAGCGCAGTTGATATAATTGCATAGTAAAGAGAAAACCACAGATACAAAGTTATGTCAAGGTTTTCAATGGAACATATGTAATGGTTTAAGTTCTTTGTGAGTCTTTTATTAGCTATACACAAAGCTTGAAACTGGTAAAAAGATTGGCAATCATTCCTGGTATAACATGAAAATGCATCTTTGGTGGTTTTAAAGATGAAGTTGTAGAACTTTTAAACCTATGATCTCTGGCAATAAGGAAGAGATCTATCTATCAAGGAAGAATTCAACTCCTGATATAGATTTGGTCCTTACTTGGTAGGAAAGAGTGAATTTCTCTTCTCTCCTAATATGTGTGATATTAGAGCCACTTATATTGGCAGGAATTAAGATACTCAGTAGTTATCAAGGCCACTGAGTGAATATGGAGTCTTTAGATGGACCTCCAAGGAGTATGATCATTGGAAAAGAACAACTCCAACACAGATTCAAAAGATCAAAAAGTCCTGGATTTCTAAAGTTCGGCTTCAAAGACTAAAAGACCTCCAATTCAGCTAATTGTCCCGTGAAATAGTAATACTATTTCAATGAGAGGGCACTACAAGAAGATAGGGTATCAAGACTGAAGGCAAGGATGGCCTTGGACACACTTAAATACTTTATTAACTATCATTGTACTATAAATCTGTTGTTCTTCTTCACACTGATGCTGTGTTTATTTGTGGAAGAATGTACTCTAAATTTATTAAGGTAATTATCTTTTTGCTACTATGTTTACTAAACCATCCTGAAAATATTTTTTTTCTAAATTTATTGTGCCCATAGTATGACTGTAAATGTAACACATGAGTTAGGAGTCCATAAGCTATTATTTACTAATATATCCTTTTGAAGGATCTAATCAACATGTAGCAGTTGAGTGTCTAGGTCACTGAAATTCTGATGAAAAAATTAATTCATCAAAATATATGAACATAAAGTTGCAGAGAAATATTATTAAAGGTATCAAAATCATATTAAATGCTTTAAATCAGTAATGATTATAAAAATGTAAATTTAAAAAAACTCTGAATTGTCATCTTATATATGTAATATTGACTAACTTGTGAGAAAAGGAAAATTACAAATGCTGAAGGTAATGTGGTGCCATAACAGGGAACTGAGCAACAGAGAGAGTGGGAAAGATCATCAGTATAGGACACTATGTGAATGTGGACTGTAAAACATTCCACTAAGCTTGAGAGAAAGAATATTGAATCTATCCGGGGCTTGTTCTTATGTTCAGAAGTTAGTTGCGGCAGAGAGTTTGGATGGTGAACTATAAAATGCCCATCATGGGAGGAGGATATTCACTTTGAGATCCAGTCAGCAAGAAAAGCAGAATGTGAATTAAAATCAAAATGTAAATGTTAAGGAAAATAAGGGGAGCAGAGGAGGGGATTGGCAGTACCAAAGATTTCAGGGAGAAGAAACTCAAAGATCTTGAACATTCACAGATCAATAATCAGTAAAAAAAATAGTGCCTTTGCATCTACAAAATGAATTCAGATATCTATTATTAAATACCAGAAAATAAAGAAAAAAAAAACAAACGATCTAACACTAAATGAGGCAGAAGACTCTGTGTGAAACTTGAGGAAAAAAGAGCTATAGCATGCTGTTCCTGAGTGGTTTAAAAGAGAAATGAGAATTTTGAGACCAGAATTTATGTTAACCATGGCAAAAATAATGAGAATAGAAAAAAAACACTTAAATCTGCAATGGCAAACCGCTTCAAAATTAAAAAAAAAATAAGAGAGAATATTAAATTGGGAACATAAACACAGAGGAATGAAAGACAACTTACAGGAAAAGAAGCAAAAAGCAATAACATTAAAAGAGAATAGGCTCACTATGTAAGCAAAACATGCTTAATTTGAAGATAGGATAGACAGAGACAACCAAAAGATCATAGACAGAAACACAAAAAGACAAAAAACAGTAACAAAATAATAAAGGAAATGCTAGAAAAGAATTACTTGGAAATTCTTAAACTTGAAAATGACATTTTAATTAAAAGAATTTCTAGATTGCTTGCAGAAATAAATTTCAAAACTTCAAGACACGTAGTAGTTAAGTCTAGTAACTAGATTAATTTATAAGTTTTCTAAACCATCAGGTAAAAGATCTCCAAGTAAAACAAAAATATTAAAATAATGTAATACTTTTCTACAATAATAAAAAAAATGAGTAGGGAATGTAACAATATCTTCCAAAGAACAAGGGAGCTCAGGATGCAGTTCAGGGTGACTACTTCTGGAAATCTGTTCTTAATACTGCAGAAAAGACTGAATTTCAACAATAAAGAATTCAAAATATTTTAATAAAGTAAACAGAAACTAAGACACTATTTGCCTCTCAATCACTCCTAAACAACAATCATGTAGAAGGAGTGAATAAACGAAGCAGACAAGGTCAGCAATCAAAACACAGTGACAATTCAAAAGTAGTAGGTCTCTCCATTTCTAAAATCATACTTACTGTTTTAAAATCAATACTAATTCTCATTTCTAAGGGAGAAGATCATTAAGGGCTAGATAATAGGGTAATTTGGCTTTCCAAGGGTCACATAGCTAACAAGTGTTTGAGGTCAGATTTAAGCCCATTTTTTTTCCTCACCAAAGATACTATTTCTAACATAAGATAATGCTCTGTGAACAAGTGGGAGAAGAATACATCTTATTCTTTGGTGATATGATGAATAAAAAATTTCAATAAAATTCATCTAAAATGAAAAAAATTCTGAAAATAACAAAATCATCATTTTAATTATCTGTGCCACTTGAATGATAGTTTATTTAGCTCATATTAAAAACAATGAAAATGGTCACTAAAATGGTTAATGGATCCTTTGAAGCTTCCTGAATAAGATGTGACCACTAGTTGTACAAAATGAGAAAAGATTGATGGATGGTTATCTACTTCAATGAAGGTTATAATCTGCTCAATATAAATGAAATCCTGAAAGAAAAAGAGTAATAAGCATTTGTATCATTTAGCACCTCTCCCATGATTTAAGTTGTATTTTTTTTCATTATTACTCTGAACTCAACTCATTCATTGTTGTAAAATTATATGTATTCACTGATCTTCCAGAAGTTATTGGATAATGTTAAAATAATAATTTTCTCATTACAAAAACAAAACAAAAGATGATAAATTTTATATCATATCCTGACATCTGGTACACTATTTGAACCCAGGTTCTCTAACTTCAGAGCCAGCTAAATATAAAGAAAGCTATGAAAACAAATGAACATATAATCAATAACACAATGATATAGTGAAAATAACATTGTTTTATATTTGGAAGACCAGGCTTTATGATTTAGTAATTGAATAATATTAAAAAAGTAAATTAACTTATATGTTTCTTTATCTTCTCATTCTCATCTATAAATTGGTGATACTAATAATCATGCTACCTGCTTCTCTCTATGCAGATATATATTAAGGGCCTATGGATAGGAGAGATTTTTATGGTGAGTCAAATTGATTCTGACTGCTGGATTACATCACTGTCAGAAATTTCTCTCTCCACTGGATCTGTTTAGAAATTGACCTGTATCTTATGATGTGGGAAAGCTTTGAAGAAGAACCCTGGATCTAGACAGGTACTCTTGTCAGGAATGACAACTCCAACAATTAGCTTAAGAAAGATTTATTAATTTGAAAGCAATGTTGAATGGCCAGGGACATGTGCAAGAGTAGACACTGCCTCCTGATATGAGTTCTGGGCTTCTTATTTCTTTAGATAATAAGGATTAAGCAGAAGTGTGGCTATGTTTGCCACCTGACCAGGTGTGGAGTGATGTTTTGTGTCTCAAATACATAAGAAATGACTGCAATAATTCAGGGAACAATTAGATGTCTATCTGTATTCATCTCAAAATCTAGGGGAAAATCCAAGGGGAATATTTTTCTCAGGGGTCTTGCCTTATCATGGGTCTCTGATGCTCAGGGTCACCTTTTCCTTCGCACTACAAGGATTTAAGGAAGGAAAGGAATTTTCCTGTGATCCCTTTGCTCTAGAACACTTCTTGAATTTGGGGTATCCAGAGGAAACTCTGGGTCCCATGCCAGTTATTATAGTCTTTGGTCTCAGAGTACTCAGAGCTAATTTCAGTTACACTATGGTTATTCAGCTAATATATGTTGGAGACATTTGAAAATCTGTGTTCCAAATACTGAGCCTGACTCTCTAATTCATATACCTTTTTGTATCTTGGCATTGTAAAAAGGAATTCTTTATTCTATATTGTCTATCCTGAGTTAACACTAACTTAAGTAGCTCACTAGATTGTGAAGACTGGATCAACTCTCCTTTGTTTACCTTTTAATTGAATCATCACAAACTTGAATTAGGTGGAGGAGCTCACAAACCACTTAGTGAATTCACAACCTCAGAAACTCAATCAGCCAGGATGAGTATTCACCTCTCCAGAAGGAGAATTTTAGAAAATTCACACCCTTAGATAAGAATTTAACCTTCAGAAGTTGAGAGCAAGCTTCAGAAGGTGAGAAGTCAATCCCACAGACACTGACTACTTGGCAGTGCTAGGCAATTTGGAAACTGTGATTGGCCCCTGTGAAGAGGGGAAGGGATAAGGAGCCATCACAAAAGCCATGAAATCCTTCAGCTTGAGGGAGATTGCCTTTGAAAAGATAGTCTGAAGGGATTGTCACCTCAAGATAGTCTTTGAAGGAGTTTCAATGGAGACTGCGGCTTGGAACCTGGGCTTGGAACTCAGCTTCAACTTGGACTCTCATTCCTGGACTACTTTGTTGGTGAGTGAAAGGCTAACTCCCTTCCTAGTTTCTGAAGAGACTAGCTTCCATCTTGGAGGAGACTGCATGGTTACTCACTACTAAACTTCCTGGTTGAGAGCTAATTAATTTCTGCCTGGAACAAGCAGTCCCAGAGCAAAACAGTTAGGTTGATAAGATAGATAACTTCTCTATCCCCCTCACAACTTCTCTATCCCCCTCACATTTCGCTTCTTTATTGTTTCCTCTCTATTTATAAATACTTGGAAATAAATTTCTGACTTGAAATATAATAAATATTGGCAACAACATAATTTCATAAAATTATTGTCCAACCATTAATTTTAACATTTACACCATATAAATATAAATATTTTTTTATTCCTCTTGTCATGGACCTACTGACACTTCTAATGATGGTAATTATAGCAAAAGGCAACATATAATAAACACTAAATGACTTATATACTCATTGGGTTCTATGGGATGGGGGAAAAGGCAGAAACTTGTGTTCTATGGAAGGCAAAAAAAAATTTTTTAAACAACGAGGTATAAATCAACTTGAAGAATGTTAGTTCATCTAGATTGTCTGTGTGACAGCTTCAAAAGATATAAACTTATAATAAAAAAACAGAATTTTCCTCTATGATCCAATTATATGTATATGCATATGTCCAAGGAGTTGGTAACAAATGAGTTTGTCATTTTCTATTATAATATTAAGTTTTATATTTTCAAAATGTACAATATATGTATAGTGGCATAGGGGTATCTAAATGGTAAAATAGATAGGGTACTGGGCTTGAAGTCAGGAAGATTTATCCTCCCAAGATAAAATCTGGCCTCAGAGCCTTACTAGCTATGTAGTCCTGGGCAAGTCAATTATCCTTGTTTACTTCAGTACCCCACATGTAAAAATGAACTAGAGTTAACCACAATGGTAGCTTTTCTAAGAAAGTCTCAAATGGGGTCACAAAAATTCAGACATAAAATGATTAAACAATGACAAATGAAGGCATAGTAGCACTTAGTATAAGGAAGAAAACTATATCCATTTCTAATCTCACTCCTTTGCTCTGAGTAAGGATAGGTATGACACTTATCTATTCAATTTCTTAGCCAACTTTCCATACTATAATTGAGAGCAGATAACAATATGAAATAAAAGAGGGAATTTTAACAATGAGAGATCCCTACCTTGATTAAATCATATGTCTAGATCCATAAAAATATCTAGAAATATTAAGGTCTTATAATTATTAAGAACAGAATTTTAAGAACTATCCTTATGTATGAGGACAGGCAGTACTTTATGCATTTATATCAACATCTGAAATTGAAATGTATTTGATAAATAATTTATAGTGTCAGTGTCAAGCACTCTATTTGGTATCAGAAGGCTGCTTAAATATCAACTCTGAAACTTACTACCAGTATAACTCCGGACAAGTCATTTAACCCATTTGGTCCTATTTCCTCATCTGTAAAATGAGGCAGTTTTCCTGGATGACATCAAAGTACCTATATTTAGAATTCTGTGATTTGTATATCACATTCTGACAATAGAATAACTTTCCCCAGCCATCATATCTTTTTATCCCTGCAACAACTCTATGAGACAAGTAATTTGATTGTTATTATATCTGTCTTGAGGATGAGGGTGATGAGGGCCTTATAAATAAAATGAGCTGTCCAAGGTAGATTAGTGTCATGGACACAATTAAAACTGGTTTCCTAATTTTTGGATCTAGTGTTGTTGATGTTGTTTGTTTGGTGTGATTTGGTTTTGCTTTGCTTTGCTTTGTTTATTTTCTCTCTACCCCTTAAAAAACATTAGGTGTCTTAATTTCACTCTTATTTTCTGAAAATTCATTGCCAGTCAAGTAAGCCTTCACTTGGTATTTCTCAAAGTTGCCCATACAGTAGAATGCATTGTATTTATACACTCACATTATTATCAAAGGACAAATTACTAGGATTACATTCTGAGCAGATTTTACCTATTAGGATTTAAAGTGTAATCATTAAGAAACCAATTTAACTGCCCATTTTTAAATCACAAAAAGCCTTTCAAATATGTTGGGCTTTACTATGAAAAACTATTAATAGTTACATTTAAGATGCCTGAGAAAAGTTGAATAGAGCCCCTTAAATTCATTACTATTCAATTCTTTGAGTATGTTAATGGACCATTTATCCTACTGTATGGTGACATTTTCATTAATACTCATACTTTGAATTGCTTCAATGAAATGTTTCAAAGGACCAGGAAAATAGAGGCTTCCTCCTTCTACTGTTAGAGACAGGTAAAAAATAGAGAGAACTGATAATTAAATAATTCGTTCATTTCAAATAATTTAGTAACATGTAGTGAATCACAAATTAATGTTTTGAACTTATTCTTAAAAGATATCTAGAACATCAAGCCTTCCTGGTGCTGCTTGTGGTGTATTGCACAACTTTTACAAGGAGAGGTCATTATTGAATTCAGGTGGTTCTTTCTACCTTCTAGGTTTGTGTTCATAAATGTTTTGTGTCAGGAACCCTGTAAGCAGTCTGATGAAGCCTTTTGTGAGAAAAAATATCCTAAATTCATAAAATAAAATGCACAGGATTAAAGAAGAAAATAATTATATTAAAATATTGTTTTCAATGTATTAAAATGAATTAAAAAGAAATCAAGGACTCATATTTGGAGCATATGCTTTGATGAAATATCTTGTTTTCATGTCAATATGAATAACTGTGAGACAGCAATGATGAAAGTAAATGCAGCATTGTTGGCACTAAAAATGGTATCTGGCCCAAGAATGTGATTGTTGTGACTATATTCTACCCTTGTCACAACATATGTGACATGGTAGGCCATGTGTGCAGTTCTAGGTACCATATTTTAAGAAGGTTAATGTTTAGCTAGAAATCATCCTGAAGGAGTTAATCAGAATACATAAGGTTATTATTTTTTTAATTTAAACATTTATTAATATTCATTTCCAACATGGTTACATGATTCATGGTCCTACTTTCCCCTTCACCCCCCGCACTCCCCCCACCCATGGCCGATGCACATTTCCACTGGTTTTGTCATGTGTCCTTGATCAAGACCTATTTCCAAATTGTTGGTAGTTGCATTGTTGTGTTAGTTTCAAGTCCACATCCTCAATCATGTCCACCCCGACCCATGTGTTCAAGCAGTTGTTTTTCTTATATGTTTCCTCTCCTGCAGTCCTTCCTCTGAATGTGGGTAGTGTTCTTTACCATAAATCCCTCAAATTTGTCCTGGGTCATTGTATTGCTGCTGGTACAGAAGTCCATTACATTCGATTTTACCACAGTATATCAGTCTCTATGTACAATGTTCTTCTGGCTCTGCTCCTTTCGCTCTGCATCAGTTCCTAGAGGTCTTTCCAGTTCACCTGGAATTCCTCCAGTTTATTATTCCTTTTAGCACAATAGTATTCCATCACCAGCATATACCACAGTTTATTCAGCCATTCCCAAATTGAAGGACATACCCTCCTTTTCCAGGTTTTTGCCACCACAAAAAGCACAGCTATAAATATTTTCATACAAGTCTGTTTATCTATGATCTCTTTGGGGTACAAACCCAGCAATGGTATGGCTTGATCAAAGGGCAGGCATTCTTTTATAGCCCTTTGAGCATGATTCCAAATTGCTAGCCAGAATGGTATTTTTTAAACCATAAAAGGAAAGATCAAACAAGAGGAAGCAGAGTTTCTTTTGAATATAGAAATAAAAATTGTTTAGTAAATTCTTACAATAGGTAAAATACTATACTCATAACTGAACATGAAAATACATGCTTAAAATAAGACAACCTAAAGGATTTTCCACTCAGCATAAAGGAACAACACATAGAGGAGAATAGAGTATTCAGAGGGATATTTTTATTTGAGAAGTTAAAGAGATGATAAGTGAAAATATTTGAGGTACAAAATGACATTTTATCAAGGAGAAATGATAGAATTTAATTGATTGTGGTTTATGAATTTGAAAGGGTTGAGATATATGCAAGATAACAGAGGGTATATGGGAACCATATACTACTTCCCTGACCATCAATGGAAGCCTTTTGGTTAGATGTCTGGGGATAGACATAAAACATAATTGGATTGGGTGCCAAATATTGAGGAAAACTGAGGAAAGTGCCATTGAGCAATAATTTCCCAGTACAGAAGTTCTACGCATGAAAGGGTTCAATATTTCATGGTTCCATTTAATCTATAAAAGTAAAAAATTTGGGGCATGATGCTTGTTTAAAAGTATTTAAAGGGGGCAGCTGGGTAGCTCAGTGGATTGAGAGTCAGGCCTAGAGACAGGAGGTCCTAGGTTCAAGTCCGGCCTCAGACACTTCCCAACTGTGTGACCCTGGGTAAGTCACTTGACCCCCATTGACCACCCTTACCACTCTTCCACCTATGAGCCAATACACAGAAGTTAAGGGTTTAAAAAAATAAAAGTATTTGAAGGGCTGAAGTATGGAAGAGGGCTTAAATTTGCACTATTGGACTTTCAAAGACAGAGATTGAAGAAATTGGTGGAAGTTATAGTTGGGATCATTTAGGTCTAATGAAAAGAAATATCTGTTATAAATTTGAGCTATTTAGAAGTAGAATAGATTACACCATCAGATTATGGCTTCTCACATGCTGCAAGTCTCCAACTGAAGTCAAGTTGCTTGTAGAGACAATTTTGGTTGGATAGAGGTTGAACTAGATAACTTCTTAATGCCTTCTTACTTGAAGATTTTTAAATTTTCTGATCTGTTATGAGTCACAGTGACAAGGACAGATCGAATGTATTTTTATACTTTTGTGGATTTAATTCATTTAATCTTTACAGTAACTAACATTTTTCTTCATTTTTGAAACAATTTTATGAGCTAGAAAGTATGAGTATTATTGTATCTTTTTTTAAATGAGAAAACTGAGGTTCATAAAAGGGAATTGAGTGTCAAATAGGGACTGGGTTCCCTGTTATCATCAACAATAATGAAATCTTAACTTAGAGTTCTACAACATAACTTTCATTCTATTATACTGAATAAGTCACAGAACCTCTCTGGACCTTAGTTTACTATTTTAAAATGTGAATGGGATTGTTTTCAATAATCTTAAAGATTATATCTTATGATAAGTGCATAATATCTTATTATAAGTGCATAATATCAAGATTCACAATCCATTTCTATATCACTGTCTCATTGTGAGAGGCAGGCATAGTCCAGTAAAAATATAAACAAGTTATCCAAGATAGCCAGGTTATAGTGGAGAGTTATGATAAAAAGTGATCCACTAGAGAAGGAAACCAAACCACTCCATTGTCTTTTTTCAATTAATTAATTAATTTTTAAATTTTTTCTTTTTAGGAAAATTTTCCATGGTTACGTAATTCATGTTTTTACCTTACCCTTCATCCCCTCAACCTCCCCCCCCCCACCCCGTAGCTAACTCACATTTCCACTGATTTTAACATGTGTGTTCAGTCAAGAATTATTTACATATCATTGATAGTTACATTGGTGTGGTCTTTTGGGGTCTACATCCCCAATCATGTCCTCATCAATCCAAGTCTTCAAGCAGTTGTTTTTCTTCTGTGTTTCCACTCCTGTAGTTCTTCCTCTGAATGTGGATTGCATTCTTTTCCCTCTCAGAATTATCTTGGGTCATTGCATTGCTGCTAGTACAGACTTCCATTACATTCGATTTTACCACAGTGTATTGGTCTCTGTGTACAATGTTCTTCTGGCCTTCCTCCTTTCACTCTGCATCAATTCCTGGAGGTCTTTCCAGTTCATATGGAATTCCTCCAGTTTATTATTCCTTTGAGCACAATAGTATTCCATCACCAACATATACTACAGTTTGTTCAGGCATTCCCCAATTGAAGGACATACACTTGCTTACCAGTTTTTTGCCACCACTAAGAGTGCAACTATAAATATTTTTGTACAAGTCTGTTTATCTTTGATCTCTTTGGGGTACAACCCCAACAATGTTATGGCTGGATCAAAGGGAAGCCATTCTTTAATAGCCCTTTGAGCATAGTTCCAAATTGCCATCCAGAATGGTTGGATCAGTTCACAACTCCACCAGCAGTGCATTAACACCCCAATTTTGCCACATTCCTTCCAACATTCATTACTCTACCCTGCTATCATTTTAGCCAATCTGCTAGGTGTGAGGTGATACCTCAGAGTTCTTTTGATTTCCGTTTCTCTAATTATTAGAGATTTAGAACACTTTCTCATATGCTTATTAATACTTTTGATTTCTTTATCTGAAAATTTCCTATTCATATCCCTTGTCTATTTATCAATTGGGGAATGGCTTGATTTTTTATACAATTGGTTTAACTCCTTGTATATTTGAGTAATTAGACCTCTGTCAGAATTTTTTGTTATGAAGATTTTTTTCCCGATTTGTTGTTTCCATTCTTATTTTGGTTGCATTGTTTTTATTTCTACAAAAACTTTTAAATTTAATTTAATCAAAATTATTTATTTTACATTTTGTAATTTTTTCTTAACTCTTGCTTGATTTTAAAATCTTTCCTTTCCCAGAGATCTGACAAGTATACTATTTTACCTAATTTACTTACAGTTTCCTCCTTTATATTCAAGACTTTCACCCATTCTGAATTTATCTTGTTATATGGTGTGAAATGTTGATCTAAACCTAATCTCTCCCATATCATTTTCCAAATTTCCCAGCAGTTTTTGTCAAATAGTGGATTTTTTCCCCAAAGTTGGGCTCTTTGGGTTTATCCTACACTGTTTTGCTGATTTCACTTACCCGAAGTCTATTCCACTGTTCCACTGATCCTCCCTTCTATCTCTTAGCCAGTACCATATTGTTTTGATGATTGCTGCTTTATAGTACAGTTTAATACCTGGTACTGCTAAGCCACCTTCCTTCACATTTTTTTCCTACTTTCCCTTGATTTTCTTGATCTTTTTTTCTTCCAAATTAACTTTGTTATAGTTTTTTTTTTAATTCAGTAAAAATGTTTTTTCGTAGTTTGATAGGTATGTCACTAAATAACTAAATTAATTTGGGATGAATGGTCATTTTTATTATGTAATCTCATCCTACCCATGAGCACTCAATGTTTTTCCAATTCTTTAGATCTAGTTTTATTTGTTTGGACAGTGTTTTGTAGTTATGTTCATATAATTGCTGTGTTTGCTTTGGTAGATAGATTCCTAAGTATTTTATATTGTCTAGGGTGATTTTAAATGGTGTTTCTCTTTCTACCTCTTGCTGCTGTGATGTGTTGGAAATATTTAGAAATGCTGATGATTTATGTGCATTTATTTTGTATCCTGCAAAGTTGCTAAAGTTGTTGATTATTTCTACTAGCTTTTTAGTTGATTCTCTAGGATTTTTTAAGTAGACCATCATATCATGTGCAAAGAGTGACAGCTTAGTCTCCTCATTGCCTATTTTAATATAATACCTTCAATTTCTTTTTCTTCACTTATTGCTACTGCTAGTGTTTTTAGTGCAATGTTAAATAATAGAGATGATAAGGGGTATACTTGTTTTACACCTGATCTTATTGGAAAGGCTTCTAATTTATCCCCTTTGCATATGATGCTTGTTGATGGTTTAAGATATATACTGTTAATTATTTTTAGGAAAGGACCATCTATTCCTATACTTTCTAGTGTTTTCAGTAGGAATGGATGCTGTATTTTGGCAAAGGCTTTCTTAGCATCTATTGAGATAATCATGTGGTTTTTTTTTTGTTAGCTTGTTGATATGGTCATTTATGTGGATGGTTTTCCTAATGTTGAACCATCCTTGCATTTCTGGTATAAAACCCACCTGATCATGATGAATAGCCCTCTTGATCACTTGCTGGAGTCTCTTTACAAGTATTCTATTTAAGATTTTTGCATCTATGTTCATTAAGGAGATTAGTCTGCAATTTTCTTTTTCTGTTTTGATCTACCTAGCTTTTGAATCAGTACCATATTTGTGCCATAATCTGGCTGCATCTACATTGAAGGACCAGAAGACATGGAAAACAATATTCCAGAAATCAAGAGAACTGGGTCTACAACCAAGATTCAGCTATCCAGCAAGACTAACTATACAATTGCAGGGGAAAGTATGGTCATTCAATAAAATCGATGACTTCCAAATATTCATCAAGAAAATAAAATGGACTTAAACAGAGACTTTACTCCCCAAACTGAGAACTCAAGAGAATCAACATTAGGTAATTAAGAGAATAGGGGGAGGAGAAAAAATTCTTTTCTTTAAGGGACACAACAAGTTCAATCAATTTATATCCCAAGAAGAAAAGAAGGTATTGGCAAATATTAAAAATTATTATTACCAATAGGGTAACTAGAAGAAGTTTACATAGAGGAGAGACAAACTGTATAGGATAAAATGTCAAGCAATATATAAATATATATGTATGTATATAGGTAGGTATAAATATATACAAAACTGTGGTGGAAGAAGATAATAATAGAAAAATAGGAAAACCAACTAAAAGGAATACATTTATATTCCATAAAGAAGTGCATGGGACCAACATGGAAAAATAGCAATACACTGTAAGTGTAAAGAGGTTAAAGAGAAGAAATATTCAGTACTTACGTGCATTGAAATCAGCTTAAAAAAAGAAAAACAATCAGATTCATTGGGGCAGAGAATTGATTCACACCCTATAGAGAAGTAGAAGGGTAACAAACAGACTGGTGGGGAGGGAAGCAATACTAGGGAGGGAGAGGGCTTGTGGGGTAGTATAGTGCAGCTTTAAAGAACAATAAGAGGGGAATAAGCAGGGAATGAGGAGAAAGGGAAGTAAAAAAAGGGAGGAGATTATAGGAAGTGATTAAAAACAAAACACTGGTATAGAAGGAAACAGTGAAAGAAGAAAGGACATGACTAGGAGAGAGAATCTAAATGTCTGGGAATACACAGTTGATAATTATAACTCTGAATATAAATGGGATTAACACACCCATAAAACAGAAGGAAAAGCAGAGTGGATAAGAAACTAAAACCCAACCATATGTTGTCTACAAGAAACACATATGAGACAGACAGACATACATAGAGTGAAAATGGGAGGATGGAACAAAATATTTTGGGCTTCAAATGAGAAAAAAGAAGGCAGGGGTGGCTATCACGATCTCTGACAGAGCCAAAGTAAAAATAGGTAAGCTTAAAAGAGTTAGGGAAGGTAACTACCTTCTAATAAAAGGAAGTATAAACAATGAAGAAATATCAGTACTCAATATGTATGCACCAAATGGTATAGATTCCAAATTTCTAAAGGAGAAGCTAGTGGAGTTCAAGGAGGAAGTACATAGTAAAACCATACTAGAGGGGGACCTCAACATTCCCCTTTCAGATCTAGATGAATCAAACCAAAAAAAATAAATAAGAAAAACACAAGAGAGGTGAATGAAACCCTAGAAAAATTAGAATTAATAGATAGATGGAGAAAAATAAATAGGGAAAAAAGGAATACACCTTCTTTTCAGCAGCACATGTAACATTCACAAAGATGGACCATGTAATAGGGCAGAGAAACATGACAAACAAATGTAAAAAAGCAGGAATAATAAATGTAACCTTCTCAGATCATAAAACAATAAAAATAGTTATTAGTAAGAATACATGGAGAGAGGTTCCAGGAGTTCTGGGTTAAGATGGCGGCAGAGTAAAAAGCAGCTGCTTCACCTCTCCTAACCAAGGCATATAAGACTCCTCAAGGGGACATAAAAACAAATCAAGATGAATATAGAGACCCCACAACAGGGCACATTATTGAAGGCATGTGGAATTGGGGCATTTCCATGCAATAAGGGGGTGAAATAGCTCTCACTAAAACACGAGCTGAACAAGCCCCCTCTCAACCCCCACAACACCTACAGTGCCAAAGCCAGTGCACAAGAGATAGAGCAAGCTTGGGGCACCCATTAAGTCCTTGGCAGCTACCTGGAGTCACCAGCGCCTGCTCCTGAGAGCAGCAAGACTTAAGACCCCAAGAGGCTAAAGAAAACAGGGACTTTGAACACAGACCCTAAGGGCAGCCTCAAACACAGGCTCTTGCATCCACGGATCCTGAGAGTAGGAGAGGACTGGGATCCTGAGCACAGGAGTGGACCGTGAGTGAGGACCCAGTGCAGAGGGGTGTACAACTATGGAAAAAGTGCCCTGAAACTGTTAAAAGAGCCTGGGACGAGGAACAAGCAAGAGGACCAACAGGAGACTTGACCCTGAGAACAACTTGATCTGAGACTTCAGGAGCCTAGAGAGCACAAACAGACCCTCGGTGTAAGGATAAACCTGAGAGGGTGCAGGGATAACAATGGCAAGCCAGAGACAAGAACCCCAAAAGAGAAAGATCATCAAGAAGAAATCTGTAACACTCGACAACTTTAACACAGATAAAATCCAGACAACAGAGCAAACAGCAGAGGAGAACAAAAAAGTAATCACATTCAAACCTTCCCAAAATAATGAAAACTGGTCACAAGCTATTGAAAAGTTCAAATCTGAGATAATGAGAAAGGTGGAAAAGATCAGGCAAGAAAATAACAGTTTAAAAGGCAGAATTTCACAATTGGAAAGTGAGGCAAGACAATTGAAGATCAGAAATGAGCAGATTGAAAAGGAAAACCAAAAGATTATAGCCAAAAACCAAAAGATCATAACCGAAAACCAGTCCCTAAAGGCTAGAATTGAGCAATTAGAAACTAACGATCTCTCAAGACAGTAAGAACAAATAAAACAATGTCAAAAGACTGATAAAATAGAAGGAAACATGAAATATCTCAATGAAAAATTGACAGATCAAGAAAAAGAGACTAGAAGAGACAATTTGAGAATCATTGGTCTTGCTGAAAAAGCAAAAATTAATACAAATTTGGACTCCATAATAAAAGAAATTATTCTGCAAAATAGCCCTGAAGTTCTACAACAAGAGGGCAATATAGACATTGAAAGGATCCATAGATCACCCTCTACACTAGACCCTGAAAAGACAACCCCCAGGAATATAATAGCCAAATTCAAGAGCTTCCAAGTAAAAGAAAAATATTACAAGAAGCCAGAAAGAGACAATTCAAATGTCAAGGAGCACCAATCAGGATCACACAGGATCTGGCAGCCTCCACACTAAAAGATCTCAAAGCTTGGAATATGATATTCAGTAAGGCAAGAGAATTGGGTCTACAACCATGGATCACCTACCCAACAAAATTAACTATATACTTCCAGGGGAAAGTTTGGACATTCAACAAGATAGAAGGTGTCCAAGTATTTGCACAGAAAAGACCAGGACTAAATGGAAAGTTCGAAATCCAACCTCAAAAATCAAGAGAAACATATAAAGGTAAATAAGAAACAGAGGGGAAAGAGAGAAAACTCATATTTTTTTTAAATTTGCTTCTTTAAGGGCTTCAATAAGATCTAAATATTTGTATTCCTATGTGGAGAAATGTTATGTATAATTCTCTGTAGTGAACTTTATTCACTATTATAGTATTCACTATTATAGTAATCAGAAGAATTATACATAGGGAGAGGTTGGAATACTAAATGGTCTAAGATGATATGGGGGTGGGAAAGAGGGGGGTGAATAGTAGATGACACCAAGAAAAACTTGAATGAATAAGAAAAAAGTAGGATATTCTATTACACACAAAGAGGGCATGGGAAGGGGAAGGGATGAATACTATTATAAAAAGGATAGGAAGAGCTCATTAAGAGGTAACATTTAAACCTTACTCTCAGTGTAATTAACCCTGAAAGGGAAGAGTAGCTATATTATCCATTAGGATATAAAACTCTATCTAAGTCTACTGAGAAAATCAGAAGGGATAAACCAAGGGAAGCAGAGAAGTGGGGAGGTCAAAAAAGGGAGGGGAGAAGAAGGGGGAGGAAATTAATTAGGCCTTTAAAATAAAAGGAGGGGAATAATAAGGGAGGGGGTATGAAGGGAAGTTAATCAAGGGAGGGGACAAGGGTTACAGGCTTAAAGCAAACCACTGGTTTAAAAGGAAATAGTTTAAGAAGAAGGGGTAGAACTAGGAGAGGATACCAAAATTTTGTTGAATACACAACTGATAAATATAACTCTTAATGTGAATGGGATGAACACGCCCACAAAAAGGAAGCAAATAGCAGAGTGGATTAGAAACCAAAATCCTACCATATGTTGTCTACAAGAAACACATATGAGGTGGGTGGACATACACAGGTTTAAGGTAAAGGGCTTGAGCAAAACCTTTTAAGCGTCAAATGAGAAAAAGAAGGCAGGAGTGGCGATTATGATTTCTGACAAAGCCAAAGTAAAAATAGATAGGATTAAAAAAGACAAGGAAGGTCATTACATCCTGAATAAAGGCAGTATAGATAATGAGGAAATAATAGTGCTTAATATGCATGCACCAAGTGGCATAGCATTCAAATTCTTAAAGGAGAAACTGGCAGAGCTTAAGAAGGAAATAGATAGCAAAACCATACTAGTGGGATATCCAAATATTTCTCTTTCAGATCTAGATAAATCAAACCAAATAATAAATAGAAAAGAGATAAGAGAGGTGAATGAAGTCCTAGAAAAATTAGATTTAATAGATATGTGGAGAAAAATAAATAGGGACAGAAAGGAATGTACCTTTTCAGCTGCACATGGTACATTCACAAAGATTGACCAAGTAATAGGGCACAGAAACATTGCAAACGAATGCAAAAGAGGAGAAATTATAAATGTAACCTTCTCAGATCATAATGCAATAAAAATAATAATTAGTAAGGGCACCTGGACAGGCAAATAAAAAATTAATTGGAAATTAAATAATATGATTCTCCAAAACCAATTCGTCTAAGAAGAAATCATAGAAACAATCAACAATTTCATTGAAGAGAATGATAATGATGAGACATCCTACCAAACTCTGTGGGATGTAGCCAAGGCATTACTCAGGGGGAAATTCATATCCTTAAGTGCATAGATTAATAATTTAGGGAGAGCAGAGATTAATGAATTGGGCATGCAACTTAAAAAATTAGAAAGTGAGCAAATTAAAAATCCCCAGATGAAAAATAAATTAGAAATACCAAAAATCAAGGGAGAAATTAATAAAATTGAAAGTAAAAGAACTATTGAATTAATAAATAATACTAGAAGCTGGTATTTTGAAAAAAATCAGATAAAATAGACAAAGTACTGCTCAATCTAATGAAAAAAGGAAAGAAGAAAACCAAATTGACAGTATCAAAGATGAAAAGGGAGACCTCACCTCTAATGAAGGGGAAATTAAGGCATCATTAAAAACTATTTTGCCCAATTATATGGCAATAAATATAGCAATCTAGGTGATATGCATGAATATTTACAAAAATAGAAATTGCCTATATTAACAGCAGAAGAAATAGAATACCTAAATAATCCTATATCAGAAAAAGAAATTGAACAAGCCATCAAAGAACTCCCTAAGAATAAATTGCCAGGGCCTGATGGGTTCACAAGTGAATTCTATGAAACATTCAAAGAACAACTAATCCCAATACTATACAAATTATTTGATATGATAAGCAAAGAAGGAGTCCTACCAAAATCCTTTTATGACAAAAATATGGTACTGATTCCAAAGCCAGGTAGATCAAAAACAGAGAAAACTACAGACCAATCTCCCTAATGAACGTAGATGCAAAAAACTTAAATAGAATACTAGCAAAGAGACTCCAGCAAGTGATCAGGAGGATTATCCACCATAATCAGATGGGATTTTTACCAGGAATGCAAGGATAGTTCAACATTAGAAAAAACCATCCACATAATTGACCATATCAACAGTCTAAAAAAACAAAAATCACATGATTATCTCAATAGATGCTGAAAAAGCCTTTAATAAAATACAGCATCCATTCCTATTGAAAACACTGAAAAGTATAGGAATAGAAGGAGCTTTCCTAAAAACAATAAACAATATATACCTAAAACCATCAACAAGCATCATATGCAAAGGGGATAAATTAGAAGCCTTTCCAATAAGATCAGGAGGGAAAAAAAGTTGCCCATTATCACCTCTATTATTCAACATAGTACTAGAAACACTAGCAGTAGCAATTAGAGAAGAAAAATTAATTGAAGGTATTAAAATAGGCAATGAGGAGACTAAGCTATCACTCTTTGCACATGATATGATGGTCTACTTAAAAAATCCTAGAGAATCAACTAAGAAGCTTGTAGAAATAATCAACAACTTTAGCAACGTTGCAGGATACAAAATAAATGCATATAAATCATCAGCATTTCTAAATATTTCCAACACTTCACAGAAGCAAGAGGTAGAAAGAGAAAGACAATTTAAATTCACCCAAGACAACATAAAATACTTGGGAATCTATCTATGAAAGCAAACACAGCAATTATACGAAAACAACTACAAAACGCTTTTCAAACAAATAAAACTAGATCTAACCAATTGGAAAAACATTGATTGCTCATGGGTAAGGCAAGCTAACTTAATAAAAATGACCATTCTACCCAAATTAATTTACCTATTTAGTGCCATACCTATCAAACTACCAAAAAACTTTTTTAGTGAATTTGGAAAAACTATAACAAAGTTCATTTGGAATAACAAAAGATCAAGAATATCAGGAGAAATAATGGAAAAAATGTGAAGGAAGGTGGCCTAGCAGTACCAGATATTAAACTATACTATAAAGCAGCGGTCATCTGAACAACACGGTACTGGCTAAGAGACAGAAGGGACGATCAGTGGAATAGACTTGGGGTAAATGACCTCACTAAGAAAGTGTATGATAAACTCAAAGAGCCCAACTTTTGGGACATGAATGCACTATTTGACAAAAACTGCTGAGAAATTTCGAAAACAATATGGGAGAGATTAGGTTTAGATCAACATCTCACACCCTATACCAATAAATTCACAATGAGTAAATGACTTGAATATAAAGAAGGAATCTATAAATAAGTTAAGTGAACACAGAATAGTATACCTGTCAGATCTCTGGGAAAGGAAAGATTTTAAAACCCAGCAAGAGTTAGAGAAAATTACAAAATGTAAAATAAATGGTTTTGATTATATTAAACAAAAAACTTTTCTGCAAACCAAAACAATGCAGCCAAAATCAGAAGGGGAAAAAATCTTTATAACAAATAACTCTGACAGGAATCTAATTACTCAAATATGCAAGGAGTTAAATCAATTGTATAAAAAATCAAGCCATTCCCCAATTGGTAAATGGGCAAGAGGCATGAATAGGCAATTTTCAGATAAAGAAATCAAAAGTATCAATAAGCACATGAGAAAGTGTTCTAAATCTCTTATAATTAGAGAAATGGAAATCAAAAGAACTCTGAGGTATCACCTCAAACCTTGCAGATTGGCTAAAATGAAAGAAGGGGAGAGTAATGAATGTTGGAGGGGATGTGGCAAAATTGGGATATTAATACATTGCTGGTGGAGTTGTGTACTGATCCAACCATTCTGGATGGCAATTTGGAACTATGCTCAAAGGGCTATAAAAGAATGCCTGCCCTTTGATCCAACCATACCATTGTTGGGTTTGTACCCCAAAGAGATCATAGATAAACAGACTTGTACAAAAATATTTATATCTGTGCTTTTTGTGGTGGCAAAGAACTGAAAAAGGAGGGTATGCCCTTCAATTGGGGAATGGCTGAACAAATTGTGGTATATGATGGTGATGGAATACTATTGTGCTCAAAGTAATAATAAACTGGAGGAATTCCATGTGAACTGGAAAGACCTTTAGGAATTGATGCAGAGTGAAAGGAGCAGAGACAGAAGAACATTTTACACAGAGACCAATACACTGTGGTAAAATACAAGGTAATGGACTTCTGTACTAGCAGCAATGCAATGATCCAGGACAATTCTGAGGGATTTATGGAAAAGAATGCTACCCACATTCAGAGGAAGAACTGCTGGAGTAGAAAAACAGAATAAAAGCAGCTGCTTGAACACATGGGTTGAGGCAGATATGATTGGGGATTTTGATTGGAAACTACCTCACCAATGCAATGAACAACAATTTGGAAATAGGTCTTGATCAATCACACATGGTAAAACCAGTGGAAATGCACAACAGCCAGGGGTGAGGGTGAGGGTGAGGGTGAGGGGTAAGGGGAAAGTAGGAGCATGAATCATGTAACCATGTTAACTTTTCTAAAAAATGAATATTAATTAATGTTAAAAATGTTTATAAGATTTAGACATAAATGGCCACATTATAAGCAAATAAGAGGAACATAGAATAGTTTACCTGTAAGATCTATGTTAAAAGGAGGACTTTATGAGATAGAGAGACAGAGAATTTATGAGATAGATATAGATAACATTACAAGATGCAAAATGAATACTTTTTATTATATTAAATTAAAAAAAGGTTTAATATAAGTAAAACCAAGATTAGAAGGGAAATGACTAACTGGGAAAGTTTGTCGTTGTGTTCGTTCTTCATAACAAATTTCTCTGATAAAGGTATTCTTTCTGTATGGAGATGTATAGAGGATGTAGAAATGTATAGATAATTAAGTCAAATTTATAATAATTCAAGTCCTCTGTCAAATAATCAAAGAATATGAATAAGCAGTTTCCAGATGAAGAAATCAAAGCTATCAATAATCATATGAAAAAAATTATCTAAATATCTTTTGATTAGAAAGATACAAATTAAAATATCTCTTAGTTACCAACTCATATCTACAGATTGGCTAATAAGACAATAAAGGGAAATGATAATTATTGGAGCTGACAATGGCAAAATTGGGAAACTAATGCATTGCTGGTGGAGTTGTGAACTGATCCAACATTCCTAAGGGCAATTTGGAAACATGCCCAAAGGGCTATAAAACAATACAAACCCTTTTATCCAAAATACTACTACTAGATCTGTGTCCTAAAGAGAATTTTTTAAAGGGGAAAAGACATAAACAAATTTATTTATAGCTGCTTTTTGTGGTAACAAAGAATTAGAAATTGAAGGGATGGCCATTAATTGGGGAATGGCTGGTATATGATGGTGATAGAATACTACTGTGGTATAAGAAATGATTAACAGAATTATTTCAGAAAGAACTGGAAAGACCTACATGAACTGATGCATAATGAAATAAGCAGGACCAGGAAAACTTTGTACACAGTAACAGCAATATTGTGGAATTATTAATAGACTTAACTACTCCCAGCAATGCAATGATCCAGGACAATTCTGAGGGACTTATGGAAAAGAATGCTAACCACCTCTAGAGAAAGAACTGTTGGAGTCAGAATGCAGATGAAAGTATGTGATTTTTCTCCTGTTTATTTGAGGTTTTGTTTTATATGGTTATTCCCTTACAAAAATGAATAATATGGAAATATGCTTTTCCTGATAACACCTATTTAACCCAGATCACATTGCTTGCCAACTCTAAGACTGGGGAGGGAGGGAAGGAAAGGACACAATTTGGATCATATAACTTTGGAAAACTTATGTGGAAATTTGTTATTATACATAATTGATAAAAAATAAAATGACTTTATAAAAAAAATCTGCTCCTGAGACTTTATTCTTTGGGAATTCATTGAATTCAATTTCTTTCTTTTTTTCTTTTGAGGTGGGATTGTTTAATTATTCTATTTCCTTTCTGTTAATCTTGACAATTTATATTTCTTTAGGTATTCATCTACTTCATTTAAATTATCAGATTTGTTGGCATATAATTGGACAAAATAATTCATTGGTTGTAAAGTAAACCATTCAAAATAACATAGATTTATGTCTGTGCTCTAGCCATTGATGCCAAAGTTATTCAGTTCTATGAAAATCTACATCTTTAGAAATACCATCCAAAAAAGAAGTTACATTCAACATAGGGGATTACAATATTAAAATACAAAATCAAAAGTAAATATTATTGTAATATAGGACAAAGATTTTTTAGTATTAAAAAAGAAGCAGGACAAAGAATAAAAGACTTTTGTCAAGATAAATCACTGGTCATAGTGGACACTTTTTCAACAACCCAAAAGTGACTCTATACCTAGACATCATCAGATGGTCAATATTGAAATTATATTGGTTGTATATTTTGCAGCCAAATGTGGAAAAACTGTAGATAGCCATTTAAAAAGAGGCCCTGGAAATTACTATGTCTCAGATCTAATTCAAAATAAAATCCAGTCTTAAATTGAAGAACGGGAAATCATCAGATTGCATGAATATGAACCAAGCAACATTCCTTATGAATATAACGTGGAAATAATGAACAGTTTTAAGGGATTAGATCTGGTATGTAGAATTCAGAAAGAATTATGGACAAAAAAATCTAAAGGAAAAGACTAAGAAAGCAAAATAATTTTCTGATGAGGCTCTACAAATCAATAAAGAAAGAAGGAAAGCAAAAGGGAAAGGGAGGGAAATGCCCAATTCCAGAGAATACAAAGGAGAGATGAGAAGTATTTTTCCCTAAATGGACAATATAAAGAGAAACCAAAGAAAACAAGAGAATGTGAAAGATGAGAGATATGTTCCAGAAAATTAGTGATAGCAAAGGAGCATTTCATCCAAAAATGGGCATGAGATTATGAGAAAAAAAATGGTAGGGAGGGACTTAACTGAATTAGAATACATTAAGAAGAGGGGGCAAGAATATACAGAAGAGTCATACAATAAAGAAAGAGATATCTTAACATTCCCTAATAACCACGATAGTGTGGTTACTGATCTCTAGCTGGACTTCTTGGAGAATGAAGTCAAATCAGCCTTAGGAGGCATTGCTTACAATATAGCTAGTAGAAGTGACAAAATTCTAGTTGAACTATGTAAAATTCTAGAAGATGATACTGTTAAAATGCTACACTCAAAAAGCCAGAAAATTTGGGAAACTCAATTTTGACCACTTTATAGGAAAAGATAAGTTTATATTCCTGTCTTAAAGAAGGGCAATGCCAAAAAATGTTCAAATAACTGAATGATTGAATTCATTTCACAGGCCAGCAAGTTTATGCTTAAAATTCTACAAACTAGGCTTCAGCAATATGTGAAGTGAGAATAACCAGAAGAGCAGACTGCTTTCCAAAGAGACAGAGAAGCTAAAAATCAAATCACCAACATTTGCTGCAAGGGACTTCCAGAAAACAAACAAACATCTATTTCTCTTCACTGACTATACTAAAGCCTTTAATTGTGTGAATCACAACAAAATGTGGCATGTTCCCAAAACAATAGGAGTACCAATAGTTAGAACCAAACATGGAAAAACTAATTTGCTTAAGATTGGGAAAGGAGGACAAATAGACTATAAATTTTCATCTTATTTATTTCACTTATTTGCAGAGCATATTATCTAAAATGCCTGTCTGGATGAATCAAAATCTGGAATTTAGTTTCTTTGGAGAAGTGTCAATAATCTCAGATATGTAGATGATACATACCACTTTGATGGCAGAAAGTAAAAAAGAACTAAAAAGATTCTTGATAAAGATGAAAGAAGAAAGAGTAAAAGGTTGCTTGAAGTTTAAAAACAACAAAAAACAAAATTCAGATCTAAGATTATGCAAACTAATCCCATCACTTCCTGACAAATAGAGGGAGAAAAAATGCAAGCAATATCAGATTTTATGTGTGTAGGCTCAAAGATTCCTACAGATAGCAACTGCAGCCATGCAATTAAAAACAAACAAACAAACAAAATCCCTGCTCCTTGAAAGGAAAATCATGGCAACTAAAAAGTTGAGACATCATTTTGCCAACAAAATTCCATATAGTCAAAGCCATAGAGTTTTTTTTTTTCAATAGTAATGTACGACTGTTAGAGATGTACTATAAGGAAAGCTGAGCCCTGTAGAATTGATGCTTTCAAAATGTGGTGCTTAATAAGATTTTTAAGAATCCCTTAGACAGCAAGCACATTAAATCAAATAATATTTAAAGAATATAATTCACTCTTTTTTGGCAGGACAAATATTAATGCTGAAGCTTAAATAATTTGGCCACATGGTTGGAAGAAAGTACTCATTGGAAATGACATTTTGGGAGGGGTGGAGATTGAAGACAGAAGAAGTGGATGGCAGAAAATCAGATGGGTAATGGAATGTAAGCAACACACTTGTAGGATAAAGGGCCTGGCATTTCCATGGGTCATAAAGAGATGGGCATGACTTAATGAACAAGATTTTAAATAAATTTGATATCTATACAAAATTGATACTCAAAGATGTTCACTTATTTCTCTAAGATCATAAATGCCAATTGGCAAAGCCAGGAATTAAAACCAGATGTCTCTGAATAACTTAAGGTGCAACAGGAACCTAAAACTCAAGTCTCTTTACTCTGAACATTCATTTTTTCCCCTTGCTTTCAAATACATTTACAAATTGAAATCTGTTTTTTTTACTCATCATATCCATAGAATGTCTTTTCTCTTTATGTTTGGCATACTTTAATTATGTAGTATGATTTTCTCCTTGTATTAGTTTTCATCCCCAGCCCAACACACTAACTTGGATCAATAAAGTTTCTGAAAATTGCAATCTCTACTTTTTTATGCCTTCCACTGTTGCTCAGTAGATTTTTTTTAATTGAAAGCAGATGATATAGTTGAAAGCACACACATTGATATTAAAATTCAAGAATACTAGAAAAATATGCAGAGCATTTGGTTCTAGTGATGTTCACCCATATTATAGTAGTATTAGGATTGAATTGCTAATTTTAAAGTGACAAAACTTTACATAATGATTTAGACTCTCTAGGTCTGTTTCCTTAATAATAAATGAAGGATTGAAATCAGTAAAATCCTTTTGGGCTTTCAGCTATAAATTTTGCATTGTTCTGTATTTATAAAATTTTTCTAAGGGCCCCGTGAAGATTATAGGGTTGGGACTTTTCAAGATTTGCCTAAACATTGGAATATTGTAATTATATTGGAAACAAATTACCTTTTAGCGATTTAGGCAGGTATGAGATCAATCTTCCTCCTGTCTATTCAGTAACAGTGAGAAAAAATAAGTTTCAGGAAAATGGGCCCCTGCTGAAGTGATTTTTTTTTAAAAAATCACAGTTAATTTTTAACTGTCTTCTGAATAGGAGCACATATTAAATTCAGATATGGCCAATATAGTTTCATTTTCAGAAGATACAGTCTATTAAATATTTTGTTGTTTTATTTTAATCTTTATATTGTCTTTATTTTTGACCCTTGTCAACTCTGACACTACTATCAACTGGATTTGGAACATAAAAACCTTATATGTTTTCTCCCTTGTGAAAGTCTTTTCCCATACCAATTGATTTTGCAGTCAGCTACCAATGTGACATCCACAAGGCCAGGGTCTGATCATGCCACACTTCCTTCTATTAAATAAAATGAAATAGCTTATTACCTCTAACTTCAAATAAAAACTACTAATTATGCTATTTAAATCCCTTCATAATCTGGTCTCTTTCTATCCTGAGAGTCTACTCAGACATTTTTCCCTTCCATGTTCCTTTAAGTCAACCAAAGCAATGTACTTGCTAGTCCTTCTGTATAATTTCTCTGTGCCTTTCTATGAGGTGTCCTCATTCTCTGTAATGCTGTCCTTTATCTCTGCTTCTGAGAATCCTTAGTTGCTTTAGATGCTCAAATTAAGAAACAACATATCTAATAGAAAAATGCTGTAACCCTAATTGAACTTCTTCTGAGATCAAGCTCAGGAATCTTGCCACTATATCCCATTGTGCTTTGATTTTCTAAGTTCTCAGATGATGGTTATGGAACTCAAAGTGACCTTAAATAACCTCTAATTGAATTTCTCCATTTGTAAATGGAGAAACTGAAAATCATGATGGAAAATTACTTGCCCAAAGCCAAACAAATAGGAAATGTATGTGTGGAGAAAATTATTTGCCAAATATATGCTTATCATTATAATTCAACAAATAAATGTACATTTATTTCTCAGTCTATATTTTGTCTAAATCTAATTGTTCTAAAGTGTCATTCACTTCCATTTCTTCTTATTTATTTTTGTTTAGATTTACCTAGTTCTGAGAGGGTCAGGTTGAGTTCCTCCACAAGTATAGTTTAACTGTCTATTTCATTCTCAAGTTTATTTAATTTCTTCTTTAAAAATTTGGAGGTTATACCACTTGGTGAGTATATGTTTAGTATTGGTATTACTTCATTATCTATTGTAACTTTTATGAAGGTGTAATTTCCTTCCTTATCTCTTTTAATTCAATCTTTTTTATTTAGCTTTGTTTGAGACTATGACTAATACCCTTGCTTTTTTTTTTTTTACTTCCATTGAAGCACAATGGATTCTGCTCCAGTCCTTTACCTTTATCGTGTGTTACTTCTCTGCTTCAAATGTATTTCTCATAACCAACATATCATAGAATTCTGGTTTTTAATCTACTCTGCTATCCACTTCTGTTTTATGAGTGAGTTCATCTCAATCCCATTCACAGTTATGATTATCAACTCTATGTTGCTCTCAATCTTAATTTTCCCTTTTGGCCTGCTTTCCCTCTCCTTTACTCTGTCCCTCTTCACAAATGATTTATTTTTAATCATCCCCTCATTCCCTCTATCTTGTATTACTCCCCTCCTTGTCTTTACCACATTTTATTCCCCTCCTACTTTTCTAAAGGATAAGACAGGATTCTATACCTCAGGGAATATGGTTGTTATTCCATAGCTGAGCCAATTCTTGTAAGAGTAAAGTTTAAACATTGCTCCTCACCACCCTCATTTTCTCCTTCACTCTAGTAGTTTTTCAAACCTCCTTAGGTAAGATAATTTATCTCATTTTACCTCTGAGCTTTTCCCTTTTTTCTTAGTGCAATCTTTTTTTAACTCTTGTTTTTTTTTGTTGTTCTGCTCTGTTCTGTTTTTATTATTATTATTATTATTATTATTATTGTTTTTTTGCATATTGTGCCATTCTAAACAGCTTATTCCCCCATCATCTATTCCTTCCAGACTGCTTTGGTAGTGACAAACATTTAAGAGTTGAAAATATCATATTTCCATGTAGGAATATAAACAGTTCAACTTTATTGAATCCCTTAAATTTTCTCTTTCTTATTTACCTTTATACATTTCTTTTTACTCTTGTATTTGGATATTTCATTTTCTGTTTAGGTCTGGTATTTTCATCAGGAATGCTTGGAAATCTTCTATTTTATTTAAAACATAAATAAAATAAAATAAAATGGCCATTTTTATCCTGAAATATACTATTTTGCTGGGTAGGTGATTCTTGGTTATAAACCTAGTTCATTTGCTTTGTGGAATATCATATTCCAAGTCTTCTAAATCATGATTAAGTAACTTAAGCAAATATTTTGAGTTAAATGATAAAGGCACAATAAATGTAATAATGTTCAGAATTTGACCAGAGTAACTAGTCCAACTCATATACACAAGGACAAATTAGATTTCACAATATGGCTTCTATAGCAAAGAGAATATTGGTCTCTGAGTCAGCAGAATCATAGTTCAGGTCACCCTCAGATACCTGTGAGCTCTGCAACACAGAACATGTCACAACTTTGTTTTCCTCAGTTTCCTCATTATAAAATGGGGATATTAATTGCATGTACCTTTTAGGGATTTGTGAGTTTCAAGTGAGATAATTATTGTAAAGAAGTTATTGTAAATACTTTATAAATTCTGTTTTTTAAAAATCATTACCATTGTTATTATTATTAATTTCCCCTCAAGGGTTAATAATTGATACTAAGAGGTTTGGGGCATTTTTTACTTAATGATCCAGTTCCTCAGGGCAAAATGATATGATTTTTGCTATAATTATTATATCTGCCATGTTTCTATCTAGACAGACTTAACTAGTTTATTGAAAGGAGTATTAAAAGTTGGCAGAAAACATCCTCCCCAAAATTTGTGACACCCTCTCCAAAAGTATACACATCGCTCAAAGGAAACTCAGATAAAGCTCAGCTCAAGTGGCAAGTTTATAACTCACATCTCATAATTTCTTTTGTTGGTGATCTCCAGATGGTTCCTGTCAGTATAATATCACTTTTGTGCTGTACTCTTCCTAAAGCATTATATTTATTGTGCTCATTTAATCCAGTTTGTCCTTGGCTCTCAACATATACACACCTGTCACCTATTCCAACAGGTACTTCTCAAATGATCATTGAAAGAAGTCAAAATCCTCTAGAGCCTTCAAAGCTAAAAAGAACATGCTCAAAAATATATTGAAGATGTGTGTGTTATATGTATATTTTTATGTCAGAAGACATGTTGCTCTCTTTTCTCTCACATTTTTTCCCTTATGGATAGGTCTTTCTCCTCTCTGCTACCAAATATATGAATTTACTAGAATCTTAAATAGCTTTTCATTTAACATAGGTCCCAGAATATGTGCCCTGGTTTCTCAGTTAACCTAAATAGACTTTCTTACCCATAAAAAGAGATTGTAAGTGTTTGTTACTACAAAGTAAACACTCAAGATATTCTTACTAGAGAATACTATCAGAGATTACTATCTAGGTATTGGATTTAAGTTTTATGAAGTGATTAAATTTACTCAATCAACCCCCACCCTGATAAGTATTTTCACATCATGTTCCAAAATTACTGTCAATAATAAGTTTGTGCTCTACATATTTAGGTTATTTTGGTTGATATTTTTTGTTCCTCTAACAATAAATTGTTTTCTTGAAAAAATTTAGGATATTTTTTCTTTTTGTTTTGTTTTATTTGGCTTCCAGTTATGTAAATTGGGAACACTTTGTAAACAGCGCATGAATACAAAGTAGGCCTATCTTAGGATTATTAGAGTACTGATGTCTGATATATGATGGCTTCACTCAAGAAATGGAGCGTCAGGCTTCCTTCTTAAATGAAGAATTCATGGATTGTGGTGAAATAATTAGCTTATCAATTAAATTTGATAAAATAAATTAAATTTTGTAAATTAATAAAATTCTTATTCCTTTCCTACCAATTAAGAAGGAAACAAGAGCAACAACAAAAATAACAATAGCAAAAGTTATATATATATACCAGGAAAATACATTTCTATAATGATTGTGTACAAAAATAAAATATACAATGTACATATGTATATAACATATATGCACATATGTACAAAGTTCCATATATCATAATCTATGTATAAATAAATGTATTTATCTAAGCATCTCTCTGAATAGGTGGATACCATGTTTTGTCAGTATTCTCTGGCATCATGATTGATCAGTATGCTGCTATTTCTAAATCTATCAAAGTTATTTGCAATACATTTCTTATTCATAAATTGTTGTGATTCGCTTAATTTCAAGTCAGTTCATCCACAATTTCCTTGTTTTGTAGGAAACATCTCTTGATTCATTTCTTACAGTATAATAATTATATATCATAATGTATTCAATCATTCCTCTATTAGTTTCCACTTCTTTATCACCTCAAAAAGACATATATGTACAAAGTTTTTCTTCATTAGAATTTGTTTTGCTTTTCTTCCCTTAATTTACTATATAAATTTCTCCTAATTCTTTCCTTTTTTATATTTCCCTCTTCCTTTCTGCTTGGCTGAAATGTATTTCTATACCCTATTTGTATTTTTCTTTCCCTTTCCAGAGAAAAATGAGGTTTAAATGTCAGTCACTCCCCTAAGATATTTTTTTCCATATTTTATACAGATTCTACAATTTGTAATAAAATTTTCCTTGTCTTTATTCATCCTGTCCTTAGAGGAGGATAGTAATAATTCCCACTATTCCATGAGGACACCTATCTGAACAGTGAATAGATATTACCATAATGAATAGAGTTAAAATAGGTGGTTTCATTTGAATTGTATGCTTTTTCATGTTATCCTAAGTAATGCTTTTAAAAAAATTGTATTCTCTCAAAGGGTCTCATTGTGTTCTAATCCCAAGCCTGAATTGCTAAGAAGAGGGAGGCCTGGTCCAGAATGGACATGTGAGGAGAGGAGGGGTGGCAGTATGGAAAAAGAGTCAAGAGAGGAAGAATACCTTTCAAGTTCACTGTTGTAGCTGGATGGAACTTTGAAGGCTATTTTGTCAAACTCCTTCATTATCCATGAGACAACAGTGAAGCCTAGAAATCCTAAGGGGCTAGCTTGAGGTGACATAACTAATGTTTAAGAGCTGAAATATAAACTTAATTGCTCTGATTACAAATATCACATACTTTCTACTGTACCATAATATAAGCCAGGTCTTTCATTTCATGCCATTTGAATAAAATATTTTCTGACTAGTTGATGAGCTCCTGAATGAATTTAATTATAAATTGTACCTGTCTTTTTCTTTAGAAAAGGTAAATTTTGAAATTCTTTCCAGTACCAGGTCTCAATCCTACCCTTTGGTTGGGTGCACGTGGGTACTATGAGAAGATTTAAGAGGCCTCATGGTTCCCTGGCATTTCAGAAGATGTTTGCTTCTTGTCTCCTCCTGGTGGCCAGAAGACTGGCCTATCCTGGACTGAGATTAAGTCTGTCAAAACAGGGAGACCCAGAAAGAGTGATGTCACTGGAATTATAAAACAGGGTATTGAGGAAGCAGGAGGGTTTTTTGTTGTTGTTGTTGTTTTCTTTTGTTTTGTTTTGTTTTTGCCTTTTGGGGCTTTTTGGCTCATGGCACTTGGTTTGGGCACTTGGCTGGTGTATGGACTTGGCTGAGAAGCAGAGCAGCCCTTTTGACTTTCCCTGGCATGGCCTCTCTTGGCTGAGTGACAGAGATATGAGGAGTGGCAGACCCAAATTAGCTAGGCACAGCTATATGAATGTGTCCTTCTTTCTCCCAAACTCCAGCTTTTACTATCTAATCAATAATTATAAATTAATATATATTCTCCATAGAATTTTTATTTTAACCCTTCTCTGAAACAAAGGTTAACCCAAAATATGATGAACATCTACATGTTTCAAATCTTATTGTCACAATACCAAAATTAAGCTACTTCCTTCCCTTTCATGTAAAATAATGATCTGTGTAGAACCAATTAATTGCTTTCTTTATATGACTTTTGGTTTGGGGAAAGAAGATACAGTTTTCAAACTATTGCAGTCTCTGTATCAAGCAAGAAAATGAGGGATCTTTTCCTTTGTGAGTAGAGGAGCTAACTATAGATCCTGCCTTGATTACTCAGCATAGGCAATGAACTTTAGAAGTATCTGCCCTACCCAAGCACCTCTTATTCTTACATATTGAAAAATTATTTTGTGAACCTTAAAGCATACTATAAATTATATATATATATATATATATATACACATGTATATATATATATAAAACTAACATATTTCCACATACTATATACAATATATGAATATACTAGCATAATAATGTACATACATATAATATAAATGCTACTAATAATGCTACTAATATTATTGCTGTTGTTTTTAAAGTTGTTCCACCTGCTGGTACGTAGATTTTCCAAGTATCTGAAGATGTGTTGTATATGTTCTATTTGGTTCTATTCTTTAAACATTCCATTTTTCTCTATTTGTAGCCACAACTTTATTTTAGGTCCTTATCTCTCTCACCTGATCTAGTTGGTCTTAGACAATAGTCTCCTGATTAATTTTCTTTCTATCTGACTTCCTTTCTCTCCAAGACAAATTTCACATCTTTGTCTATATCTTATTCAGAAGTCACATCATTCTCAGGCTTCTATACCTAAAGCAGCACCTCAACACCTATAGAATAGAAGATGTGCTCTTTATGATGGTTGTATGACAACACATGATTCCTCTTGTCAACTTGTCATGTCTTTAGTGGTTCTGCATTAAAATCTTATTGGATTCTCAGGATTCTCAAAGTATATATGACTGCCCTACAGACTCACAATAATAAGTACTTATGGCTGATATTCTTTACTTCTTAAAAAAAACTGGGCCAAGCTGATATAATCCCTTACATTCCTACCACATCATCAGATCATTTTTTTATATTTATAAAACTTTAATTGAATGTAGTGATCACACACTCCTTAAATTCCCCTATACTATCTGGTAGAGTACTTTCCACAAATATTTTTATTGACTTGAAGCCTACTATAGTTTTGTTTTTCTAAAGCTGAAATTTGCTCTGATGATAGTGTGAATTGAAAAATGAAAAAAAATGTGTTATTTTTTTTTAGAAAAAAGAATAGCACATGAATAGTTAAATTCAAATTGTTATTATGTAAAGTGGGATTATGGGATTTCTGAAGATAAAAGGAATTGAAATGTAATTTATTGGCTGAGTTCCCAGGAAGATGGCAGCTTAGATGGAGTGAATCTTAAAACCTCCACACTCTTACACACCAAGATAGAAACAATGGGCTTTGAGAAGAAAGAGAACCAAATCTAATAATGGGACAGAGCAGGGGGAACCCTACTGCAGCACAACTAAAGAGGTACACCAAGAAAAAGGCTTCAATTCTTTAACTTTCAGGTCAGAGGGTATAGAAGGGGAATCGCAGGACACCTCCCTCACGTGCTATGTGGAGTCTCCAGTGGCTGGGGAAATCTCAGAGCTGGTGGATGCACCAGTATGGAGAGAGGGCCTTGCTGGCACTGGAGTTGGGGAGTTAAATACAGGCACTGTAATGGTGACTGGAGGAGAAAACCAGAAAAACACAGGAAAAAACATCCGGAAGAAGGTGGCTTAGAGAGAGCCAAACCTCAGACCACAGACAGGTTGGCTTCCTCATAACAAGATAGAGAACACAGGGCTTCAAGAAGAAAGAAAATCAGATCAAACACAGTGGACAGCACAGAGGGACCCCACTGCTGGAGAGCTCAGTTCAGCAAAAATACTCCTTGTCCCCCCATGGTATTTTGTTTTGTTAGTTCATTTGTTTGTTTTTCCCTTATCTAGAGGTTTTAGCATTAGGGAAAATTAAGCAGTAAGATTAATCCAATCAAGACAGGATTAAGTCCAACAATTGGACGGACAAGAAGTCTTCAGAGGGCAGAGAAAGTAACTACAAACCTTCATTGCCAGATGAGGGAAGATATTTTATCAAAGATCATTAAATACATCTGCTCAAACTAGCAGAACAAGGGAGGAAAAATAAAATATGAGTAAGCAACAGTAAAAGAGAAACAAAATGACAATTGACGGCTTCTTTCAAGGAAGTGAAAAGAGAGCAAATGAAATAGGAATAGAGGAAGAGGAAATAGTTCCAGTGAACTGGACACAAGCTTTGGAAGATCTAAAAATTCAATTAAATCAAGAAATTCGGGAACTCAAAAAGCAATCAAGAGAGGCTAGAGAGGTTGAAGACAATTTGAAAAAGTAAATACATGAACTAAAACAAGAAAATAAAGACTTAAAAAGGCTAAAAGAATTAGCCATCTTGAAAAAGAAGCAAAGAAGGCAAAAGATGATCTACAAAGAAAATCAGACCAGAAGGAGAAGGATGACTAAAAAGCCAGGGATGAAATTCGGAACTTCAAAAACAGAACTTAACAACTAGAAGCAAATGACTTCACAAGGCAGTAAGAATATATTAAACAAAATGAAAAAAATGAAAAATTTGAGGAGAATATGAAACACCTCATTGATTCAACCAAAGATCTGGAGAACAGAGAATTATTGGTTTACCAGAACATCATGATAAAAGAAAAAGTTTAGATAGCATTTTATAAGAAATTATCAGAGAAAATTGCCCAGAAGTTCTTGAATAAGAGGCAAAAGTGGAAATTGAAAGAATCCATAGATCATCTCCTACATTTAATCCACAATTGACAACTTCCAGGAACATTATAGCCAAATTCAAAAACTACCAGACCAAGTAAAAAATATTACAAGCTGCTAAAAAGAAGTCATTCAGATATCTGGGAACCACAGTTATGATAACACAGGATGTGGCTGAATCTATATTGAAGGCCCAGAAGGCATGGAACAAAATATTCTAGGAATCAAGAGAACTAGGTCAACAAGCAAGAATAAACTATCCAGGCAAACTAAATATATTATTGCAGGGGGAAGTATGGTCATTCAATAAAATTGAGGACTTCCAAACATTCATCAAGAAAAAACTGGACTTAAAAAGAAAGTGTGCTCCCCAAACACAGAACTCAAGAGAATCAAAATAAGGTAATTAAGAGTATGGAGGGAGGAGAAAAAAAAATTCTTTTCTTCAAGGGACACAACAAGTTCAATCAATTTGTATCTGAAGAAGAAAAGAAGATATTGGCAAATATTGAAAAAAATTGTTATTACCAACAGGGTAACTAGAAGAAATCTACATAGAGGGAACAGGAACAAACTGTATAGGATGAAATGTCAAGAGAGATAATATATATATATATATATATATGTATAAATATATACAAAACTACAGGGAGAAGAAGGTAATAATAAGAAAAGTAGGGTAAAAATAGCAAAAAGAAATAAATTTATAGTCCATAAAAAGCATGTGGGACCAACAGGGAAAAATAACAATATACTCTAAGGGTAAAGAGGTTAGAGAGAGGAAATAATTAATACTTAAGTGCTTTGAAATCAACTTAAAAAGAGAAGAACAATAAGATTAATTTGGGCAGAGAATTGATTCATGCCCTATAGAGAAGAAGAGTAACAAACAGACTGGTGGGGAGGGAAGCAATATTAGGGAGGGAGAGGGCTTGTGGGGGAGTGCCATGTGGCTTTAAAGAGCAATAAGGGGGGAATAAGAATGAAAGGGGGAGAAAGGGAAGTAAAACAAGGGAGGAGATTATAGGAACTGATTAAAATCAAAACACTGGTATAGAAGGAAAAGTGAAAGAAGAAAGGACAGGATTAGGATAGAGATTCAAAATGTCTGGGAATGCACAATTGATAATTGTAACTCTGAATGTGAATGGGATGAACTCCCCCATAAAACGGAAGCAGATATCAGAGTGGAAAAGAAACCAAAATCCTACCATATGTTATCTACAAGAAACACACATGAGACAGACAGACGTACATAGAGTGAAAATGAGAGGATGGAGTAAAATCTATTGGGCTTCAAATGAGAAGGCAGGGGTTGCTATCTCGAACTCTGATAGAGCCAAAGTAAAAATAGATAAGGTTAAAAGAGATAG
>NC_058131.1:703198695-703256094 GCF_016433145.1 Gracilinanus agilis
AAATCAAAAGTATCAGTAAGCACATGAGAAAGTATTCTAAATCTCTAATAATTAGAGAAATGCAAATGAAAACAACTCTGAGGTATCCACCTCACACCTAGCAAATTGGCTAAAATGATAGCAGGGGAGATGTGGCAAAATTTGGCCTTTTGGTGGAGTTGTGAACTAATGCAACCATTCTGGATGGCAATTTGGAATTATGCCCTAAGAGTGATAAAAGAATGCCTGCACTTTGATCCAGCCATACCATTGCTGGGTTTGTGCCTCAAAGAGATCATAGATGAATAGACTTTTACAAAAATATTTATAGCTGCATTCTTTGTGGTGGCAAATAACTGGAAAGAGAGGGTATGCCCTTCAATGGGGGAATGGCTGAACAAATTGTTGTATATTCTTGTGATGGAATACTATTTTGCTCAAAGGAATAAATAAACTGGAGTTATTCCATTTGAACTGGAAAGACCTCCAGGAATTGATGCAGAGTGAAAGGAGCAGAGCCAGAAGAACACCATACACAGAGACTGATACACAGTGGTAAAATTGAATGTAATGGACTTCTATACTAGCAGCAATGCAATGACCCAGGACAATTCTGAGAGATTTATGGAAAAGAACGCTACCCACATTCAGAGGATGAACTACAGGAGAGGAAAAAAAAAGAAAAACAACTGCTTGAACACTTGAGTTAATGAGGACATGATTGTGGATGTAGACCTGAAAGGACCATACCAATGCTACTATCATTGATATGTAAATAAGGCTTGATTGATGATACATGTTAAAATCAGTGGAAATGCAAGTCAGCTATGGGGGTGGTGTTTGAGGGGGTGAAGTAGAAAGTAAAAACATGAATCATGTAGCAATGGAAAATTTTTCTAAAAATAAAAAAAAATTAGTAAAATAAAAAAAAGTAACCCATTGTATTATATTAGATTTAAAATAATGTTTTATGTCAATTGTGCTAGTGTACTGTGGCAAGCACTAGATGCTAACTTTGATGCTTTGAATGAGTTATGATTGCATCTATGTGTGAAATGTAGCTAATGATATAAATAGTATTCAATCTACTCTTGTCATCATGTGCTTCTCTCAACATGTGCTACATGATTTCAAATAAATCTGAAGAAAGCATAGATACACAATATACTTGGGGATATTCCTATAGGCCTCCAGACATTATGAAATTATAAATGAGCCTCATGGGCTCTGTCATTTTTTTTTTTACTTTTGGTACATATTGGGCCTATTTCATTTTGTGGTTTTACAACCCCTGCAATGTCAACTTTCAATGCTGCCAGGGATAAAAGAATAAAAATTATGTCATTCTTGTTCTCAAAGAATTTAAAATAGATTTATTAGTCCCTTTAATGCTGGTGACATTCTCCCTGAGATTAAGTGCAATTTATCCTGCATAGATGTTTTTGTACAGAGATCTTTTTAAATAGTATCTCTTATTAGAATGTAAGATCCTTAGGGCAGGAACTATTTTTGCAGTTATGTATGTAAGTATAAACTTATACACACACACACACACACACACACATATATATGTATTTGATATAACTAATGCTAAATTTGGGAAATTGCCTTATATGCATATATGTGTATTTATATTGATAAATATAGATTTACATATATATGTGGATATAGATGTAATATTTCATAATAAATAATTGTGGTTCTTTAAATATTAAGTTATAAACAATATACAACCCAAAGACATTTAAATAACTTTGCCAGATTTAAGAGTTGGGAGACCGAACTTTCAGTTTTCAGCACTATTGCATACTATTTGTGTGATTTTACACAAATATATCAGTCTCAGTTTCCAATCACTAATAAAAAGTAGGAGAGATTATTGCTTAGGAAAAGAATAGGATTGAGTTGGAATAAATGACCAATAATATCCCTTTTCACTTGATTATTATTCTACATAAGAATAAATAATGAGTCAGATATTTTATCCAAATTATTCTATGTAATGTCATTCTTTTGAATGATGAGATTAAAACATTTCCTGTAATGAAAACTAGCTGTCCAAATTGCATAAACAAAGAATCATAGTTAGATCAATATTGACAAGATCAATGATAATATTGAAACAATCTATAGGAAAGAATACTTGGGAATATGAATTTTCTAGCATATTTTGATGAATAAATATATCAGCAATCTATAACATTGGACTGGATTTCTGGAAATGAAAGTGAATAGGGATGAATAAAAGTTCTTACAATTGAGTTTTTATAAATTCTCAAATATAATGTGAAAATGATATTAGTAGACAGTCATTCATTTAAAATATTTATTCTGTGGATTCATTCTTTTTTCATTGAGCCCAAAATATCAGAAAGCTTGAAAGATAAAAGGAACACTATAAGCCCAATTATTAGATGTTATGTAAGGAGAATTTTGTGAAACTACACATGGGACTACATGAATTTTATGATTCTTTCTCTTACTCATTTCACAAATGAAAATGGTCTCTGTGAATACTATTTCAAGTTGGCATCATGGTTCCCTTATACCTCCTTTGACATGTTTTTCACTCTATATTTTTATTAAATATTTTCTATATTACACACAAAAACAATTTTAGCAAACATTTTTTGACATTTTACAATTGATGTCTTTACCTCCTTCCAAGGATGATAGGAAATATGATGCACCTTGTACATGTTCTATCACACAATATATAATTCCATGTTAATTTTCATTGTATTATAAAAGAATATGTATGTATGTTTGTATGTATATATTGTATACACACACATACATATACAGTGTCATGTAATTATTTAGGGAACTTGGATCCTGCACACTCTATTGATGGGACATAGGAATCACAGATAGCCTGATGCCTCCATCCATCAGTGCCCCAACTTCAGCATGCCAGTGTCAGCACAATGTCACCATGGAAGGAGAAACTAGAGGGTATGAAAAGTCAGCGAGGGAAGCTAAATACAACTCTTTGCTTCTGTACCTGTGTCTCTGTGAAGCTGTGAGCAGCCTGCAGTGGAGGATTGGAGCATTCCCCAAATTTAAAAAAGCTGAAAACCCTCTTCATCCATCTCTCTCTCTCTCTCTCTCTCTCTTTCTCTCTCTCTCTCTCACTCTCATAAGAAATGGTTATAAATCCTCTAATAAAGCTCCAGATTATTTTTATTCATAACTGTATGTATTTATATATCATTTATAATAGAGAAAAAATTTGTGGAAAAAATAAATGGTATATTTCAATTTTTATTCAGACCCCATTAGTACCGTCTTTAGCAGTGGATAGAATTTTTCATCATGAGTCCTTTAAAGTTCTCCTGATCCTTGTTTTGCTGACAATAGGTAAATCATTCATAGTTGATCATTGTATGTTATTGCAGTTACTGTGTTCAACATTCTCCTGGTTCTGCTCACTTAAATTAGCATGACTTCATCTAAGCCTTTCCAGGTTTTTTAGGATCATCTTGTTTATCTTTTCTTATATCACAATAGCATTGATTGTGATATAATCATATTCCACAACTTATTCTGCGATTCCCTGACTGATGGGCATCCTTTCAGTTTCAAGTTCTTTGACAACACAACAAGAGCTATTATAATTATTTTTGTATGAGGAAGTTTTTTTTTAATCTCTTTGATAGAGATACAGACCCATCAGATATTGCTAGATCAAAGGGTATATACAGTTTTATGTACCTGGGGGAATGGTTTCAAATTGCTCTCCAGGATGGTTATATCAGTTCATAGCTCTGCCAAAAGAAAATTAGTGTCAAACATTTCCCACATGACCTTTAATATTTATTGTTCTTTTTCTGTTATATTAGCCACACTGGATAGTTATGAGGTGGTAGCTGAGAGTTTTAATTTTAATTTTTCTTATTAGTAGTGATATGGAGCTTTTTTTTATATGACTAAGACAGTCCTTATTTTGTCAGCTGCTCATACCCTTTGACCATTTGTCAATTGAGGAATGATTTGTGTTCTAATAAATTTTAATGCATTTTCTATATATTAGAGAAATGAGGCCTTTGCCAAAGACAGTAGTTATAATTTCCCCCTTACTTTGTTGTTTCTCTCCTAATCTTTCTTACATTGTTTTTTTTGGGAAAACTTTTTTAATTTAATGTTGTCAATTATCTCTTTTACATCATATAATAGCATTTGTGTATTGCTTGAATATAAATTCTTCCCTTATCAATAGGTCTGATAGGTAAACTATGCTGTGTTCTCCTAACTTGTTTGTGGAATCCTCCTTAGTTTTTAGTCAAATATCCATTTTGACTTTACTTAGGTATATGGTATGAGATACTGGATTATGCCTAGTTTCTACCATATTTGTTTCTAGTTTTCCCATCAGTTTTTGTCAAGTAATGAGTTCTTTGAAAAGTTTGTTTCTTTGAGTTTGATAAACACTATTTTACTATGATCATATACTACGTTTTTATTGAGTGAATAATGTATTTTCTTTATTATCTACTCAATTTCTTAATCAGTAACAAATGGTTTTAATGACTACTATTTCATAATACAGTTTATTCCTTTGATATTATTTGCCTTTTGTTCCTCCAGATGAATTTTATTATGATTTTTCTAGGTCTTTGAAGAAAATTTTGGGTAGTTTAATTGATATGACATCTCATTGATAAATCAATTTATAAAGAATTATCATTTTTATTATAATGACTCAGCCTACCCATGAGCACTCCATGTTTTCCCAATTATATTTACACATCTTTATTTTGGGGGAAACTTCGTAGTTGAGGTCAGATTGATTATTCCTGAGTTTGTCTCAGCAATTAGACTTCTGGGTATTTTAAATTATCAACAGATATGTTAAATTGTTTTTCTATGCTTACCTCTTGCTGATGGATTTTATTGGTAGTATAGAGAAAAGATGTTGTGGGTTTATTTTATATCCTGAAATTTTGCTAAAATTGTTAATTGCTTTGATTAGTTTTTCCATTCATTCTCTAGATTTCTTGAAGTACACAATCCTATCATCTGCAAAGGATGGATCCCTTTATTTCTCATTGCCTCATCTAATTCCTTCAATTTCTTCTTCCTTTGTTGCTGTACTTAGCATTTCTAGTACAATGTTGAATAGTTGTACTGTTAATGAGATTCCATACTTTAGTCTTTATCTTATTGTGAAGGCTTCTAGTTTATCCCTATTAGAGGCAATGCTTGCATATGATTTTAGATAGATCTACTCATCATTTATGAGATATGTTTCTTTTCTCCACTGTTTTCTATTGCTTTTAAAGGGCATGCTTTTTTAAAAAAATTTGTCAAAAAGTTTTTGTTTGTTTGTTTTGTATGTGTTGAGATAATAACATGTTTTCTACCCAAATTTATGTCATAAAAGATTTTGGTAGTTTTCTTTCTACTGCTATTTTCCCAAATTGGAAGACAGAGTCAAGATGGTGGCTTAGAAGCAGCAAAAGTTGAGTCCTTTGTGAAAATCCTTCCACACTAACCAAAAAAAGCACTTCACAGGGGACACAAAACTGAGTACAACAATAGATTAGAGATGGGGGACCCTCCTACTCAATTCAACTTAAAAGGTATACAGAGAAGGTTGAATTCTTGGGTTTAAGGAAAAGAAAGAAGGAAGGTCCCAGTACCCGTCCCCAAATTACTGTGCTGAAATTTGGGCAGTTGCTGGGATCTTAGATCAAGGGCTCCAGTTGAGAGGACATGCCTTGCTACCATGGCTACTCAAGGCTTAGGACTCTGACCACAATAGGCAGGGAGCTAGCTGAAGGAGAGGGGCAAAGAGGAGGACAGCCTGCTCACAGCCTTCAGCCATATCTTTTCTATCTTGAGCCTCTGCCTCCGGAAGTTTTGGTCTTAGGGCACATGTAGCTATGTAGAGCAGCTCAACTGGCTTAATCCAGTGTATCAATAGTACAGATAAAAAGCCTACAGAGGGCAGAAAAGCTCAATCCCCAACAATCCTCCCCCCACCTACTATGCTGAGACCTGTGGTAAGAATCTGGCTGACTTGGATCCTAGGGTAAAAGCTACAAACTCAACAGAGAACCTTGGTGCCACTATGGAAAGCTTGGAGCTCTGACTGGGCAGCTGGCAAGGAGGTAGTTGGCAGAAAGAAAGAGAGGGTAACTACCTTCAGACTTTACACCTTCACCATCACCTTCAGCTTCTACTAGCAGCTGGGGAAGATCTGGCTTCAGGGCTCATTAATACAATAGTTCAGCTCCATCAACCTAATCCAGTTAATCAGCAGAGCAGAGAAGAAGCCCATTTAGGATAGAAAAGCCCAAACCCACAGATCCAGCAAATAAGCAGAATATCAAGAATACAGCCAATGGGGGGGTGAAGGAGAAAAAATATGAGCAAACAACAGAAAAAAGGAAAAATAAATTATAATCAACAGCTTCTATCCAGGTAATGAACAAAGAACAAATGAAACTGAGGAGAACCAAGGAATACCAAGAAAAAACTCAGGAACTCCAGCAAATTGGACACAAGCTTTGGAAGAACTCAAAACACATTTAAAAAAAAAACAATTACAAGAGACTCAAGAAAATTGGGAAAAAGAACATAAAAAACAAAATAAGTCATCAGGGAATAGAGGCACATGAGCTAAAACAAGAAAATGGTATCTTGAAAGCCAGAATTGACCAGCTTGAAAATGAGGCCAAGAAAGTGAAAGATGATCTACAAAGAAAAACAGTTCAAAAGGAAAAGGATGATTAAAAATCTAGGGATAAAATTCAGTCTTTAAAAATTAGACTCCAACAACTGGAAACATGACTTCACAAGGCAGCAAGAGTCTATAAAAGAATGAATGAAAAAATTGAGGAAAATATGCAATATCTCATTGATAAAACAACTGATCTGGAAAATAGATCCAAGAGAGACAATTTAAGAATTATTGAACTACCAGAAATCATGACAAAAGAAAAAGACTGGAAATCATTCTACAGGAAATTATTCAAGAAAACTGCCCTGATGTTCTTTGTTTATTAAACCCTTAACTTTGGTGTATTGGCTCCTAAGTGGAAGAGTGGTAAACATGGGCAATGGGGGTCAAGTGACTTGCCCAGGGTCACACAGCTGGGAAGTGTCTGAGGCCTGATTTGAACATAGGGCCTCCCATCTCTAGGCCTGACTATCAATCCACTGAGCTACACAGCTGCCCCCTGATATTCTTAAACAAGAGGATAATGTAGAAATTGAAAGAATCCACAGATCACCTCCTGCATTAAATCCCCAAATGACAATGCACAGGAATGTTATAGCCAAGTTCAAGTGCTTCCAGACAAAGGAAAAGATACTACAAACAAAAAGGAACCCACATAGTTTATAGATTCCTGGAATTGCTCTTTAAATATTTGATAAACTTAATAGAGAATTATTCTAGCACTGTAGCTTTTATTTTGCCCCCCCCATAAATTCATTGATGTCTTCTTAAATTTATTTTTTTCCGAGATAGGGTTAAGTGTTCAATTTATTCTTCTGTTAATATGTGATAAATAATATAATCTGTCATGTTTTGACCTACTTATTTTTTTAGGATAAAGATTTTTTTGTTTCCAATTAATTTTTGTACCCATATTATGAATGTAATTTTATAGTGTTATGATCTTAAAAGGATAGATTTGGTGTTTCTGTATTTCTGCATTTCACTATGAGGCTTTACATTCTATTATATGATCAGTCTTTGTGAAGGTGCCATGCACTACTGAAATATATACATATATATTTCTAATTCTATTCATTTTTTCCCTAGAGATCTAGGTAATCAAAATTTTCTAAAATTCTATTCACCTATTCAATTTTTTTCTTTTTTTTCTTTTTGGATAGATTTATTTTATTCTGAGAAGCAGAAATTAATGTCACCTACTAATATAATTTCCTCTAGGAATTTGTGCACCTTCTCCTTTAGGAATCTAAATGTTATGCCATTTGGTACATGTATATTTAGAATTTATATTACTTTGTTGCCTATGGTATCTTTTATTGATATATAATTTATTTCTTTATAAATTTTAGTTAGGTCAATTTTTACTTTTACTTTATCTCAGATCATAACTGTTACTCTAGCTTTTTAAACCTTAGCTGATACATATTAGATTCTACTCTAGCCCTTTACTTTTATTTTTTTTTCTCCCTGCTTTAAATGTATGTCTTTTTTTTTTAAACACTTACCTTCCATCTTAGAATCAATACTCTGTATTGGATCTAAGGCAGAAGAGTGTCAAAGGCTAGGCAGTGGGAGCTAAGTGATTTGCCCAGAGTCACACAACTGGGAAGTGTCCCAGGCCAGATTTAAACCCTGGAACTCCTGTTTCTAGGCCTGGATCTCAATCCACTGAGCCACCCAACTGCTCCATAAATGTATTTCTTGTAGGTTGTGGGATTCAGTATTTTAATCCACTCTATCTTCTTGTATTTTACATTTGAGTTCATCCCATTCACATTCACAGTAATGATTACTATCTCTAGGTTTCCCTCCATCCTATTTTTCCATTGTTTTAATTATTTTTTCTCTCCTTTTAGCCTTTCCCTATTTACAAATGTTTTGTTTTTTACTACCTCTCTCCTAGTTCAGCCTCCCTTTTGTTCAGCTACAACAGGGGTCTGCAACAGTATGGCTCTTGAACCATATCTGGCTCTTTTGAGGGCCAGATATGGCTCTTTCTACAGGAACCATAAAGTCAATTTTTTTTCAGGCGCTAATACAGGAGCACACACTGTTACAGGAGCGTGCATTGTGAGTACTGTATGGCTCTAACAAAATTACATTTTAAAGAATGTGGCATTTTTGGTGCTCAAGGACAAAAAGGTTGCTGACCCCTGATCTACAACCTGTTATCCCCCCTCCTCTTCTTAATGCCCTATAAGGTTAAATAAGTTTTTCCATCTGAGTGTTGATGTTATTCCTGCCTTGAGCCAATTCCACTAACAGTAAAATTCAAGCTTTGTCTGCCACCCACTGAAAATGTCAAGAATATCAATGGTATCAGTGAAAAAAATGTCAAGGAATGTGGTCCCTTAGAATCAGATCTCAAACTGTATTGTACAGTGATTATCTGCAAAATCATCTGCTACTGCCTAAGAAATAGATATATCAGTAAAATAGATTAGGTACAAATATTTATTTTTCTGTTTTTTCAGGTATATCAGACTCTTCATGACTCCATATGTTCTCTTCTTTGAAAAAAGATACCTGATTTGTTTGCCGTTTTCTTCTCTATAGGTACCTAATACACAATAGCATATGACATTGTAATTTAGTGTTTAATAATACCAGACATCCCAGCTTTAGGGACAAGAATACATTATTTGAAAAGATTACTGGGAAAACTGGAAAGGAGTTTGACAGATAATAGGTATAGACCAATATCTCACACCATATTCCAAGATAAGGTGAAGATGAGTACATGATTTAGCCATAAAGAGCAATGTCATAAGCCACTTAGAGGAGCATAGAAAATTCTGTCACTTCTATGGATAAGAGAAGAATGTAAAATAAGAGATATAGGGAATGATGGCATTTTAAATTAAACACTTTGATTATATGATTTAAAAAATGTTTTTGCACAAACCGAATAATATATCTAACATTAGAAAGCAAGCAAGGAACTGGAAAGAAACTTTAGAGCAAGTTTCTCTGAGAAAAGCCATATTTCTAAAATACATAGAAAACTGAATCAAATTTATATTATGATGAATAGTTAAAAATATGAACAGACAAATTTGCAAAGATATCAAAGCTATATGAAAACATGCTGTAAATCACTATTGATTAGAGAAACTTAAATTAAAACATTTCTAAGATACCAATGTATACCTATCCTATTGGCTAATATTACAGAAAAAGGAAAATTAATCTAGGAGACAATGTGAAAAAATGGGATACTAATGTACTGTTGGTGGAGTTGTGAACTGATTCAACTATTCTGGACAATAGTTTGGGACTATGACCAAAGGACTATAAAACCATGCACACTAATTGACCCAGCTCATGAATATTATTTCTGTATTACAAAAAAAGATAGGAAAGGAAAGTTAATATATGTGGAAAATATATAATGGATCTTTTTAAGAGAAGTGGCAAAAACTAAAAATTGAAGGAATTTCCATCATTTGGAGAATGGATAAACACGTGTATCTAATATTAATGAAATACTTCTGTGCTATTTGAAATATAGAACAAGATGTCAGAAAAAGATCTGGGAAGATTTATGTGAACTGATGCAAGCTAAAGTGAGCAGAACTGGAAGAACATTTACACAGTAACACTGATATTATACTATTATTACCTGTAAATTACTTAGATATTATGATGAATACAATGATCCAAGGAATTCCAAAGGACTTTGAGGGATCATATTATCCATCTCTATAGAAAGAATTGATGGAGTTTGAATGCAGGTAGAAATATATTTTTTTATTTTCTATTTTATTTTAAAACATTGTTGACATGGAAATGAATTTTTCATGACATTACACTCATAATGTATATCAAACTACTTACCTTATCAAGGAAGAGTCAAAGGTGTGAGGGAGAGAGATAATTTGGAACTCAAAGGTTTTTTAATGCTAATTTTTACATGTAATTGAGATCTATTTAATGAAATAAATTTAAAAATCCATGTAGTGGGAAAACATAATTTAATCAGCTTCCTACTATTTGCAAAAACTTTTTCACAAGTCAACATCTGATTCCTCACTATGTTAGTGTTAGAGGCAGTGACCTATGTATCTTGTGTCCAACTCTAAGATTTAGTGTCTGAAATATAGTAGGAAATCATTCAATCAGTAATCATATATCAATGCCCACTATGTGCAGACTTAGGGAGATACCAATTGGTCCCTATTTTCTTTTTTTTTTAAACCCTTAACTTCTGTGTATTGGCTCCTTGGTGGAAGAGTGGTAAGGGTGGGCAATGAGGGTCAAGTGACTTGCTCAGGGTCACACAGCTGGGAAGTGTCTGAGGCCAGGACCTCCTGTCTCTAGGCCTGACTCTCAATCCACTGAGCTACCCAGCTGCCCCCATAATCCCTACTTTTAAGTAGTCTCTACATTAAAATATTTATTTCATGAATACTAGTAAAATAAAATTTGCATTTGTAATTGGAAACTAAAAGGCCCTTGGAGACGATTTAGGAAATAATTTAATTTTATGGGTCAGGAGAATTGAGCATAAAGATGTATATGTCTTTTGTTCTACCATCAGTAAATGGTGGGAGAAAATCCTTGGTTTCTAAAACTAGCATTCTTTCTACCAAATTATGCCACCAATCTCTTGCACTCAATATTTTGATACACTCATACTTGTCCTATTCTTTGGAACTACATAGAATATTTTTTAATTACCCCTTCCCATTAAATCTTTTGGGTATTTGAAAAATTATTGCTTTACTTTTATTTGAAAAGCCAATGAACAAGTATTTTTTTAGAATTCACCTAGGATAGACACTTTGTATCCTCAGCTATATGTTAGATAGCAAAGCAAAGACAGATTTCTTGCATATCTCTCAGTTTCAATAGATCCTTCAAGAAAACCTACTTCACTTCTATAAATATATCTGCAAATTATTTCACTAGTTTTTGCTCTCATATGTATGAATCTAGAAGTCTATACAAATCCCATATATCTATTTTCTTAAGTCATATCAATTATGTAGGGTTTCAGATTCTTGAATTAATCATATTTCCTCTGCATTTCTTGGCATGAAGACCTTGAAAATTTCAATCAAGATGGAGGATAAAAAGAGGCAATGTACATGCTTTCTATAATATTTATTTCTTTAATATTTAACTTTATACAGTAAGATTTAATTTTTATCTCATTAAGATATATCCTTATTAATTAGCTCTACAAGGAGAAGAGAAATATACCTCTCTCATTTCTTCCCATTCTCCCTTAAAAATCCTACAAAACATGAAGTCTATTCAATCATTTACATATGAATACAATTGCATTCATTTTGACACATTTTTCTCCATTACTTTAACAAAGAAAATAGACATTCCTTATTTTCCTTTGGAATTTTCTGGGCTAATTCTTTTCAGCAATATTTGTGAGCTAGTCTTCACAATATGCACATAATCAGTTGTGGAGAAACTTCTGAATTATCCCTACAAAGTCTTTCATCCTCCAGCTGCTTAGTTCTTTAAGTGATAAGTGTTTATGAAAGGATGAAAAAGCTGTACTGATTAGGAGAACAATTGGAGGATTATTTTATCATACTAAGTTTACTTTTAGTGGGCCCTCTTACTGTGCCTGGATGCTGAGTAGGGTATAAGAAAGCAGCATCCCCAGGTTATTCAAAGATAAGAGCTACTATTTTTTTTTGGAGAATGAGATCAAGTTGATTATAAAGAAAAGAAACATAGAATTTGAGCTCTAAGAATATAGAGTGACAACTTATGAGTTAAAGAAGATCAACTGCCATTTAATCTTTAAATTTTATTCTACAGTATTATTTTTTAACTCTGAAGTCATTGACATGGAAAATGTCATTATACATTTGCTTTTCTAAGGTATCCCCAAAGAACACCCAAATCATCAACTCATTTTACACATATTGAATGCTGATTGTATTTATGGTTTCCCCTTTGTTCTAGAGAGATGAATACAAAAATTAGTCAACCTCTTTTTCAAGGATTTTTCATTTTAGAGGAAAAGCTAAACATATTATATAACTATATGCCTCTACTTTTTCTAACATTTACATTTATTTGTCTTAGTTACTTCAATCAATTAAAGAAAAATTTATTAAATGCCTACTGTAAAGAAAGTTTAAGAACCAGTATGGTATGTTACAAAAAATACAAACTTTTGTCTCAGAAAGCCTTGGTTCAATCTTGGCCTCTGACCTTAATCTATATGACCTTGGACAAGTGATTTAAAATCCCCTGTTTGTAACTTCCTTATCTGAAAAAAAAAAAAAAAAGATTGACCTAGGAAGTCTTAAGAAGATCTACTTCTATGAATATGATCTAAAACAGAATATAATAACTTTTTTGACACAGTAGACATTAGTAAAAAACATGAATCTGAGACTGATAACATTACTTGACAGTATTATTTGATTAACTTCTATTGAAGTAATTATTCTTTTGATAAGTGGCATGAGAGAGTGGAATGGCCATTGGATCTGGAATTAGTTGATTTGGTCAAAGCCTATCCTTGACATTTACCAACATAATGATCTTGGGCAAGTTAGTAAAGAAGGAAATACTCATATATACAGTGCCTACTATGTGCCAATCACTGTTAAGTATATAATATTTATCAAATATTAGCTTATTCGATCCTCACTACAATCTCACAATGGAAGTGCTATTATTAATCACATTTAATGTCCAGTTTTCTTCCAAGGAATTCAACTTCCTCGTCAATTAAAAGAGAAGCTTCTAAGTCTATGAACACAATGGTGGATTAAAATAATATTCCTCATTGTTATCATAATTAATGGCTTCCAAATCAATTTAACATATTTTCCATTATTTTTCCTAACTATAGGTAAAAACAAATTTAAAATTATCTTTAAATTATGAATTCCAAATTCTCTCCCTTTCACTGATACACAATGAAGTGAGTAGTACCAGGAGAATATTTGACATAGGAACAGAAATACTGCATAATTATCAACTGTGAATGACTAGGCTATTCTTAGCAACAGAATGATCTAAGACTCTTCTGAAGAACATAGGATGAAAAATGCCATCCACTTCCAGAGAAGAACCAATGGAGTCTGAATGTAGATGAAAACCTACATTTTTTTTTCTTTTTAAACATGTCTTTATTATTTCTTGTCAGGATTTTCTTTCAAACATGACTAATGTGAAAATGTGTTTTGTATTGCTGAACATGTATAAACTGTATTAAATTGCTTGTATTCTCAGTGAGAATAGAGAGGAAGGAAGAAAAAAGAGTATTTACAACTCAATTTTTTAAAGTGAAAGTAAAAATTTTGTTCCCATGAAAATAAATATATAGATATACATGTGTATTTGTGCATATGTAAGTGAATTGATAAGACTCTATTTTTCCCATTTTCCAAAATAGTTTACATAATGTTGGAATTAATTTTTTTTTTTTACATATTTGGTAGAATGCACTTTTGAACTCATCTGGTCCTGGGTACTTCTCCTCAGTTTCCTGCCTTTCTTTAACTCTTTCTTGGACTGGGTTTTTCATGCAAAACCTTTTTGAATTTTGCATAATCAAAATGATTAATTTTATATCTAATGATTCTATTATTTGTTTGGTCATAAATTCTTCCCTTATCCATACATTTAAGAGGCTCTAATTTTATATGTTCCCCAAAGTTCCCAATGATATATAGCCTTTATGTCTTATACATACCTGTTTTATCATGCTTTATGGTATGATGTTGATCTATAACTTCTTCAGTAAAAATACTTTCCAGTTTATCCAAGGAATTTTTGTTAGATAGTGAGTTCTTATTTTGAAAACTTGAATCTTTGAGTTTGTCAAATAGTAGATCACTATTGTCATTTATTATTGTGTATTATGTGCCTATTCACTTAACTCATTATTTCTTAGCCAGAAACAGATTGTTTTGATAATTACCACTTTGTAATATAGTCTGAAATTTGGTATTTCTGGGCTACTTTCCATCACATTTTTTCATTGATTCCATTAATATTCTTGACCTTTCCTTCTTCCAGATGATTTTAATGTGATTTCTTTCTATATCTGAAATAATTTATGGTAGTTTGAAAGATATGGCACTAAATAAGTAAATTATTTTAGGTAAAATATCATTTTTATTATATTAGCTTGGCCTGCAAAGGAACAATTAATATTTCTCTAATTATTTAGATCTTTAATTTATGAAAAGTATTTTTATTGGTTTCATATACCTGAATTTTTCCTGGTAGATAGACTCCCACTATGTTATTATCTATAACTATTTTAAATTAAATGTCTCTACTTCTTTCTACTGGAATTCATTTTCAAGCCAATATCATAAAAGTGAATATTTTCCTAAATTAATTAATTTTTTATTTAAAATATTTTAATTTTCCTCAACTAAATGTGAAATTTTTTCTTTCATTTTAAAAAGAAATTTGAGTCTCAAATTATCTTCCTCCCTCCCTCATCCCCTTCTGAGACAGTAAGAAATGTCATACAGATTTTACCTGTACAACCAAATAGCATATTTACCCATATTAATTCTTTTGTAGAGATGGTTATAAACAAACAAAAAATAAGAAAGTAAAAAAAAGTTACCTTTCATCTGGAAACAGAATCCATCAGTTCTTTCTCTGGAAGCAGATGGCATTTTTACCATGAGTTTTTTGAGATTATTTTTATAATTGTATTGCTAAGAATAGCTAAATTAACCACGATTGTTCATTGTACAGTATTCCTGCCACTGTGTACAATGTTCTGCTTATTTAATTCTGCTTCACTTCTTGTAAGTCTTTCCAGTTTTTTCTCACCTACTCCTGCTCAATATTTCTTAAAGTACAATAGTATTCTATTGCAATCATATATTATTACTTATACAACCAATATCCTATTTTTCTATTCTTTGTCCCCAAGAAAAGAGCTCATTTAAATATTTTTGTACATATAAATAATCCCCCCAATTTAAAAAAAATATTTTGGATACAAATCTGATAATGGTATTGATGGATCAATTTTTTTTCTAGACTTTTAGATATAGGTCTCATTTACTTTCCAGAATGGCTGAATCAATTCACAACTCACTGAACAATACATTAGTGTTTCAATTCTCCCACATCCCCTTCAAGAGTTTTGTCATTTTCTCTTTCTATCATAATAGCTAATCTGATCTGCATGGGGTGGTATCTTAGAATTGTTCAAATTTGCATTTCTCTACTTAAAAGTAATTTAGAGCATTTCTTGCATGACTATAGAGAGCTTTAATTACTTTTTTCTGAGAACTGCCTGTTCATGTCTTTTTACCATTTATCAATTGGGGAATGATTTTTATTCTTATACATTTGGCCCATTTCTTTATGTGTTTGAGAAATGAGACCTTTATTAGAGAGATTTGTAATTTTTTTTTACTATTGTGATTAGTGTGTATTACTCTATATCTTATTTCTCCTAGTATAAGGTTTAATCAATGACTCCCCCATTTGCTTTATTTTCTATCAGCCCCACTCCCTCACTTTTTTCCTTCCCCTCCTACTTTATTATAGAGTAGGAGAGATTTCTATACCCAGTTGATTGTGTATGTACTTCCCTCCAATACCAATGAGGGTAAGGTTCATTTGCTCACCTCCCTACTTCCCCCATATCCTTCTAAATTAGAAAATGCTCTTCCATCCTACTTTTAGGTACAATAGTCTACCCCATTACATTTTCCCCTTTCCCCTCCTCTCAAGGCATTCTTCTTTCTCATGCTTTAATTTTATTTTTTATACATCCTTTCATATTCAATAATACCCTTACCCTCTGTTTTTATATACTCCTAACTGCCCTAATAATGATAATGTTCTAAGGAATTCCAAGAATCATCTTCCCTAATAGATATGCAATAGTTTATCCTCACTTAATATATTTTTTACTTCTGTTTACCTTTTTATGCTTCTCTTCAATATTATGTTTGAGTGTTATTCAGCAGTAGTTTTTTTAAACAGGAATATTTGAAAATTTTCCATTTCTTTGAATACTCATATTCTTCCCTGAAGGACTATGTTCAGTTTTGTTGGGTTAGTGACTCTTGGTTGAAGTCCTAGTTTCTTTGAAATATTCTTTGGAATATCACATTCTAGGCCCTCCAATCATTTAATGTAGAAGGTGCTAGACTTTGTGTTGTCCTGACTGTGGAACCATCACGTTTGAATTGTTTCTTTTTGACTGCTTACAAAAATTTTTCCTTGACCTGGGAGTTTTGTCTATAATATCCCTGGGAATTGTCATTTTGAGATCTCTTTTAGGAAGTGATTGGTGGATCTTTCAATTTACTTTTTTTCTTCTTATTCCAAAATATTAGGACAGTTTTCCTTATACATTTTTTGAAAGATGTCTAAACTCTTTTTTTGGATCATGGGTTTCAGGGTGGTCCAATAATTCTTAGAGTATCTCTCCTTTATTTATGTTCAAAGTTGATTGTTTTTCCAGAAAGATACCTAATATTTTTTTTCTATTTTTTTTGTTCTTTTGGATTCACTGGATTGATTCTTGATGTCTGATGGAGTGATTAGCTTCCACTTGTCCAATTCTAATTTTAAGCCATGTGTAAGGAATTAAATTAAGGGTTTGACTAAAATATATTGGAATTTTAAGAAAATATCCTAGTTGCCAATTTTAAAATCAATACAGCCCCAAGTCAAAAATGACTTTTAACAATTTTATTTACAAAGAGGTGGAATGAGTGAAAGTAGAGAAATGTGAAAGAGGGTAGTAAGAAGTCTAGCTTATCACCTTAAATGTTGCTCTGTTCCCTGGCTCAACCCATACAGGGCTTTTTAAACCCTCAGCATGAGAACTTGGTGATGAATTAATTAAGGGTTCAACCTTAATTAATAATAAGCCTCCTCCAAGAAGCCTCCTNCATCTTAAATCATATGAAATAATGCTGCAAATTACTTAATTAGAAAAATGAAAAAAGAAAAACTATGAGGAACCACTTCACTATGATAAGACTGACTAACATGACCAAGGGAAAAAATGGAAAATGATAAATGTTAGAGGGGAAATGGGAAATAGGTACACTAATACTCTGTTGGATGATCTATGGACTTATACAACCATTTTGGAAAACAATTTGAAACAATGCCCAAAAGACCATCTTGCTATTCATACCCTTAGACTCAGTAAAAAAAAAATTACTACTATTATATCTGTACACCAAAGAGATTAAAGATAGGAATAAAGAATCTAATTAAATTAAAAAATATATATTATATATTATAATATATATATATATATATATATATATATATATATATATATATATATATCAGCTCTTTTTGTGGTAGCAAAGAACTGGAAACTACAGGGACATCCAATAATTGTGGAATGACTGAATATATTGTGGTATATACTTATAATGGAATATTATTTTGCCAAAAGAAATGACAAACAAGATGATCACAAGAAAACTTGGAAAGACTTATAAGAAGTGAAGCAAAGTAAAGTGAGCAGAACAAATTGAATGTTGTACACAGTTACAACAATATATATGATGATCAACTGTGAATGAAAAATATTATCAACAAGACAAGGAACAAAAAGCATATTCATTGACTTAAGTGGAACAGACAGCATCTGAATGCAAATTGAAATATATACTTTTCCAGTTTCTGTCAAGATTTTTTTCTAAATCTGGCAGTTTGTTTTCTTTCACTATATGACCATAGTAATATCTGTTATACGATAATATAGATACACTCTATATCATATTACCTGCCTTCCTGGGGAACTGGGACAGATGTGAAGCAGAGATAACATGGATTGGAAAATATCAGAAAAATTGATATTAAAAATAAAATATTAAATTTCATTTAAATATAATTAAATATAATGAATATATAATAAATATAATATATAAAATATAATAAAAATATAAAGACAACCTACAAATACCAGATTGCAAACTGAATTGCAAAGTAATAGTCATCTAAATAATCTTGTCCTGGATAAGAAGTAATCATTGGAATACATTAGATAAACTATGTATTTTAAAGAGTTCTTTATTTACGTTTTTTTTTAATTTTGAGATCATGATTGCTACCTTGATCCTTTTTTATGTCATCTATAGTGTAATAGTAAAACAAACAAACAAAAAAACATTGTAACACAATCTTTGATAAGTCCAAAGATGCAAACTTTTGGTGTAAGAACTCAACATTTGACAAAAAATGCTGGGAAAAGTGAAAAATAATTTGGCAGATTTCAGCCTGAAATCAACTTCTCACACCATATGCTAAAATGAGGTTAAAATGAGTACTGGATTTAGAAATAAAGCATGATATCCTAAGCAAATTGAGAGATAATGGAAATATTTATTTGTCTAATTAATGGATAAGGGAAGACATTATGACCAAAAAAAGAAAAAAAGAGGCTTGTGGAAAGTACAAAGAAAAGAGTTATTAAAGACTAACTGGAATTATACACAAAATTAAAGATAGTAGGCATGTCAATTATTGAGTGGAAAGAGATAGAAGTTAACAGAAATCTCATTTTGAATAGGAGCTTTACAAAAATTTACATATATATTAAGAACCATTGGCAGAATTTGCCTGAGGGGACTCCCCTGGTCACTCCTTTATAGGTCTTATATAAAGTTGGAGATAAATCTGTAGTATCACTTCACCATCAGGGCCAAATATCTGCTTTTCCCCATATTCCTTATATGTAAACTGCATATTTCAACAAATACTATATGAGATCAATGCATTAGATTCCCTTACTGATCCTTGTACTGGTATATAGAATAAATCAATCAATGGCTAGTGTCAGATCTCTTCCTTAAGTTCACATTCCAACAAGGGCCCAACTCTAGGGTTATATGGAACACAGTTGCAGCCTGTTTTTATTTTTGTTTTTTTTTTGTTTTTTTTAATGTTTCAGCTCCGTGAAGAACCAAGTCTTGTGTCTATTTGGTGTCTAATCACTTCTACTGAATCACACAACTATAGATCATGCCTGGCCACAGTTGCATGTCTTCTCCCAAGTCTAAGTAGTTTCCTTATTCCTAGGGGAAATGGATCACTATATATTCTCCTTGAATTTCCTGTTCTCTACTTGAATCATTCATTGTTCTATCTTTGTTATTGTAGTTTTGTATGTGTTCAAGAGGGAAAGACAGATGGAATATATGTTTTTTAGGTTCCATTCCATGACAGTTGTAAGGATGGGATTTGTGCAAGGGGGATGGGACAAAAAGAAGCAAGAGAAAGAGTGACTGACAATTGGTGACAGTTGAGACCAGAGAGAATTCTAGGAAATGGTCTGGGGGAAGGAGGAAAGATGAGGAGGACATCTTAGCTTAGATCCAGTCCTGAGGGCTTCCTGAGGATCTTTCTTTGGACATTTAAAATTATAAGAATAAAGAGAGCCTCTGCCAAAACTGTAATAATAATGAGTGCTAGAGACCAATGTTATGATAGAAGGGAGAGTCTTGAGGTGAGACTCTCTTCCAGCTCTCCCCTCCCGTCGAATATACACTGAGAGATTTTAAGGGGGTATCATTGGAAAACTGGGCGACCTAGATGGTCTTGCCACCCCACAGGAGTTGGGGGTGAGGCTTCCCTATAAGATGAGGTATGTGGTACCCTAATCCAATTCTGAATGAGGATGGGGTTTACACAAGCTTCCCCTCAGGTCAGTCAACTTCACAGTGGATAGTCTGGCTTCAAGATGGAGGCAGCCAGACCAAACTGTGGTTCCCCTTCCCCTCTTTGTCTCTTAGGCACTCTTGAATGCTATCTGACTAATGAATGGCTTTTATTATTCGCAACTTAGGGGTTGGGGAAAAGGGTGAAGGTCAGAGGGATTTTGGGGTGCCCTCTTCTCTCTTTCTATGGGATCTATCTCTCAGGTGGGAACCTTTGGGATTCCCACTCCCAAGCTTCTTCCCTCACCTCTTCTCCTGTTTCTATTTCTATTTCTATTTCTATTTCTATTTCTATTTCTATTTCTATTTCTATTTCTATCCTTTCTATAATTGCAAGTTAGACCAGAAAGGGTCTCTCATCAAGGATGGGTAATGGGGGAAGGAAACTAAGAGATTGCTCCCAAAATGGAGTCCAAAAACTTAGCTAACTTGATGGTTGAAGTCTTGATGGGTGAAATGTGATGGGATACCTTTGACCAGGGAATTAGGGTTTCAGTGTCCAAAGAAAGATCCTCAGGAAGCCCTCAGGACTGGATCTGAGCTGAGATGTCCCCCTCCTCTCTCCTCCACTAGAAGACCTCTCCTCCTCCTTCCTCCAGAGACTCTCCCAGAATCCTCTTATTCTCAACTGTCACCAACTGTCAGCCCCTCCTTCTCTGGCTCCTTTTGTCCCATCCCCCTTGCATAAATCCCATCCTTACACAGTTTAGCTCAGGGGTCAGCAACAAATGGCTATTGAGCCATATCTGGCTCCACCTCCCGACTGGCCAGTCCAGGCAGAGCACCAGGATGTGCCCCAGGGGGCCCTTTAGCCCCTGGCCCATATTCCAGCACCTTCAGCCTCCATCTTCCTCCTTCCACAGGCATTTATGGCTCTCACGGCAGGAAAGTTGCCAACCTTTGGTTTAGGTGGTTTCTCTTAGGTCACCATTTCCTGTAGTGATAAAAAAGAACCAGAAACTGAGTAGATGTGCACTGATTGGGAGATGACTAAATAAGTTGTGCTGTATACTGTAAGGGAAGATTACTGCATTGTAAGAAATAATAAACATAATTAAAGACAATCATGGAAAAACTTATATGAAATGATAAAAGAGGAAATAAGCAGAGCCAGGAAATTTTTTATATACAATGAGTATATTTATATAAACAAAAAGAATTACCACAAAACAATTAAAATTAATATATTTTAATGATAAAGAAAAAGTTATATGACACATATAGGATGACATCTGCTTCTACTGTTTAGCTTTGGCTTGTGTGGGTGTGGAGGCATATTTGGAAGGATGGTTTCTAATAATTTAGGTCACTGATTATATGATCAGTTTGTTCACTGTAATTATTTTGCTTATATTCTTGAGTTATTATATTGAATGATTGTCTGGGAGGAAAAATATAGGAAGGTATATATGTTATATATACACATATAATATATATATATATATATATTAAAGACAAAATATAGATAAAATCTATTAAAAAGAAATGAGTAAGTAAAAGTTAAAATATATTAAGTGGACAGTGATACTGTGTTTAATAACATTAGATATATTAGTGTAAGAGAAAAATATCTTTTTAGGAGTTATGAAATAAATCTTGGAATTGTGAAAGCTTATAATTGAATAACAGGTAATTAATCAATGGACTATGTTAGTGTAGGAGGCAGAAAGGGATGAATCAAATTCCCAGGTGTTGGAAGAACTTAGGACAAAGTGATGAAGATGGAAAATGATAAAGAGGAGTTTTGAGATTTACATTAGAAGTGTAGAGGAAGTTCAAGATAGTCTGATTTTTGTCAATAAAGGAAGACAAGAGGTTATCTGGCAGAGCATTCAAGGACCTAAGATCACTTCTATATTCTAAAAAAAATATTAGAATGAACTTAATGAAATAAATAAGAAAAAAGGAAATAAAAGGAATGCTTAATGGACTCATTTAATTAATCAATAAATAAAACATTTATTAGATGCTCTAAAGGGTTAAATTTTGGGGATAGGAGTTTGAACAAAAGTCAGTAGAGCAGTTTCTTAAACACAGAACACTTGATTTATTATTAGGAAAATATGGATAGAAATAGGAAGGAAGAAAGTGAAAGTAATCTTATAATAGTTTGTAACTATACCTAAGATCCAAATCCTAACTAAAAATTTCTAAAAAACCCTAAATCTATCTGCCCTTGAGGACAGTGCCTTCTGCCGGAGCCAGGCTCCAGCCTAATTTTTCCTCTCTAGCTAATAATTTACCCACTCTTTATCTACCTATATACCCAAGATAATCAATAATCAATAAGGTTGTTAAGGCTTTAAATACATTTCTCTGGCTCTTCACAGTCCCAAAGAGAGGAAGTCACACACTCCTCTCCCTAGGGAACCCAGAGACCAAAAACCCTTTTCAATTGCCAGCTGTAACTCACTCTCAGCCACACCCTTCCAACTGTCACTAACTGACAGTTTGCACAGCAGGGGGCCTCTCACTCAGAAATCTTATTGCTCCCTTGCCTCTTAAATATAAAAAAGGTAGAAATTAAGAAAAACTCTCTTAACAATGCTTAATATGTACCAAATACTATGATAGGTATCATGTACACAAATGCAAAAATGATGAAGTCTGTGTACTTTATATTAAATAAAGGCAATATATTATTAGTATATATGGGGGAATAATCAAGAAAAAGTTCATGTTGAAGGTCATGCATCATCAGTTTTAAAGAAAGTAGAACATTACATCAAATAAGGGGAGAAGGGAAATTTGATATCATTAAAAATAAGAAGTATAAGGATCCATAAGTATGAGATGGAGAATAGGAAAATCCATTATAAGAAAGTATAAAGACCCAATGAAATCCAACAAGCTTTTTAATTTTCATATGAAGTTCACCAATTAGTCTGCACTCTTTATCATTTCCAATTCTGGGATCAAATTACATTTCTCTTCATTTATATTTGAACTTCATTTAGAGTTTATAAGAATTATATAGTTTGGGATGATAGACATAAGCTGCATATCTAACTGAATATCAGAGTAGGCAAATGGAATGTTTTATCCACTATTTTTTTCCTGTGAATGATTATGTTGAATGTGTTTGAGTGGTTAAGGATCTCATCTTGAAATCTCTTTAAATTTTTTAGCTAATACCATGTAATATAAAGAATTCTTCAAACAGGAATATTTGGGAAAATACTTAGTATATATAGGGCAATCTTTTTAAATTTGTCTCTGTTAGATCTTCTGAATGACAATTATAAATACTTTTATTAAATTAACACCTTCTTTATTTGTGCCTCATCTAATGTTATTCATCAGATATTCAGATCAGTTTTAATAATCTCAATTTCTATGAATAAAATCTATCTTTTTGCATATAATTCCCCTTTCCTCTGTTGTCCAGTATTACGTAATATTCACCTAGTGTTGTTAATAAGATAAGGAGTAAAATAGTGTCTGTGAATTAGTACATGAGCATTTATTCTAGGGGAATATGAGCAAGTCTTCAATTTTTAACAGGGGAAGGAGGGTTTACATAGGATAAATCAAGTAAAAGATGTCACCAAAGATTTGAATAAAAATGATAATCATCATCTTTTCCTAGTTACCTAAGCAAAACTTCAATGTCATCCCTAATTGCTCACTCTCTCTCATCCCCTACACTGAATCTATTACCAAATCTTATTGATTCTTTCAAATAAAAAAAAAAAAACAACAGTGGAATTGCTTGTTGGCAACAGGAGAGGGTGGGAGGAGAGGAGGGAAAGAACATGAATTATGTAACCATGGGAAAATATTCTAAATTAATTAAATAAAATTTTCAAATAAAAAAAATCTTATTTATTCTTTGTTTATACTGTCTCAAGTATACATCCATTTCTGACCTCTATCAGTGCAAAAACTTTGATACAACTTTTCATCACTTCATACTTGGACAATTAATATAGCGTTCTGCTTGCTTTCTCATCCTCAAGTATTTTCCTATTTCATTCTTCTGAAAATACAGTAGTTAATCTCTAAAATGTAAGTGTGATCATATCATTACTTATTCTGTAAACCCCAGTGGACTCCTAATACGTACAAGATCAAATACAAATTCCTCTAATTGACTTCCTTCAACAACTTGTGACTTCCTGCCTTTCTAGTATTTTCATAGTTTACTAACCTAAACATACTTTATTATCCAGGAACATTGTACTCCTTGCTGTTTCTTGCACATATCACCTCATTTCCTTACTCTTTCCAGCTTTTTAAATGTTTATTTTCTCCTTTGTTTCTGTCTCCTGGTTTCCATGGCTTCCTTCAAGTCTCAGCTAAAATATCTTTTTATGAACAAAGCCTTGTCCTCTTCATTTTATATCTGGCATTTCCTCCAGATCACCTTGTGTGTATATCTTATTTATACATACTTTGCCTGTTGTCTAATCCTTTAGGGTATGAGACCTTGAATTAAAATACATCTCTCCTTAAATTGTATACCCAACACTTAGCATACTGTCTGACAGAAAGTAAGCATTTAATAAAAGTTTGCTGCTTTGACTCATTTCTTCTACAGCACAATGAGCCATAAATGTTGGATACCTATTGTTTTCCATTGTTATTCTTTTTTTTAAACCCTTGTACTTCGGTGTATTGTCTCATAGGTGGAAGAGTGGTAAGGGTGGTCAATGGGGGTCAAGTGACCTGCCCAGGGTCACACAGCTGGGAAGTGGCTAAGGCCAGGTTTGAACCTAGGACCTCCTGTCTCTAGGCCTGACTCTCTCTCCACTGAGCTACCCAGCTGCCCCCACCATTGTTATTCTAATACTTCAAAGAAAAAAGAAGGGAAGCTTCCAGAAGTTGGGTAAATTTCCTTTGGCAAACCTGTGGGATGACTTCAATAACAGGAGCATAGGATAAACAGTGATGGTTAACCTGTGAGCTCTATCAGGGCAAGGGAATCCCACTCCAAGGAACAGATCTTTTTGATCAATTGAGCATGAAATCCAGAATAAAGACACGATGACAGTGAAATCTAAGGACAAAGGGCAAAATAAACTTTTTCTTTTCTGCAGCAGATATGCAAATGTGTTTCATTAAAGTGTCAATTCTATTATGTTATGCTGAACTGATAGTGGACCAGTGATACTAGACCAGTCCCAATTCAGACTAGATGATGGTCACAGATGTTTAAAGTTACAGAAAATGATTACTTCACTTGCATTAAAACACTACTATTTGTCATAGATTCCATATTTATCAAGCATTGTGTGGGTAAAGTATATTTTGTACATTAACTGATTTGAGTAGAATATAAAAATGTTGAATGGCAGTCACAATTCCATTCACATTATGTAGTATTTTGGGTTTATGCTAATTTATTTTCTCTGTAACTGGAGTAATCATATTTTCTAAGAAAATATATTCCATATAGTCTGACTTGTTTAAATATACTGTTCTTCACACTCCATGGTTATATTCTCATAATCTGTGATGTGCTAAGAGCATTTTCCACCTAGTCAAGCAAGGAAATCATTCAGACATATACCATTACTACTAGTGCACAGTTAAGTCACTAGATTTTAAAGGAATTCAAGACAAAACTTATATTTGTGTTATCTGCTCATGGAAAGAAAGAGCTGCTAACATTTAATCATGTCTTCCCATGAAAATTTACCACTGAGAGCAACCATGAAGGTCTCTTAATGAAAGGATTCTCAACTATTTTTGGTCCCTATAACCCTTGATTTTCATTAAATCTTCTAATACCTCCTTCCCAATATGGAATAAAATAAATTCTACTACTTATCATGAACATAAGAAAAATAAATGAAATATATTTATTGATTTCAATAGTATAATATAATTATTTACACAATATTTCTACATTCCTTTGAAAAGCTTCTTTTTCTTTAAAGGATACATTCATATCATATTATCAATCCCTGATATAGTGTAAAATCCATTCTTTATAATTGAATACTGAAATACTGAAAGTAAATTCTATTATCACATAAAATCTGTGATCTATTTTTCTTTATCTTTTCTTTCTTTCTTTCTTTCTTTCTTTCTTTCTTTCTCCCTCCAGGGAAAGTTAGGTAGGCTTATTTAGGGTTAGGAAAGGAAAGTTTAGGAAAGCCAGGGAAAGTTTGATCTCTGACAGCTAGGCAAGGACCAAAGCTCTCCCCCTAGTTTAGGGGAAAAAAGGTGACAGAACTTGTGACTCTCTCCTCTTTTATTCTCCCTTTGACAACTCCCACAAAGGATGTGGGATGTGTCAGAGGAAGTTGCAGTAGATGGAGTCTCCCAGGGCTTAGGTCCACTTCAAAATGCACATTCTCTAAGTCTATAAATTATAGTTGAGTTGATTTATTTCAATGAATGGAAATAACATACGATTTCTCACACTATTGAGGTGAAAAGGCCAGATACTCTTAAAAAAGAAATATTATTAATAATAATAATGATAATAGCAAATATCCATTAGAGATGAAAAAAATTCATTGACTATATGCATGTCATTTCTTTCTCGGAGTCTCAGATTCCCCCTCTGTAAGACTCCAGTAGTGGGCAAAGCACTTTCTACAGGCTTTTCCAAATATAACAGTTTATGGATCTATAATGTCAAACCAGCACCAAGAATAGCATAATGAGGTAATTTCAAAGGACTACCTAAATAACTGCTGCTAGGCAATGTAAAAAATGAAATCATATCAAGTCAGAAATGAAAGCAACAACATTGTACCAGTTGGGTAGGAGCTATCACATCAACTCTCAGTGTGTTCAACCATGACCAATGCTGACTTAAGCTATAATACAAAGAGCAAGCTAAACGTCACATGTGCATTTTGATTCTGATCTAGTGCAGCTATTAAATGACTTTGAGAGTGACAGTCATAAAATATTGCAGAAGACAGAGGCCAAGACAAGTCATTACTGGAAGTGTCTTACCTAAGCAAAACTGAGGCAGGTGTTCTCTCCTTCAATTGCTACTGCAACTTGTCATTGTTGTCATCATCTTTGTTGTTGTAAAAGAATGGAGTCTGATGTTACTAGTTTTCTTTCAAAATTAAGAAAATACCATCTGTTGAAGTGTGAAGACATATTCTTAAGAAACCCGGTGGACTTTGGAAGAAGCTGCTAATGACCTTTTCAATGACAGGTCCAGTTACCTGAGTAATTTGGTTTGTGAGATACCATAGCTTTAGGAATTGAAAAAAGCATTCTGATTTAGTTAAATCAATACTTTTTGAATATGAAGAATGTAGCCTATTAAAAATTAAAGAGGGACATTTAAGTAGTATAGTGGAGAGAGTACCAGGCCTTAAGTTGAGAGGACCTGAGTTCAAATCTGAATTCATGTACTTTCTACCTGACCCTGGGCAAGTCACTTAACCCTAATTTCCTAGCCATCATCACACTTCTGCCTGGAACTGATAGTAAGACAGAAGGTAAAAGTATAGAAAAAAAGGAAAGATTTTTTAGATTTTTTTAATCAAATGACAAGAATAAAAGGGTTTAATTGTCAAATGTTAATGAATATGCACATTTGTATACGTATATATGTGTACACATGTGTTTGTATTTATATAAATAGAGATATAGGTCTAATCTCAGATATCTAGACTTCCCTTTTACAAATAAGTATCAAACTGAGGTCAGAGATTAAAAGATTAGAAGTAAAGTGATCTGTAAAAGGTCACAAAGATTTTAGTGGTAGAGAGGGAATTGAAAATAAGAAGCAAATAGACATTTGAAATAGGAGAGGAAATATAAAATTTATAATGTTATTAAATCATTTAGAAGATAGAGGGCTATTAAGCATGAAAAATGGAAGGAGTCTTATAAGATGTGGTCCAACATCTTCATTTTAGAGATAAGGAACTTATCTCTAGATAAGTCCAACTAGGTTAAGGGACTTACTAGAAGTTACATCAGAAATTACATAGGTAATAAGCGATGAGACTAGGATTTGGAAGTTAGCATAAATATATCATTATACAATATGGAAAAAAAGATGACAAATAAATTTTAAGCCATTTTTTATCTGATCTCTGTGTCTTCTCACAGCCTTTTCCCCATGCCCTTATTACCTAAGGCTTTGTAGCATATCTATCTTTCTTTAAGACACATTCTAGATATTACCTGCTGCATAAAACTTTCCCTTTTCCTCAGTTGTTCATGCCATCTATCCCAAGATACATTTAAATTATTTTGTATAAATTTGTATTGATTAAATTTACACATGTTCTGTGTAGATTTAAATTTGCTCATTGTCCACCCCATTAGAATGTAAGATTCTCTTTGAGTAGGGATTGGACAGTGCTTGGCACATGGTAGGTGCTTAATAAAAAAAAAAAAAAAAAAAAAAAAAAAAAAAAACCTTTGTATATTAGAGCTTAGAGCAAACCATTAAACCCTCCTGTCTTTGACTTCCTCATCTGCAAAAATGAGTGAGTCAGATTGATGACTTCTACTGAAAACAGATGTGACTTCACTTTCATTGAGTTTCCTGGTTCTTTATGATTATCAGGATACTGTAGAAAATAAAATTCTGTAAGTGTACTTACAAAATAAAGGATCACATATCAGTCCTGTGTGACATTTGGCAAATCACTAAACCCTCCTGGCTTTGACTTTCTCATCTGCAAAAATGAGTGGGATCGATAGATGACTTCTTTTGAGATATCAGAATCTTAACTTCTATGTTCCTATGAAATTTTCATGGAAGTCAGGAAAGAAAGAATAATCATTTTAAATTGTGAGAAGCCATTAAGAGAAATTAAAATCTCAAATAGATATTTTTATCTGACCCCATCAAAAGATCAACACAGATTGGCAGAGCCATGTGTTGACATTTCTTCTTATAAAATAGGTCTGAGACTGGAATGGGTTATCCGAGATAAAAATCTGAGATTGCTCTTCTGACTCCTTTTCATAATTCCCACCTTTCTTTAAAAAAGCAATATAGTCTTATTGAAAAAGTTTTGAGGTCTCAGTAATCCAGCAGGTGGAGGGTTAACACTGTTCCCCTTTGGCCAGGAAAGCAGCTGCCTGGTACAGCCAAGGCCGAACTCTTAGTGGGGGGCATTTTGCCCAGAATTAAAGAAAACTAATGGGTCTCAAAAATATTGTTTAATACCATCAAGGCTAAGAAATTCAGGGGCTTTCTGTCCTAACAAAATGTCTCAGACTTCACTTAATGATAACACATATAGCTGATAGTTTTGCATAGGTCTTATCTATACCTTGAAGCTTCTAAGGCTTTTATTTTGACTATGGTAAAAATACTGCTCTGCATAATTGTGGGAAACTTTCTTAGGCTTTTGGGGGAAGGGGATCTTTAACTTTCTATATAATAAACTGGTGACTCCATTGTACCTCGGAGCACTTTGAGTTAACAAGCCGTGCTTCCAATCTGTTTCGTTCTTTATATCCGATAACTACCCTAGGCCACTCAGAAAAGTCTCTGGTTATAGAGCAGGATCTCTATATTAAATGACTTGTTTAGACTCAGATTTATCATCTTGAAATATGGTTTTCCATGACTTTGCCTTCATAAGGACCATCACTCAGAAATGATACTGAACTTGATTAGTTAAAGATGCTTATGCAGTCAGAGGAAGATTGAACTGTTGCATAGAAGTTCTGTTTCCAAATGCAAAACAAAAATACATGGAGAAGAATAATTGTTTATACTCAGAATATGTCTTTAGGAACAATTTCAAAAGAACAACATGATTAGAATGAAATGAAAGCAGTTTCCCATATAGTTACTTTCAACTGAAATATCTCTCACTCAATAGAAAGTAATTGAAACTGTTTTTTTTTTAAAAATCAAAGAAAGTTTTTTTTTTTCAAGGGGAAAAACCAAATTAAGTAAAGTGTTATCTTTTCCCAGAGAAGTCAGGATAGTGAGAGAAGGCTTGAAAAATTTAGGTAAGTATATGAAATTATTGAATGAACTGTACTGGGAAAGGATCTTTCAAACTTCCTCTAAAGGTTGTTGCATAGGATTATGAAAGAGATATTTAAATAAGTTGCCAAATTAAAGGATCACAAGCTTTTTGGAATTCTGATTTCATTCTCGAGGACAAATTAAGCATCAGGTAGACTTAACACCCTTATTTTATTTTGAAGAAAAGCAATACTCAAAGTCATTACACAATTGCCAAAAGTCACACAGCTAAGTACCCCCAAATTATTTGAATCTAAGTTTCTTGATTCTAAATCAAATATTCCTTTACTGTCTTCTTTCCAGGCAATGTCTGAGAATTATTATTATTGTTTCAATTTTGGAAGAGGTCAGGACAGTTTCCTTGGAAAAGAAAATTCAAATAGTCAAGAATATGGAGCTCTTTTAAGATTCATTTCTCAGAATCTTATTTTGATGTGAGGAATAGCTGATATCATTAAGTTGGGTACCAATCAAGGCTTTTCTGAAGTAGTGTAATTGTTGGAATGAGATGTATATAATAAGAAGCAGCAACATTAAAACCAATATTAAAGAATTTAGAAAAATAATGCTTAGGTCAAACAACATGATTATTGGAGTCCTTTTCATATGTCTAATCTCCAATCCTATGAAAGTATGAATGACATAACAAAACATCAGTTTATTTTTAAATAGCACTTTAACACTTCAAAAGATATATTTTACTTGTGTTATTTGGGTGGTTGTGGGGCTTACACAATGTCCAGTATGGTTCAGTGGAAGGACCTCTGGGAGTAGAGCCAGAGATGCTGGATTTCAATTGTTGTTCTATTATCTACTAACTTATGAGACTGAGCCTTCTGAAACATGAGGTAAGTGATCTTCTTATTCCCATTTTATAGAGAATGGGTTAATGATTTTCTTAGGCTCATCAATTCATATGTGCGTGATTAGGATTTAAACAGTAGGCTTCTGCTCTCCAAGGAGGGCCATTTAAAAACAACCAAATGTGCTTTCAAGATGAACTTTTAATCATTTATAGAACCATAAATCTAAATCTTGAAAGGACTTCAAAGGCCATAAAATCTAATAGTTTCCTTTTTATACATGAGGTAGCTGAGGCCCATGAAGGCTAAATGACTTGCCTTAGTCATTTACCTAATTTTGACTAAGGTTATAAAGGTAGTAAATATCACAAGTGGAATTTTATTTCAAATCCTTAGTAATGAAAGACCTTCACTTCTGAGATTATTTTCTAATTTACTCTATATTTTTCTTATATGCACCTACTTATTTACATGTTTTCAATTTGAATTCAAGTTCCTTGAGGACAGAGAATACTCTTGTAAATCCTTTAAATCACTGGCATTTAACAAAATGCCTGGAATATAGTAAGTACTTAATAAATGTTTGTTTATTTGAAATTATACCCAGAGAAACAGATCAACTAATTAATGATGTGTCCATATATCAACACAAATATAGAACCCCACTTGGAAATCTATGATTGTTTGGCTCACATTGAAAGTAAATCCTGCTCAACTAATTCATTTGGAGGTATTAACAAGGTTCACAATAAATAACTTTTTCCCTATGGGTAAGGATAATACCCTAGTGCAATTATTCAGCCACAAGGCAAGCAAAATGACCTCAAAAAAAGAAAGACCTTGAAATTGTGGAGTGGGGAGGGCATTCGGTATCTCTGTGTAGCAGATTATTTTTAAATCTGATCTCAGAGGATGCAAGAGTAATGCTAAAAATTGGTTTCCTACAGAGATCACTTCTCATTCCTCCATCATGATCTTTCAGGCACTTGGATGTGATAAGAAGCTATTCAACTTCCCCATGGAGCATCACCAACTTTTACTAGAGTAGCAAAAATGTCAAATTATGGCTAGGAGCTGAGATCCAATTTCTACCTGCTTCTCAATGGTTACTGGAGAGTGACTTTTTCCTTGTGCTCCCCTCCTCAAAATTCCATTATTCCTTTTCCCTACAGGGCCAAAAAGAAAATGGAATCAATCTTCATTTACCTGCAGGGACAGATGGTCTCAATAAGGATAACATTTTGTAGCCTTAAAGTAAAATCTATATCTTTATACTCTTCTCTCTTTGGTGAATAATTAAGTTTCCATCTTCTCTACCAAAATTCCCTTCACCATCCCCATCTACCTAATTTGATTTAAAAAAATCAGTCAACATGCATTTAATGAAGTTCCAATTATATGCCTGGCATTGCTATGTCCCTAAATTGATGGAATCACTGGTTCACCCCTCCCCCCAAACTATATATCAAATAGCTAGATTCACATAAAAGATGAGCTTGATTTTATTTATTTGTTTTTATTTTTCACTCAGGAAAATGAACAAGCAATACTGGCTTTTGGAGAGGTATTATGCATAGAGGTCTTTTGTAAGAGTTAGGAAGATCTGGATTCAAATATAGGATCTGATACATATAGGCTATTTAACCCTATCAAATTCATTTACCTTCTCTGTGTTTTAGGTAACTCTAAAAATATAAGTTAAAGAGAAATTATTTACTTCTGCTGGTAGAGGGACTTTTGTCACCCCAGAGTTCTCTATTTCAAAAAATTGCAAACCCAGTTCCTATCTCTAAGATTTTTTCTATACAAAAATGCAATGAAAGGAATATAAAGAAAACAACAGCCCCAAAATATTGGGCCTTGTCTGAGGCTTGCATAAATCCCATGTATGCAAACTATATACAAAGTAGCAGGAAAGATAATATACAAAAGTGGAGACTTTTTTTTATTAGACAATAATGACAAAGCTAATGTGAGAGAATAGATAATACCTTGGAACCTTCTTCAAAAAGGAAACCTCAGCATATTCAACTGATGACAGTGAAGGACTCTCTGAAACCCTAGCACTTTTTTGGTGGGAGGGGAGAGTTGCTTTGCTTTGGAAATAACTCTGAAAACTAAATAATGTCAAGAATGTCATATTTGTGAAAATTGCCAGAGGCTCAATGGTCTTCCTGATGTGATCACTGACATTTGGAAGGGCATTTGATAAGAAAGTCCAGGTTTCAATGCTGGTTGCTGTGGAAACTTGGCCTAATGGTTATGTTCTCTAACTCTTTTTCCCTTTCTTTTAAAAATGACTTTAATTACTATTTCAAAATGTAAAATTGCCAGTGTAAGGAATGATATCAATTGTTATATTTGATTTGCTGTTTATTATTTTTGATTGCTTGTTCTGCTGCTTTTGTTACACTTCTTAAAACTGAATCATAAGATTGCCTCCCCTATTCATTTAAGTAATGAGCTTTAAACCTTGAAATTCAGAATGCTTTTTGATACATTGCATTTTACTGGAAAGACCACTAACTCCCTAGCCAAAAGGCTTGGGTTCTGCCTCTGCCACTTAAAACATGAGTTACCTTTGATAAGTCATTTAATCTCCATGGCCTCATATCCCTTTTACCTCCAGATCTCCATTCTTTAGATCCTACATGTGGCTTGATTTATAAAATGTTGATGATAATCCCTAATGCAAGGTAGAAATGTTTTTCATTTGACTGGAAGCAGTACTAGATACGGAGCCATGCAAAAAGCTGAGTTCATATTCCAACACAGGCACTTACTAGTTGTGTGACTTTAGGGGAAGTTATTGATTATCTATTATCTATTATATATTATAGAGTTTGATTATCTATTTTGTAAAGCAATAATAATAGTTCCTATTTTTCAGAATTATTGTGGGGATCAAATGCAATCCTGAGAGAAGAGAGAATAAGTATTTGGAATTAAAGTAAAGAACAAGGAGCAATGGGTGGAAGTTGCAAAGAGGGAATATCTTTAATGATGACAAATGTCCTAAGATGGAATGATCTGCTTTTCTAGATGGTTGGTTCCTTCTCTTTGGATGACTTTATGCAAAGCCTGGATGACCTCATTTGTTGTAAGGTGTAGATTGGCAATTCTTTGACATTTTGAACTAGGTGATCTCTGAGATGTCTTCTAAATCTGTGATTCTTTGAATTTAGGTAAAGTTTTTTCTAACCCTTGAAGTGACTTATCAATGGTAATTATTATCAGGGGTAGATCATGGTAAATGCTTAACACTCATTTCTCTGAAAAAATATCTGCATGATACATTTTAAGTCTAAGCTTAATTATCAAAATTTTCTCTATCATTTTCTTGTGTATGCCTTTATCTGAACAAACCATTCCCTGATTTGTTGCATTAGCTGATTTTCTAGGTGGAAATGGAATTACTAAAAATGTAGCAATATAAGTGGGTAGGAACTGAGANTCTTCTTCTTCTACTCCTCCTCCTCCTCCTCCTCCTTCTTCTTCTTCTAATAATAATAATAATAATAATAATAATAAGAAGAAGAAGAAGAAGAAGAAGAAGAAGAAGAAACAAAGACCTTTACCTTCTCTTTTAGAAGCAATATAATTTATTGTTCCCAATGCAGAAGAGTAGTAAGAGCTGTTAAGTGACTTATCCACAGTCATACAGCTAGGAAATGTCTGAGGTCAAATTTGAACCCAGGACCTCCTACCTACAGGCCCGCTTCTTACTCCTCTGAACCACCTAGCTGCCCAAGTACCCATTTATTTTTAACTCTGAAATCACTGTGCAAGTAAATATACCTCATTTTCTTTGGATATTATATAAATAACATTTAAATATCAAGTTAAATTTTACAAAGCTTTTCAGGGATGCTTATCTAATTTGGTGTCCATCTGACACTAAACTATCATCTGTGGCTCCAAGTAGCTGTAGTATGCTCAGTGGCAACATTCCAGTAAACTAACTCTAGCTGGTGGACCAAACCAAGTTGAGGAATGGATGCGAACAATTTATTTCAATGGCCCTGAAGGTGACTGAAGTAGGTGCTGTAAAGGACTTAGAGTTCCATGTGACTTCAAAGATATCAAGAGCCATTCTGAGCCATTGCCACTCATTCTGACTTTTGTCTTGCCACTGAAAGAAAGAGTGAGGTTGATGACTTTGTGCCACTGTCTCTTTTAAATTCAATTCATGCATGACTTAAGACATTACCCAATAATGTCATTGGTTCTTTTAAAAAAAAAGGACAAGCAACAGTAAACATTTTTTAGCACTTTAAGGTTTGAAAAGATTTTTACAAATATTATTTCATTGTACCCTCACAACAACCTTGGTAAGTAAGTGTAATTGCTACTCCCTTATTAAAGATCAAGAAACCAAGGCATGCAATTTTAAGTAACTTACCCAAGGGTTTTACAACTGTTAGGTGTTAAAAGTTGTGTTTGAACTCAGGTTTTCCTGACACCAGGTTCAAGTATTTTACCTTTGTACCACTTGGCTACCACAATGAAATTATACTAATTATTTTCAGAATGTCTTCAATGTGAAGAAAAAATAAAACTGCAAAATACAAATCCATCAGAAAAAGTCTTTTATAATGGGACTACAAACTTTAAATTCTTCATTTTTTATATAAAACCATATATTTGGAGTTGGAATCAATAAAAATATCTCGAAATTTAAAAATAAGGAAGAAACTTGAGGTACAAAAAGTGGACTGATTTCTCCAAAGTTACACAGATAGTAAAGATTTTTTTCATTTTCATATTTCAAGTTCATACAGGAAGAATGTAGTACATATTTAATAAGAGCTAGTTCATTGATTGGTTAGGAGTATATGCTAGTTTCATCTTAATTCTTCAATGACTCATTGGCTCTTTTATTTTGGATGAATCACTTCCTTTGTCTCAGCACCCATTTCTTTACCTGTAAAAAGAGATGCTTGGATAAGATGATCTCTTAGGATTCTCTCAGTTCTTCATGAAAAGAAATCTGAAGAATGAAGATATTTTCTATTATACTAGATAGTATAAGTTTTGAGAGGGAGAAAGACATAATCAGCAAACGTCTAGTCTTAGCTATATTCCTGGAGTGAAGGGGGTATTTTTCCATGCTTCTACTATGCCTGGTGTCAGTTCAGCTTTCAGGATCTTAGATTAGGCACTCTGCAGAGGTGACCTAACTAGTTTGCTATGTGGAAATTTGCATCTGTTCATTTCAACTAGTAGGAACTGTATTCCAGCCAATGGAACCTAAGCTAGACTTTGTTGGGCTGAGTTCCTCCCACTGATGCATCTTTTGGTTTGCATTTGACTTCTGATTTGGCTGGATTATTCAGGACACTTTCTTACCACTACATGCTGCTTGTATATTACATTGGTTTCTGAGCTTACCTTGCTGAGGATGAACTGAGCCAGCTATTTCATTCCTGTTACAATTTGTGTTATATTGCATCTGAGGCCTACTGAGATTTGTTTGGTGCCATAGCCTCTTATTCCAGTAAGATATCTCCTTGCTATCTCTTCAGGCTGTTCTTAGCCAGATCACTACTTTATGTCTTCTGTTTGTTCTGCCATTCCAGTATTTGTTTTGAGGCTCATTTGTTTTTTTGTTTTTTTGTTTTTTTGTTTTTTTTGTGGTCACTTGGAGGGTGGATGACAGGCTTTAAGTTTTTCTTACTTCACTATAGTGGCCTAATCCCTTCATTATTCTCCAACCCAATTGCTGATATATGCCGCCTCCACAGCCGCTGTCACCTGTTTCTGCTTTATTCCTCCTCAGTGTTATTTTAACTTGTATTTTTCTAATGAATAGTTATACAGCTAAAGATATTTTAATTTTGTTCATCAAAGAACTGCCTGTTTATGTCCTTTGACATTTACAAATTGGATAATGTCCTATATTCTTTTAAATTTGACTCAGTTCTCTTTTATTTTGATAAATTATGTGTCTGTCAGAAACACACTGTAATTTTCACCCCTGTGTGTTGTTTCCCTTATATTATTGATTGCACTGATTTGGTTTGGGCAAAAGATCTTTTAATTTAATATAGTCAAAGTTTTATATTTCATACCACATAATGTTCTCTATATTTTGTGTGAGCATAAATTCTTTACTTAACCATTGGTCTGAAAGGTAAATTATTTTGTCCTCCCCTAATTTTTATGATTTTACTTTTTAATTTTTAAAGCATATTTTTTTGTTACAACTTGTTACAAGATAGATTCCAAGACTTCCAGGTTAGGATAGCTACAGAGTAGAAGCAGGGCACTTAACTCTCCTTACCAACCCATACATATTATCTCAAAAGGATAAAAAAATCAAATCCAGATGAATGAAGGGAGCCCACAATAGGGCTTAACATTGAAGATATGGGCATCTGCATGCTAAAAGGGGGTGATATAGCTCCCACTAAAAAGTGAGATGATCAATCTTTCTCCCACCCACCTACAGTGCCAGAGCCACCTTACAAGAGTTAGAGCAAGTCTGGGGCATTCATTACATTCTTGGCAGCTACCTGGGACCACCAGGGGCTTCACATGAGAATAGCAAGACTTAAGATGCAAAGAGGCTAAAGAATGCAGACTTTGAGCACATATCTTGAGTGCAGACCTTGGATGAGCTTAGAATGGAAGAGTGACAGACAGTAGAAGCAGAGTGCTGAGACTCATAAGGAGCATCAGGCAGAGGAGAAAGTTGGGGAGGGGTAATATCTGGGGTCTTGGCAGCTAACTGGGACTACTAGGAGGCTTGATCCTGAGAACAGCTAGACTAGAGACACCAGTAGCCTAAAGAGCACAAACCTTGGGTGTGAGAATAAAGCTGAGAGGGGCTGCTCTCTGTGCTATGACTCATAAATTAGCCTCAGGCAAAAACTGCTCCATAGCTCTATACACAGAGAGCTTGCCTGCCTCACCCAGACTTCAGACTGAGAAGGAAAAAACAGCATAATAATAGCTAGCAATGCCCAAAAACTTACCAAGAGAAAGAATAAGATAAAAGCATTAACACTCCATAACTTTTACGTGGAAAAAAATCAAGACAACAGAACAGAGAGCAGAGGAGGACAAACAAGTAAACACATACAAACCTTCCCCAAAAAAAGAAAATTGGTCACAATCTTTTGAAGAGTTCAAATCTGAGATCATGAGAAAGATGGAAGAAATATGGCAAGAAAAGTGGGAAAAATCTCAAAAGGAAATTAACAGTTTAAAAGACAGAAACTACCAATTGGAGAAAGATGCCCCAAAATCAAACAAAATAATAAGTAAATGAAGAACCAAAATAAACAGCAGGAAAAAAAGATAGACCAAATCGAAAAGGAAAATCCAAAGATTACAGGAGAAAACCAGTCTCTAAAGACCAGAATGGGGCAAAAAGAAGTCAATGATATTGCAAGACAGTAAGAACTAATAAAACAAAGTGAAAAGAATGACAAAATAGAAGGAAACATGAAATATCTGAATGAGAGAATGAAAGATCAAGAAAAGAGCTCTAGGAGAGACAATTTGAGAATCACTGGTCTTCCTGAAAAATCAGAAATTAATAGAAATTTGGACACCATACTACAATAAATTATCCAAGAAAAATTCCCCAATGTTCTTCAACAAGAGGACAAAATAGACATTGAATATATCCATAGATAACCTTTTACACTAAACCCTCAAAAGTCAACCCACAGGAATATATTTTCCAAATTCTAGAGTTTCCAAGTTAAGGAAAAAATATTACAAGAAGCCAGAAAGAGACAATTCAGATATCAAGAAACAAATATCAGGATTACACAGGATCTGGCAACTTCCACACTAAAAGACCACAAGACTTGGAATATGATATTCAGAATGGCAAGAGAATTCAGTCTACAACCAAGAATAACCTACCCATCAAAATAACCTATATACTTCTAGGGGAAAGTATTGGCATTCAACAAGATAGAAGATTTCCATGTATTTGTAAAGAAGAGACCAGAACTAAAAGGAAATTTTGCTATCCCACCACAAAAATCAAGAGAAATATGAAAAGGTAAATAAGAAAGAGAGGGGAAAGAAATAAAACTCTTATTTTTAAATTTGTTTCATTAAAGGCTTCAATAAGCTCAAATTATTTGTATTCTTATATGGAGAATTTTTATGTGTAATTCTCAAAAATTCTATTCATTATTATAGTAATTAGAAGGATTATTCATAGGGAGATGTTAGAGTACTAAATGGTTTAAGATGATATGGAAAAAATGGTGGGGATAGAAGGTGGCACTGAGAGAAAATTGAAAGAATAAGAAAAATAGGATGATCTATATCACACAAAGAGGGAATGGGAAGAGGAGAAGATGAATACTATTATAAGAAGGAGAGGAAGAGAGCATTAATAGGAAATATGTAAAGCTAACTCTTAGTGGAATTTATTTTGAGAGGGAAGAGTAGCTAGATCCATTGGGATATCAAATTCTATTTATCCTACAGAGAAAGTCAGAAGGAATGAACCATGGGGTGTTGGGGGAAGTGGGGTCGGGAGTTCAAAAAGGGAGGGGAAGAGAAAGGGGAGGGAATTCATTAAGCATAAAAAATGAGAGGGGAACAAAAAAGGAGGGGATGTAAGGGAAGAAAAACTAAGGGAGGGTATAAGGGGAACAGATTAAAACAAACCACTGATTTAAAAGGAAATAGTGTAAGAAGAAGAGGCAGAACTAGGAGAGGATATCAAAATGTTGGGGAATACACAGCTGATAATTATAACTCTGAATGTGAATGGGATGAACTCACCATATGTTGTTTAAAAGATACACACATGAGGAAAGTGGACATACATATGGCTAAGGTTAAAGGCTCGAGCAAAATCTATTGGGCTTCAAAGGAAAGAAGGCAGGAATTGCAATTATGATTTCTGACAAATCCAAAGTAAAAATAGATCTGATTTAAAAAGATGGGGAAGGTAATTGCATCCTGATAAAAGGCAGTATAGACAATGAGAAAATAACAGTACTCAAACAGTACTCAACATGTATACACCAAATGGTATAGCATCCAAATTTCTAAAGGAGAAACTGGCAGAACTCAAGGAGAAAATAGATAGTAAAACTATGCAAGTGAGAGACCTATATCTTCTTCTATCAGATCTAGACAAATCAAATCAAAAAATAAATAAGAAAGAGATAAGAGAGATAAATGAAATTCTAGAAAAAAAAGAGTTAATAGATATGTGGAGAAAAATAAATAAGGACAAAAAGAAATATACCTTCTTTTCACCTGAAAATGGTACATTTAAAAAGATTGAACATGTAATAGGGCATAGAAACATGGCAAACAAATCCAAAAGAGCATAAATAATAAATTTAACCTTTTCAGATCATAATGTAAAAAAATAATAATTAGTAAGGGCACATGGTTAGGCAAATCAAAAATTAATTGGAAATTAAATAATATAATTCTCCAAAATGAGTTAAAGAACAAATCATAGAAATAATGAACAATTTCATTGAAGAGAGTTACAATGATGAGATATCCTACCAAAATCTGTGGGATGCAGCTAAAGCAGTACTCAGGAGGAAATTTATATTCTTTAGTGCATATATTAACAAATTAGGGAGAGTACAGGTCAATGAACTGGGCATGCAAATCAAAAAAAAAACTAGAAAGGGAACAAATTAAAAATCCCCAGTTGAAAACTAACTTAGAGATTATAAAAATCAAAGGAGAAATTAATAAAATTGAAAGTAAAAGAACTATTGAATAATAAATAAGACTAGAAGCTTGCACTTAAAAAAAAAATTGACAAAGTACTAGTCAATCTAATTAAGAAAAGGAAAGAAGAAAACCAAATTATCAAAATTATCAATATCAAAGGTGAAAAAGGAGACCTCACCTGAAATGAAGAGATAATCAAGTGTGATAATTAGATTAAGTCTACCCTGCCCAACTTTAGATTTAATCACCAAAGGTGAGAACACCTCTAATTCTGGGAAGTCCTTAACCCACTTGTGCTTGAGTCCATGACAAATCAGAATCAATTGACTGCCCCCAGGCAGTATTATGAGAATCATCTATTGTGATTGGACATGAAAATTAGGAGGGAGGCACAGGAAGTGATACATAAGAGATCTCTTTAAAAAGAGGGATTTGAGTGAGTGAGAGGGCATTAGTGAAAGAGAGAGTCTGGTGACAGACCTTTTCTGGTTCATTGAGGAGTGTTGGAATGCTGAGACTCTGGTGAGACTGCTTTAAATATCTTCTTTGAATTCCACATAGTGAGGTTAAAGACTGACTGAATCTTCTTGAATGTCTCTTAAGAAATTTCTTTTAGTAGACTCTGTGAATGAAGTTTGCTCCATTCACCTCTGGACCACTGTCCCTCTAACTCTCAGCTGAGGGTTAAGAACTACCTGAATTAATTAGAGGATCATAATAAATTACCTACTGGGTTAGATTCTTATATCCTTATTTTCCTCTCTTCACTTCTTAACTGTAAATAAACTTCCATGAAATTAAATTTTGACTTGAGATTATTCTTAATTGAGGATTGATAATAGTTCAGTCCTCTGGCAACCATGTTTTAATATATTGAATGCAAAAAACCCCTTTTCCCCCTTACAGAAGGCAATCATTAAAAACTATTTTGTCCAATAATATAGCAAAAATATAGAAATCTAGGTGATATAGATGAATATTTACAAAAATATCAATTGCCTAGATTAACAGTAGAAGAAATAGAATAGTTAATCCCATGTCAGAAAAAGAAATTGAACAAGCCATCAAAGAACTCCCTAAGAAAAGTGAATTTCAATTGAATTCTATAAAGCCTTCAAAGAACAACTAATCCAATTACTATGCAAACTACTTGGCACAATAAGCAAAGAAGGAGTTCTACCAAACTACTTTTAAGGCACAAATATGGTACTGATCCCAAAGCCAGGTATAACAAAAATAGAGAAAGAAAACTATAGACCAATCTCCTTAATGAATATAGATGAAAAAAAAATCTTAAAGAGAATACTAGCAAAAAGTCTCTAGCAAGTGATCAAGAGGGTTATTCATTATGATAAGGTGGGATTTATACCAGGAATGCAAGGATGGTTCAGTATTAGAAAACCATCCACATAATTGGCCATATCAACAAGCAAACCAACGAAAACCACATGATAATCTCAATAGATGCTGAAAAAGCCTTTAAAAAAGTACAACATTCATTCCAACTGAAAACAGTAGGAATTATAGGAATAGAAGGGCTTTCCTAAAAATAACAAATGGCATATATCTAAAACAATCAATAAACATCATCTGCAATGTTGATAAATTAGAAGCATTCCCAATAAAATCAGGAGTGAAACAAGGATGCCCATCATCACTTCTATTATTGAACATTATACTGGAAACATTAGCAGTAGCAATTATAGAAGAAAAAGAAATTGAAGGTATTAAAATAGGCAATGAGGAGACGAAGCTATCTCTCTTTGCAGATGATATGATGGTCTACTTAAAAAATCTTAGAGAATCAACCAAAAAGTTAGTGAAAATAATAAAAAACTTTAGCAACATTGCAGGATACAAAATAAATGCACATAAGCTATCAGAATTTCTATATATTTCGAACACATCACAGCAGGAAGAGTTAGAAAGAGAAATTCCATTTAAAATCACACTAGACAAAATGAAATACTTAGTTATCTATCTGCCAAGACAAGCACAGGAATTATATGAACACAACTACAAAACCTTTTCTAAACAATTAAAACTGGATCTAAAGAAGTAGAAAAATAACGAGTGCTCATTGGTAGGATGAGCTAACATAATAAAAATGACCATCTTATCAAAATTAATTTACCTATTTAGTAAATAGGTACCTATCAAACTACCAAAAAACTATCTTAGTTAATTAAAAAAAAACTAGGACAAAGTTCATTTGGAAGAACAAAAACCAAGAATATCAAGGGAAATAATGAAAAAAAATATGAAGGAAGGTAGCCTATCTTAAACTGTGGCATAAAGCACTAGGCATTAAAACAATATGATACTCTTCCAGGTTAAGATGGCTGCAGAGTAAAAAGCAGCTGCTTAATCTCTCCTAACCCATATAGGTATGTATAGGACTCCTCAAGAGGACATAAAAACAAATCAAGACAAATGAAGGGACCCCACAAAAGGGCACAGCATTTTAGGACCAAAGCCAGGGCACAAGAGCTAGAGCAAGTTTGAGGTATCCATTAAGTCCTTGGAAGCTACCTGGGACCACAGGACCTGCTCTTGAGTGCAGGAAGACTTAAGACCCCAAGAGGCTAAAGAACCTGCGAACTTTGAACACAGAAGTTGAGCTCAGGTTTCTACGTGAATCCAGAGCACAGGCTCAGACACAGTTGTGGACTCAGATACTGAGAGCATGTCAGGACCTTGGGTTGGGTCCCAGGGCAGAAGGGTGCATGACTGTGGAAGCATTGCCATGAGACTGATAAAGGAACTTCAGGCAGAGGAACAATCAAGGGGACCACCAGGGGGCTTGACCCTGAGAACAGCTAGACCTGAGACCTCAGGAGCCTAAAGAGTACAGACAGACCCTGGGTGTGAAGATAAACCTGAGAGGGCATGTGGCTCACAATGGCAAGCCATCCACAAGAATCCCAAAAGAGAAAGATCAACAAGAAGAAATCTTTAACACTTGACAACTTTTACACAAAGAAAATCCAGACAACATAGCAAACAGCAGAGGAAAAGAAACAAAAAATCACATCCGAACTTTCCCAAAATAATGAAAACTGGTCACAAGCTTTTGAAGAGTTCAAATCCGAGATGATGAGAAAGATGGAAGAGACTTGGTGAGAGAAGTGGGAAATAGCTCAAAAGGAAATTAACTGGTTAGAAGACAGAAACTCCCAATTGCAGAAAAATACCCCAAAATCAAACAAAATGGTAAGCAAATTGGAAACCAAAAGCAGGCAAGAAAATAACAGTTTAAAAGGCAGAATTTTGCAATAGGAAAGTGAGACAAGTAAATTGAAGACCAGAAATGACGAGTTTGAAAAGGAAAACCATTCTCTAAAGGCTAGAATTGAGCAATTAGAAGCTAATGATCTCTCAAGACAGTAAGAACAAGTAAAGCAAAGTCAAAAGACTGATAAAATAGAAGGAAACATGAAATATCTCAATGAGAAATTGACATATCTAGAAGAGACAATTTGAAAATCATTGGTCTCCCTGAAAAATTTGGACTCCATACTAAAAGAAATTATTCAGCAAAACTGCCCTGAAGTGGGGCAGCTGGGTAGCTCAGTGGAGTGAGAGTCAGACCTAGAGACAAGAGGTCCTAGGTTCAAACCCGGCCTCAGCCACTTCCCAGCTGTGTGACCCTGGGCAAGTCACTTGACCCCCATTGCCCACCCTTACCAATCTTTCACCTATAAGACAATACACCGAAGTACAAGGGTTTAAAAAAAAAAACTGCCCTGACGTTCTACAAGAGGGCAATATAGACATTGAAAGGATCCATGGATCACCCTCTACACTAAACCCTGAAAAGAGAACCCCCAGGAATATATTAGCCAAATTCAAGAGCTTCCAAGTAAAAGAAAAAAATTTTACAAGAAGCCAGAAAGAGACGATTCAGATATGAAGGAGCACCAATCAGGATCACACAGGATCTGGCAGCGTCCATGCTAAAAGACCACAAAGCTTGGAATATTATATTCAGAAAGGCAAGAGAACTGGATCTACCACCAAGGATCACCTACCAATCAAACTGCCTATAAACTTCCAGGGGAAAGTATGGGCATTCAACAAGATAAGATCTCCAAGTATTTGCACATAAAAGACCAGGACTAAATGGAAAGTTCAATATCCAAACACAAAAATCAAGAGAAACATGAAAAGGTAAATAAGAAACAGAGGGGAAAGAAAGAAAACTCTTATTTTTTTTAAATTTGCCTCTTTAAGGGCTTCAGTAAGATCTAATTATTTGTATTTCTATGTGGAGAAATGTTATGTGCAATTCTCTGTAGTGAACTCTATTCACTATTATAGTATTCACTATTATAGTAATTAGAAGAATTATTCATAGGGAGAGGTTGGAGTACTAAATGGTTTAAGATGATATGGGGGGTGAGAAAGAGGGGGGTGAATAATAGAGGACACCAAGAGAAACTTGAATGAATAAGAAAAATAGGATATTCTATTGCACACAGAGAGCATGGGAAGGGGGGAATGAATACTATTATAAGAAGAAGAGGAAGAGAACATTAAGAGGTAATATTTAAACTTTACCTTGAGTATGATTAACCCTGAGAGGGAAGAGTAGCTATATTCATTGGGATATAGAACTCCATCTAAGCCTACTGAGAAAGTCAGAAGTGATAAATCAAGGGGAGCAGGGGAGTAGGGAGGTCAAAAAAGGGAGGGGAGAAGAAGGGGGAGGGAAGGAATTCATTAGGCCTTAAAATTAAAAAGAGGGGAATCATGAGGGAGAGTGTAGAAAGTAAAGGAAATCAAGGGAAGGACAAGGGTTACTGGCTTAAAGCAAACCTCTGGTTTAAAAGAAATAGTGTAAGTAGAAGGGATAGAACTATGAGAAGATATCAAAATGTTGGCTAATACACAACTGATAATTATAACTCTGAATGTGAATGGGATGAACTCGCCCATAAAACAGAAACAAATAGCAGAGTGGATTAAAAACCAACAACCTACCATATGTTGTCTACAAGAAACACATATGAGGTGGGTGGACATACACAGGCTTAAGGTAAAGGGTGTTGTGTGCAGATGCAAAGCAAATAACAAGGGCTTGGGCAAAATCTTTTGGGCTTCAAATGAGAAAAAGAAAGCAGGAGTGGAGATCATGATTTTTAAAATTTTTTAAAACAATTATTAATATTTGTTTTTAACATGGTTACATGATTCATGCTCCTACTTTCCCCTTCAACCCCTAGACCCCCCACCCATGCCAATGCCGATTTCCACTGGTTTTATCAGGTATCATTGATCAAGACCTATTTCCAAATTGTTGATAGTTGCATTGATGTGGTAGTTTATAGTCTACATCCCCAGTCATATCCACCCCAAACCATGCATTCAAGCAGTTGTTTTTCTTATATGTTTCCTCTCCAGGTCCTTCCCTGAATGTGGGTAGTGTTCTTTACCGTAAATCCTTCAGAACTGTCTTGTGTCATTGCATTGCTGATAGTACAGAAGTCCATTACATTTTTACCATAGAATATCAGTCACTGTGTACAATGTTTTTCTGACTCTGCTCCTCTCACTCTGCATCAGTTCCTGGAGGTCTTTCCAGTTCACACGGAACTCCTCCAGTGTATTATTCCTTTTAGCACAATAGTATTCCATCACCAGCATATACCACAATTTGTTCAGCCATTACCCAATTGAAGGACATACCCTCCTTTTCCAGTTTTTTACCACCACAAAAAGCGCAGCTATAAATATTTTCATACAAGTCTGTTTATTAATGATCTCTTTGGGGTACAAACCCAACAATGGTATGGCTGGATCAAAGGGCAGGCACTCTTTCATAGCCCTTTGAGCATGATTCCAAATTGCCAGCCAGAATGGTTGGATCTGTTCACAACTCTACTAGCAATGCATTAATGTCCCAATTTTGCCACATCCCCTCCAGCATTCATTACTCTCCCTTTCTTTGATTTTAGCCAATCTGCTAGGTGTGAGGTGATACCTCAGAGTTCTTTTGATTTGCATTTCTCTAATTATTAGAGATTTAGAATACTTTCTCATGTGATTATTGATATTTTTGATTTCTTTACCTAATATTACCTATTCGTGTCTCTTGCCCATTTATCAATTGGGGAATGGCTTGATTTTTTATGCAATTAATTTAACTCCTTGTATATTTGAGTAATTAGACCCCTGTCAGAGTTTTTCATTATAAAGATTTTTTTCCCAATTTGTTGTTTCCCTTCTGATTTTTACTATATTGTTTTTGTTTGTACAAAAGCTTTTTAGTTAAATATAATCAAAACCATTTAATTTACATTCTGTAATTTTCTCTAACTCTTGCTTGGTTTTAAAATCTTTCCTTTCCCAGAGATCTGAAATGTATACTATTCTGTGTTCACTTAACTTATTTATAGTTTCTCTCTTTATATTCAAGTCCTTCACCCATTCTGAATTTATCTTAGTGTAGGGTGTGAGATGTTGGTGTAAACCTAATTTCTCCCGTATTGTTTTCCAAATTTCTCAGCAGTTTTTGTCAAATAGTGGATTCATGACCCAAAAGTTGGGCTCTTAGGGTTTATCATATACTCTCTTGCTGATGTCATTTACCCCAAATCTATTCCACTGATCCTCCCTTCTGTCTCTTAGCCAGTACCATATTGTTTTGATGACAGCTGCTTTATAGTATAGTTTAATATTTGGTACTGCTAGGCCCCCTTCCTTCACATTTTTTTTTTCATTATTTACCTTGATATTCTTGATCTTTATTTATTCCAAATGAAATTTTTTACAGTTTTTTCTAATTCAGTAAAGAAGTTTTTTGGTAGTTTGATAGCTATGGTGCTAAATAGGTATATTAATTTGGGTAGAATGATCATTTTTATTATGTTAGCTCGTCCTACACATGAGCAATCAATAGCTTTCCAATTGTTTAGATCCGGTTTTATTTGTATGGAAAGTGTTTTGTAGTTGTTTTCATATAATTGCTGGGTTTGTTTTGGTAGATAGATTCCCAATTATTTTATATAGGGTGATTTTAAATGGTGTTTCTCTTTCTACCACTTGCTGCTCTAATGTCTTGGAAATGTATAGAAATGCTGATGATTTATGTGCATTTATTTTGTATCCTGCAACTTTGCTGAAGTTGTTGATTATTTCTACAAACTTTTTAATTGATTCTCTAGGATTTTTTAAGTAGACCATCATATCATGTGCAAAGAGTGATAGCTTAGTCTCCTCATTGCCTATTTTGATACCTTCAATTTATTTTTTTCTCTAATTGGTACTGCTAGTGTTTCCCGTACTATGTTGAATAATAGAGGTGATAATGGGCATCTTTGTTTTACTCCTGATCTTATTGGGAAGGATTCTAATTTATCCCCATTGCATATGATGTTTGTTGATGGTTTTAGGTATATATCGTTTATTATTTTTAGGAAAGGTCCTTCTATTCCTATACTTTTCAATGTTTTCAATAGGAATGGATGCTGTATTTTGTCAAAGGCTTTTTCAGCATCTATTGAGATAATCATGTGATTTTTGTTTGTTAGACTGTTGATATGGTCAATTATGTGGATGGTTTTCCTAATGTTGAACCATCCTTGCATTCCTGGTATAAATCCCACCTGATCATGGTGGATGATCTTCTTAATTACTTGCTGGAGTCTCTTTGCTAGCATTCTATTTAAGATTTTTGCATCTATGTTCATTAGGGAGATTGGTCTGTAGTTTTCTTTCTCTATTTTTGATCTCCCTGGCTTTGGAATCAGTACCATATTTGTGTCATGAAAGGAATTTGGTATGACTCCTTCTTTGCTTATCATATCAAATAATTTGTATAGTATTGGGATTAGTTGCTCTTTGAATGTCCTATAAAACTCACTTGTGAATTCATCAGGCCCTGGTGATTTTTTCTTAGGGAGTTCTTTGATGGCTTGTTTAATTTCTTTTTCTGATATGGGATTATTTAGGTATTCTATTTCTTCAGCTGTTAATCTAGGCAATTTATATTTTTGTAAATATTCATCCATATCTCCTAAATTGTTATATTTATTGGCATACAGTTGGATGAAATAGTTTTTAATGATTGCCTTAATTTCCCCTTCATTAATGGTGAGGTCTCCCTTTTCATCTTTGATACTGTCAATTTGGTTATCTTCTTTCCTTTTCTTTATTAGATTGACTAGTACCTTGTCTATTTTATCTGTTTTTTTCAAAATACTAGCTTCTCGTCTTATTTATTAATTTAGTGAGAGCTGTTTCACCCCTTTATAGCATGGAAATGCCCTGATTCCACGTACCTTCCATGCTGCTCACTGTTGTGGGGTTCCTCTGTTCGTCTGGATTTGTTTTTATGTCCCCTTGAGGAGTCCTGTGTGTTTCGGTTAGGAGAGGTTAAGCGCTGCTTTTTTCTCTGCTGCCATCTTAACCCGGAACTGGAGATCATGATTTTTGACAAAGCCAAAGTAAAAATATATATGATTAAAAAAGACAGGGAACATCCAGATAAAAGGCAGTATAGACAATGAGGAAATAACAGTACTTAATATGTATGCACCAAATGGCATAGCATCCAAATTCCTAAAGGAGAACCTTGCAGAGCTCAAGAAGAAAATAGATAGTGAAACCATATTATTGGGAGATCTAAATATTCCTCTTTCATATGTAGATAAATCAAACCAAAAAGTAAATAAGAAAGAGGTAAGAGAGGTGAATGAAGTCCTAGAAAAATTAGATTTAATATATATGTGGAGAAAAATAAATGAGGACAAAAAGGAATTCACTTTCTTTTCAGCTGCACGTGGTACATTCACAAAGATTGGCCATGTAATAGGGCATTGAAACATTGCAAACAAATGCAACAGAGCAGAAATAATGAATGTAATCTTCAGATTATAATGCAATAAAAATAATAATTAGTAAGGGCACCTGGACAGGTAAATCAAAAACTAATTGGAAATTAAATAATATGATTCTCCAAAACCAGTTCGTCAAAGAAGAAATCATAGAAACAATCAACAATTTCATTGAAGAGAATGACAATGATAAGACATCCTACCAAACTCTGTGGGATGCAGCTAAGACAGCACTCAGGGGGAAATTTATATCATTGAGTGCATATATTAACAAATTAGGGAAGGCAGAGATTAATGAATTGGGCATGCAACTTAAAAAATTGGAAAGCAAGCAAATTAAAAATCCCCAGATGAAAACTAAATTAGAAATACTAAAAACCAAGGGAGAAATTAATAAAATCAAAATTAAAATAAATATTGAATTAATGATTAAGATTAAAAGCTAGTATTTTGAAAAAAAACATAAAATAGACAAATTATTGGTCAGTCTAATAAAAAAAGGAAAGAAGAAAACCAAATGAACAGTGTCAGAGATGAAAAGGGAGACCTCACCTCTATTGAAGAGGAAATTAAAGCTATCATTAAAAAACTATTTTGCCCAATTATATGGCGATAAATATAGCAATCTAGTTGATATGGATGAATATGAATGAAAAATATAAATTGCCTAGCTTAATAGCAGAAGAAATAGAGTACTTAAATAATCTAATATCAGAAAAAGAAATCGAACAAGTCATCAAAGAAATCCCTAAGAAAAAATCTCCAGGGCCTGATGGATTCACAAGTGAATTCTATCAAACATTCAAAGAACAATTAATCTCAATACTATACAAATTATTTGATACAATAAACAAAGAAGAAGTCCTACTGAATTCCTTTCATGACACAAATATGGTAGATTCCAAAGCCAGGTATATCAAAAACAGAGAAAGAAAATTATAGACCAACCTCCTTAATGAACACTGATGCAAAAATCTTAAATTGAATACTAGCAAAATGAATCCAGCAAGAGATCAATGGGGTTATCCATCATGATCAGGTGGGATTTATAACAGAAATGCAAAGATGGTTCAACATTAGGTAAACCATCCACATAATTGACCATATCAACAAGCAATCCAAAAAAAACCACATGATTATCTCAACAGATGCTGAAAAAGCCTTTGACAAAATACAACACCCATTCCTATTGAAAACACTAGAAAGAATAGGAATAGAAGGACCTTTCCTAAAAATAAGAAACAGTATATATCTAAAACCATCAACAATCATCATCTTCAATGGGGACAAATTAGAATTCTTCCCTATAAGATAAGGAGTGAAACAAGGATGTCCATTGTCACCTCTATTATTTAACAAAGTACTAGAAACACTAGCAGTAGCAATTAGAGAAGGAATAATAAACTGGTGGAATTTCATGCGGACTGGAAAGATCTCCAGGAATTGATGCAGAGTGAAAGAGCAGAGCCAGAACAACATTGTACATGGAGACCAATACACTGTGGTAAAATCAAATGTAATGGACTTCTGTACTAGCAGCAATGCATGACCCAGCACAATAATGAGGGATTTATGGAAAATTATGCTACTCACATTCAGAGGTAAAAATGCAGGACTGGAAACATAGAAATTAACAACTGCTTGAACACATGGGTTGAGGCAGATATGATTGGGGATATAGACTCAAAACTACCACATCAATGCAAATATCAACAATTTATAAATAGGTCTTGATCAATGACACATGTTAAAACCAGTGGAAATGCACATGTGCTATGGAGGTGGGGGGAGTTTGGGGTGTGAAGGGGAAAGTAAGAGCATGAATCATGTAACCATATTAACTCTTCTAAAAAATAAAAATCATTAAATGTTAAAAAAAACAATATGGTACTGGCAACGAGACAGAAGGGGAGGATCAGTAGAATAGACTTGGGGTAAGTGACCTCAGCAAGACAGTCTTCGATAAACCCAAAGAACCCAGCTTTTGTGACAAAAACCCACTATTTGACAAAAACTGCTGGGAAAATTGGAAAAAAATATGGGAGAGACAGGTCCTAGATCAACATCTCACACCCTATACCAAGATAAATTCAGAATGGGTGAGTGACCTGAATAAAAAGAAGGAAACTATAAGTAAATTAAGTGAGCACAGAATAGTATATTTGTCAGATATATGGAAAGGAAAGATTTTAAAACCAAGTAAGAGTTAGAAAAGACCACAAAATGTGAAATAAATAATTTTGACTACATTAAACTAAAAAGTTTTTGTACAGACAAAACCAATGCTACCAAAATTAAAAGGGAAGCAACAAATTGGGGAAAAATCTTTATAAGAAAAACTGTAAAAAAGGTCTAATTATTCAAATATACAAGGAGCTAAATCAATTGTACAAAAAAAATCAAACCATCCCCCAATCAATAAATGGTCAAGGGACATGAATAGGCAATATTCAGTTAAATAAATCAAAACTATCAATAAGCATATGAGAAATTGTTCTAAATCTCTAATAATTAGAGAAATACAAATCAAAACAACTCTGAGGTATCACCTTATACCTAGCGGACTGGCAAAAATGAGAACAGGGAAGAGTAATGAATGTTGGAGGTGATATGGCAAAATTGGGAGATTAATGCACTGCTTGTGGAGTTGTGAACCAATCCACCCATTCAGGATGGCAATTTGGAACTATGCTCAAAGGGTACTAAAATACTATTTGCCTTTTGATCCAGCCACAGCACTGCTTGGATTATACCCCATAAATACAAAAATATTTATAACTGTTCTCTTTATGGTGGCAAAATATTGGAAAATGAGAGAATGTCCTTTGGCTGGGGAAAGGCTGAACAAACTGTGGTATCTGTTGGTGATGGAATACTATTGTGCTCAAAGGAATAAAAAACTGGAGGAATTCCATGTAAACTGGAATGACCTCAAGGTACTGATTCAGAGTGAAAGGAGCAGATCCAGGAGAACATTGTACACGGAGATTGATACACTATGGTAAGATCGAATGTAATGGACTTCTCTACTAGCAGCAATGCAAGGATCCAGAGCAAGGCTGAGGGACTTATGAGAAAGAAAATTAGCCACATTCAGAGGAAGAACTGTGGGAAGAGAAACACAGAAGAAAAACAACTGCTTGAACACATGGGCTGATGGGGACAGTATAGGGGATGTAGACACTAAACAATAACTCTAGTCCAACTATCAATAATATGGAATTAAGTCTTGATCAATGATACATGTAAAACCCAGTGGAATTGTGCGTCAGCTAAGGGGAGCTTGGGGGGGAATTGGGGGAAAGGTAAAGAACATGAAATATGTAATTATGGGAAAATATTCAAAATAAAAATAAAAAATTAAATAAAATTCCACATGATTTTCAGGAAAGGCCTTCACCTCTGTATGAGGGATTGCTGAGCTCTTTTCAGAGCTGTTTTCCTTCTTTGGAGTCTATTTGCTGCTCAGCTCTTACTAGTTTCTCCAAGTTGCTGAAGCATGCCTTGTAGCCATACCATAATAAATACATCTTGGTGGGTGGGCTAAATCAAATACTTTGTAACAACCAGGTATCAAATCCAGTAATGAGCCAGTGGCTATCTATCCCAAGCATGTGAAGACTTCCTTGGACAGAAGGGACAAATGAAAAAAAAATCCAAAAGCTGTGAAGGCAGTGGAAGAGGGCACTATATAGTGCTTAGAATTTGTTTAGGCATCAAAGAAGGTAAGGTCATCCACTGCATCCCACGCCATCACCAGTTATCTCACTTTTGCTTGCCACTAAGCATTGATAATTGTAAGAGAGACTGAGATTGACAATGTGGGGCAGTTCTGTTTCACTAAAGTCCAATTTGTGCACAAATCAAAAGATATCACCAATCATGTCTTTTTGGTCCTCTTAGAATATGAAAGACAATAAGTAATCTCCTGAAGTAGGCCTTTCTTTCCAGCCCCCTATACCTGTGTTGGCAAATCTATTGCACATGTGCCAAAGATGGCACAGAGAGACCTCAATAGATTCTGAAATCCTGAATGTATGGACTTTTCTATTCCTAGTGTTTGGCAAGATGCCTTGTAAAGAGTAGGTGCTTATGCTTGTTGTTGGTAATAGTGATGATGATGATGATGATGATGATAATGATTGGTATTTAATATATTTCCATCCATTAGTCCAGAAAGAAGTACTAAATTAAGTGCAGAGCACTGGGCTAAACATTGAGGATAGCAAGGAAAAGGAAGGAATAAAACTTTCAGCTTTCTCCCTAAATGGAGATTTGGCATTCATGTTTCCACCCTCCAATTAGAGAGGAAAAGGGTTTTGGTGAGTTGGAATACTAATTCTGATGAGATCTTACAGCCTGATAAAGTTATCTTAATAGAGAACTTCCTAAGACATAGAGTGGTAACTCAACTTAAAGATGTCTCAAGGTAGCACAGCCAGTTGAGAAATGAAGATATAATATAAAATATATAATATATTAAATAAAATATTTAACTTAAAAATAATATATTAAACATTACTATGTACTACATATTATCTAAGAATATATTATATATTTAATTTATATAAAATAATATAACATATGTTAAGGGATATCAATTAGACATGATTTTATTCAAATATGGATATTTCACTTGAGGGGTCTGCCTATCCCATCTTTCTGAAACTTATACTGTAAGTTGCCCAAAGTTTAAGGGATTTGCCATGGTTTTCAGTAGATATTAAAGGCATAATTCTGAATCAGGTTTAAATGCTTCTGAAACATCTCCATAGCCTTTAAACCAAACTGTCTCTCACCCTGTATATACTTACTTATGTTAATCCTGAAAATTATAAAATTATATATATATGTATTATGTTTATGTGTTTGACAACTACGTATGTATATATATAATTTTCTTTATTAAAAGATAATCCTGTTGAAATTGAAAATATAGGCAGCTTCAATTTTGTTTTTGTATAATAAAACTGGAACCCAATAGATATTTAATAAATGTCAATTAATTGAATTTTTAGTTAATATATCATTTATTTTAAAATTAATTTAAAAAACTATTGATTTTCAGAATGGTTGACAGGATAAATTTTTTTTTCATTTTTGATGACTTTATCCTATTACCTTACCAGGAGCAATGTAACATAATTTAAATAAAAGTTAAAATTACATCTTTTTAATGCCACATTATGCTCTTTTTTTTTTTGAAGAGTTAAATGAAATAGAGGACTTGAATGTTCCCAGATTAGTCATGAAAGAATAGGAAAGAATAGAAATCTAATGTAATTTATAATGAAAATAAAACAAATTCTTTCTAAATTCTTTTCTAATGATAGAAGTAAAAAAACATTTTCTCAGAAATTAAAAAATAAGGCAGGAATAAATGTTCTTTCTTTAATATTTTATACAAAGGACCACAGGGTCACAGTATTAGATGTAGAAAGTATCTAAAATAAACCATATTTATCTATGTATATACATATGCATACAAATGCATATGTATATACATACATATTTGTATATGTAAAATACAAATGCATATATACACACATGTGCTCTAAAACACACGACTCTTTGAATTATTCCTTACTTGATTAAGTACTGCTCTGGACTCATTAATGAACCTTCAATAGATATTTCTTCACTACTTGAAGATTTATCCAATCCTAGGGATTGGATTGTCATTTGATTAGCAAAAAAATAACTCTAATGGTTTTTAATGTTTCTTCTTAAAATGGAGATTTTTTCACATTTAATCAATATTTTATTTTCTATTGATCCATGATACAATAATCTCTTAGAGCCTCTGAATAGGGTAAGTGCCAAAAACTATTATAAACAGATTTGCTGATAGAGAATTGAAATATGAAAAAAAATCATGCATTTTCCCCCTGGATATGCTATTAGAGAACAATTGCAGATGGATGATATATATGCAAATTTATCTAACTGTAAAGCTTTTATGTTTTATAGTTGAATCATTTAAAGCATCATGTTTCCCTGTGTTTCAGTTGTTCTGATAGTGTTATCCTCATTCATTCTAGTTCCAATCTCCAGAACCTTACTGATGAGATGGATCACAAGATCTGTCAATCTGCATCATGCAAGGTTAAACTATATTGCCTTTGGAGGTAAATTGCTGGTGATTTTTGCTTCCCTTGGTGTTTAAGTTCAGTGACTAAATGCTAACACTCCATCTTGTTTTGTGCTCTACTTAGATCATTAGAGTAACTTGATGGACAGTTTTGTATCATCAATGATGGGGTTGGAATCAGGTGGCCTGGATTTAGTTCCTAACCTTTCTGATCTACCCTTACACTTCATTACTTGCACACTCTGGGTCATTTACTTAACCTTTCTAAACATCAGTTTCCTTATCTTTAAAGGGGGGATGATAAAACATCAATTGGGTATAGTACAGATCAAATAAAATAGATATTTGGCAAGTTCAAGCTATTTATAAGAATAGCAATTGTTAATATTAATGTGCTTCTGGAACGTGATGATGCATCTCAATTCCATCCTCTTAGATAGCACTTATTCATAAATACATCTTTTTCCAATTGAAATTACAATAGAAGAATGGAATTTATAAATGACTAGAAATGTTTCCTCCTCATATATCATATCATTGTGTTCTTATAAACAATTTATATTCTAAAATATATACATATGTGTATGTTTTGACATGTATCTATACTGATTTCACATACGTTTACATAATTGTTACATGTATATGTGTAATAATATATATGAATATATAATAAATATAGTTTGTGAATAACAGATGTATGATAATAGGAATAAATTAATAGGTGGATTAACCCATTATTAATTAACCTAAATTAATTAATTGAACATTTAATTTAAAAGACCATAGCTCTAGAGTTGAGACCTCAGAGGCCAGCTATTGAATCTCCTCATTTTACAAATAAAGAAACATACTCAGAGAGTCCAAGTGACATGTTCAAGTTCACACAAATAGTAAGTTTCAAAGTAAGTATTAAGAAGTTGAACACAAGGCCTTTGATTCTAGAGCCAGTGCCCTTTTCTTTATAATATATTCTCTTCCTATAAGAGTAGGGACAAGAAAAGTGAAAGGAATATCAAATGTCTGCTTATTCTGACTTCATTAACCATCAAACCTAAGGAAACTAAAGCACCAAAAGTTCAAGTAGTTGATAGTTTAGTCAAATGATAAAGTTCTAGTATCATCACAAATAGAAACTCATACTCTTTATGCAAAATCCAGTGTTGTTTGTATTCATAATTCTATTCTATTTTTGCAAAGGAAAGAATGCTGGAAGGGGAATCAATGAGTTGATTTAGATTCAAGTCCTCACTTCATGATTCACTACTAATATAACTAATGAAAATTAATCAATAAGCAAGCAAGCAATAAACACTTATTAAGCACCTTCTGTGGGCCATGGGGTTCACCTCTTGAAAGTCATTTTGCCTAATGAACTTTAGTTTCTCAACTGAAAATTTTTCTTGGCATTTGCATTTCCATCCTTCACAGATAATAAAAGTGCTTTGTAAGCTCTATAAGGGAAATTATTACTATCTTTTTTTCATCCATTGATACAAATGTGACTCAAAGTAAATAATTTGCCTGACACTAAAAAATCTGTCATTGTATTTTATACTTCGACAGTGAAGGTGTAGCACCAAATGAAAGACAGAAAATTATTACTTTTATAAAAATGAGTTAATTCACAAAAGATAAAACTAATTGTTCATTTTCAATCAATGCTTAGTTTCCTAAGATTTTATGTAGAAAAATATTAATTTATACTTTATTAATTTTAGGATGATTTTTCTTTCAATGAATGTG